>NC_141048.1:36657895-37005395 GCF_041138505.1 Cibotium barometz | reverse complement strand
ATGCCCCTCACAAATCCCTCACATGCCCCTCACAAATCCCTTACACGCCCTCTCTCTCCCTTAAATCGCTCGCACACACCCCTCACACGAATCCCTCACATGTCATCTCTCCCCCTCACATGCCCTCTCTCTCCCTCAAATCACCCCTCACACTTCCCTCACATGGCTTCTCTCTCCCTCAAATCACACCTTAACTCTCTCTCTCTCTCTCCCTCATTTGAATTAATCAAAACGCCTCTCTCTCTCTCTCTCTCTCTCTCTCTCTCTCTCTCTCTCTCTCTCTCTCTCTCTCTCTCTCTCTCTCTCTCTCTCTCTCTCTCTCTCTCTCTCTCTCTCTCACACACACACACACACACACGCTTGTCATTTCAAACATCCGCGTCCCCAAAGAAAATGCCTCCCTAGACACGTTTATAATCCAAGGGCCTCCCCAAAAATCCAGATGAGATCGCAGTATCACAGGAAGTGGGCATGTCACAAGTTGCCACATCAAGCGAGGTAACCAATACATTTAGATTACAGCTGGGTATGAGGCTTGCTCTTACAACGCCCACCAACAATTGTGTTGCCAGCAGTAGTGCCACAATTGCCGAAGACGAGGAGTCCATAATAATAAAGGAGAGTTTCGGCCAAGTGGTTGATCGACTCATCTCTACGAATTTGATGGAGGACCACTTGGTTGATAATCATCACCACCTTCCTAGAGTGCCTCTTTGTTGCCTCCTTACAAACCCAACAATCCGAATGAATGAGGATTGCATCGAGGGGTTAATTAAAAGCATGGAATAGAGCACATACCAGTCGTCCGACAATGGTGGCATTCATTGTCTCTGAGGGTTTCCCTGGCCAATAGACCCTTTCATTCGACCATCGAAGTGCAATCAGTCAAGATCTATCATTGTCAGTAGAGTTTGACACATGATACTAGAACAGACAAAAGGATGGCAACACATGGTTGGGAAGATATTTGTTGTTTAGGAGGATGGCAACAATCATCAACTCAAAGCATGACAGGAATGGGCAAAAACTACTCGAGTTGAAAGAGAGAAGGTTCCAAAGGTGTTTTGTAGGGTGGTCCGATTCCTATAGGAGGAGGAGGCTAAGTTCCTGTTGGTGTTGCACATGATAAACAAGTAAGTGGATTGTATCTTGTTTTTTTGTGATTGAAATGAACAAACATATTTTATGTCATCATAGCACCTTATTTATTATGCATGCCAAATTTATACGGTCACTACCATTCATGTGCTAATGGCACATGATATATTTATGATACAGGGTATGGGCCTTACTAATTCACAATCATTGCTGTCAAAGTTTAGTGACATGGATAGTGCATGGATTGAGAAAGCTCTTAGGCATATCGGGGGCCTAACAGATCAAAGTGGCTGAAGCTTCCCATGGCACTCCTCTCTCAATTGGTGTTCAAGGTATGTGCGTGCCTCGTACTTAGACTATAATAAAGGCACGTTTTGATTCCAAAATATAAAAACGTAAAGGCACGTTTCTAAAACATAAATGCATTGCAGTCTAAGTTCAGTGTCACATACCAAACTAAGGTCAGTGGCTTGCTTGAGTGAGGGAGTAGAGAATACATTCAGAATGTAAAAATGTTCAAAAAGAATTATAAAGATTCCCTAAAGGAGATGGAGGCACTATTTACAAAGAGGAGACATGAGCTAGCACAAATTACCAACCCTGATTGTGGCAAAGAGTTTTTCAAGAAAGTAATCTACTAGGGATGGGGTGAAAAGGCTAGCAATATTTTATTTTTTTTCAACTGGCCTTTGGCCCAAGATCCCCAGTAGTTACCAACTTTAACCATTCATAGACAGGCGCTTATTTATCCACCTGTAGGTGATGCCACCGAGAGGAAGCCCCAAGGGGGGTTTTGAACCCAGGACCTCTTGGTCCTGGGCAAACACCTTCACCACTTGAGCTATCACCTCATTGGCAACAGGCTAGTAGATTCACTACTCTCTTAAGTTAGCAAAGATTGCTCGGGCACATATTCCAAATATACAGTATGATCACACATTTTCTCTTGACGCATTAAAGTTCTTTTAATATGTAGCTAGACACATAAAGCTGGTTCACAGTGTAGGAAATGTAGGCTCGTAGACATATTGGTGGCAAGTTTGCAATGAGAGATGCCCAAATTCCTCCATTCGACAGAGCGTTCTTCGTGTGGATACATCGGCATGTGTAGTGGTTCCAATTAACCGAGTACATGCTACGATTGTACGTGAAGTTGGAGGCAAGCTCACCTACCCTGTAGGCCGACATGCATGAGAGAGCCACACTAGAATCTAGGGTAGGTATCGTGGATGCCCTCAAAGCTTTTAGGAAGACTCACTTTGAAAAGGCATTCGTAAGGTGGAAAGGGCAAGTGCATGCCCACCTTGGATCCTAACCAGCACTACATTTGTTGTGCACGGCATGATGCCTCTTGTACAGGTATGTAGTAGCATGCCACAATACTATTATTTGTTGTGCACGGCATGATGCCTCTTGTACAGGTATGATGCCTCTTGTACAGGTATGTAGTAGCATGCCACAATACTATTATTGTTATTTTATATTAGGTGGTGGAGAAGTTGTTATTGTTATTTTATCGTTTTGTTAGAGAATTAAAATGTTTCTATATTAGGTGGTGGAGATGTTGTGTGTGTAATTGGATATATATTCCTGAGCACCCTTCAGCAAGATAGAGGAGATGGGATTGTAGCCCGAGGAGTGGATCAACGAGCTATGGGGCAAGGACACTTGGATATTGTGTGCATGGTGGATAGACTACCTCCAAGGGGAGTTTCCTCTTAGAGCGAGGCTAAGTAGTTTCAGAATACATTTCATTGTGTAGGGTAGCACGTTTATATGAACTATGAAGTTTGTTTTTAGGGAGTTTAAAGTTGTTATGTTGGCTGAATGCAAGAGCAAAGAAGGGCATGAAGCCTCTCACTGAGCACCAATCGGTCCTCAAGGAGAAGAAGGGCAAGAAATTAGTAAACGAGGAGCGACCCAAGGACAAGGGTAAGAAGCTAAATGAACACGCACCTCCATCATCCATGATTGTGAGTGACAGCAATGAAATTAGTAAACAAGGAGCGACCCAAGGAGCGACCCAAGGACAAGGGTAAGAAGCTAAATGAACACGCACCTCCATCATCCATGATTGTGAGTGACAGCAATGCCCAAAAAGAGGTCACAGCAGCTAGAGTGGGAAGGGGTTGACGATGATGAGGATAGCGACTCCGAGGATGATGAGCATGAGTCCCACACATGGGGTGATGATGAGCAGGTGAGCCTGCATGGTGGGAGTGAAGAGCAAGGGTCGGAGAGTTCAAAAGAAGGTGATGTATCCCTATTAGGATCTAGAAAGTGAACTTAACATGTTTGGGTTTTAACATAAGTTTATTATTTGAACAACAATAATAACATGTGATTGGTCTTATTTAAATGAAGACTTCCATTCATAAGTGGTGGACCCTCTTCACTTAGGTCTCAGCTCCAACATTGATCACCTCCATCTCGCACTTTTGGGAAAGAGAGACCACATGTATGGTCTCTAACCTGTATTGCAACAATTCATGGGATCGTTGTGACGAGGTTGGGAAGCATGGACGCATTCAATGGCCTTCGAGTTTTGCGCTTGGTGTGGGCTACTTTTTAAAAAAATCTTGCGCTCTCCCTCCCAAGACCGAGGTTGCAGTTCCCCAATGGAATGTATTTAGGGAGGTACTTGTGGAGTCAGCCTTTGTACAGTCACCTGCTGCTGCAGAGTTCCTACATGCTGACGGCACTATGGTTTATACTCTACATGTGGAGCACTTGGGGATTGCTGTGTGCGAGAGGGAGAGACTTGGAACTTTACATTACACAGGACTTTATTCTTGCGCTTCTCACGATACTTGTACATTATGTAAGAAGATGGACAAGAAGAGGTGAGTGAAGGAGTGGTTTTTGTTAAAGTGAATAACCATGATTTCCCTAACCTACTCAAAAGTGTGTGCACGTAGGTCACTATTTTGGTCATCGCCATATTTACGCACCACAATTAGAGTATGTCTATCAACCAAAGTGTGACGAGTGGGGAGTTGAGGTAGCTGCAAATTGTCTAGGTTTTGAGGTGGATGGTGATATCTTCCTAGAGCCTAAACTGCAAGAGGAAACCTAGCCATACATGTTGGGTGCCAGGAACACCATCCGAGATGTTGAGCGTAGTGAGCCTTTCACAAGGTAATTAGAGCACTCACTTCATTACAATTTGTTTCAAGTAGTGTAATCATTTGTTTACTGCTTATCACATCCTTCACAAACTCCAAGGGAAATTCAGACTGTCTGACAAACTATTTGACAAACTAAATGACAACACTAGTGACAAACAGATTGACAAACAAATTGACAAAACACACTGCATCTTCATTGTCACAATAACTGTCAACTATCAGATTACATAAATCTCCATATCTGCGAATGAAAAATCCATCTTCTTCCTACTTCGCATGACATTTCTAACTTCTATCCAGATTTCAAAAGACACTTCACACTACATCCGATTATGACAAATTGAAAGACAAAAAAGTAGACAAAAGTAGCATCTAATTTTCAGCCTTAAACACTCGGTGGCTTGAGCCAAAGGCTGACTTCGGATCCACGATCCCTTGGATCCGTAAACTAGACAAGCAAAGAATCTTGCAAAGATAAGCATAAACACCATCAGAACATCCTCCTCTTTGAAATCTTGAATATCCGCCGCCGCCGCTGACTTTCCATTTGAAACATAATGCTCTACTGATTTCTGACTAATCTGCTGCACTTCCGACTGTCTATTGATCTGACTTCCTGCCTTGTCATTGAAAACATGCTTCCTCCACATTTTGAAAATTGGACCATACTCCCTTGTTAAACAAAATGAAAGAAACCTGACTGTCAAATCAGATAACACTTCCAAAACACTTAAAAATTCTACATCATAATTCTGCCTTGAATCTGATCTAATCCTCCACACCTTTTTTGACATAATCAGATTTGTAAAACTTGCTTCACATTCATCAAATATCTGCACTTGACATCCTCCAAGTTGAGTGAATACTATCAAAACAACCTTTGTCAAATAAATCTGAACCCAAATCTACCAAATAGTCAACTCGATCACCAACTTTCTTCACAATGAAAACATTTTGAAAGTTAGACTGAACATTTCTCATCAACATCAGAGATTCAGATACTTCAAAACCAAAACTTTGACCCTTGACAACTTTTGCAACTTCCCATTGATGAATTTGGCATTTCGCTTGAATCCTCCAACAGCGATCAAAATCAGCCTCAATCAACTTGTGTAGGTTTATTTGGCCATCTGCTATGAAAATGTGACACCGATATGCAAGAAACCTAATGGGATGTATACAAACCAAGTTTACTCTGAAATTTGAAAATTCCATAAAAATCAGGAAAATAATCCGCATATAATCCTCTGGAACCTCTGAACTTGTTTAGATGTGATCTGATCCACAAACCATAAAAACTGATCACTATGCACCATGTAATGCAATCCTCTTTGACCAATTTGCAACTCCAAAATCTGCAACACATGAATATCTGAATTTTGACAATCTACCATCATCTGTATTTTAGAATTTGTCATCCACATCTGACAACCCATTTTGCACAAACTCACCTCCAATCTGTCATCAACTTGAAAGCAAACATCATTCAACAAAAATATATTTGAATTGAGAACAACTTTTCCCACATCCATTTTAGAATGCACATCCATCAAACTTAAGCTTAAAATTTCATCAGCCCGCATTTCAGGTATCATATGCTGATCCCCCAAATGTGTCAAACCTACTTTGTACTCTTTAACAACTTGCTCTTGACAATCCCCCTGCTCAATCCGATCCATAAGACCTGTATTTGATTCAGACCAAAAATCAATCCACTTGTTCAAATTCTTTGCAACAACTGAAACATCTCCTTGTTGAATATCAACCTGTGACATCAAAATATGTCCTTCAAAACATTCAGAGTCAAAATTCTGATTTCCCTCATCATCCGCAATATCACTTATATTAGTCGAAAAATCCGCTTGAATCTGCCGACTATCAAAATTAGCATCTGAAAACTCCTCTAGTATTCCTACAGCACCTAAAATGTGACCATAACAATTATCTGCAACAACCATGCTTTGATGTACAAGAACGGATTTTGCTCTTGTTCTGCCATATTCCTCTAAAATACACCTGCTTGCTGGAAATTCCTCCCACTGGTTTTTTGATTGCAAAATCTGTTTATAGGGTTCAAACATCAATTCTACAATATCTTTTGGCTGCAAATCCTCCTGTACGGATCTTTCTGGTGGAAATTCTTCTTGAACTGACATATTTGCCAAAAATTCCTCTTCAGCAAATCTGATTTCAGAGAATTCCTCCTGATTTGATTCTTTATCTGTAATTCCACACACATCATCCATGGAACCTAAAAACAACTGAATCACATCCTCCTCTTCATTCATCTTGGTATCCGCCTCTTCAATTGCACTTTGAATGACATGAACAACATCATTGCTATGTATGATCTACTTCTCCTCACAACATTCCTCAGATGCAAGTGACATATGTAACCTAATGTTGAGCAATGAATCTTCCTCTTCCATTCCATAAGCATACTCTAGTGGTAGGTTAGGGGTATCTAGGGACTCTTCTAGGCTCTCTTGGCCAACCTCCTTTTGCACCTCCTTCTCCTCCATCTTTGGTATCCCCACTTGATGGATTTCAATCTCCATGCCAACCCAAATGTCATCATCATCACTTGACTCCCCTTCAAACTCATCCACATATGCATCTCTCAACTTCTCACATGCTCTTTGTAACTTCCCAATGCTTTTCCTACTTGAACATGACCTTCGCCTATCTCCTATGTGATCAGCTAACCATTCATATGCATTCTCTAAGTCATCCTCAAAATCCGCCAACCTTTTAAATGCAGTCCCCATTTCCTCCCAAGATGATGCTTTATGCACTTTATGGATGATTTTATGAAACTTTGTGCATAGATCAACCATACACCATTTCTTACATGCATCTTTATTTGAGCACTCATCAATTGCACACGGACAATCCTCTACCTCATGCTTCCGACTCATGCAAACCTCACATTTTTCTTCTTCTTCTTACCCCCCATGACACACTCACATAATTAAAATGAAAAATTTGCCATAAAAGTTACCTTCTGGTTGCAAAACAGATTCAGTCTACAAATCAGAAAAACTGTCAAACTGTGTTGTCAAACTGTTAATTGCGTTGTCAAACTACACTGTCAAAATCTGCCAAACTGCCAAAATCCGCCATGATCCTCCTTGCTATGAACCTTGCCGCCTTACTACTGATCTTACAAAATAAGAATATGAAGGCTATTGTGGATTCTCCAGAATGTATTACCATTCAGCATCTGACTTCCAAGAACCATAACTGGCATTATAACGGCCATCGTAACTGCTGCTCGGCGTCTTCTTGGCACTCATCCCCCTTACAGAAGAAAGCAAACTCGACCATGAACACCTTCATAAGCACCGTTATTCAAATTACACCCTTTCTTAAAAATAGACAAACTGATTCTTCTTCAATCTTCTGCACAGCCTGATTATGTCTGAATCAGATTTTGCCTCCTAAATTTGATTTCACCTCCTGAATCTGATTTCGCCTCCTGAGTCTGATTTCTCCTCCTGAATCTGATTTCAAAACAGCACCTGAATTTGATTTTGCCTCCTGAATCTGCAGACAGCACTACCTGAATCTATAGCACTTGCTTTGCATGCTCCTATTGTAGGCTCCATCCTAATCAACCATTGTGGTTGAAGCCACCGTGAATCGCGAAGTGTTTACTGCTTATCACATCCTTCACAAACTCCAAGGGAAATTCAGACTGTCTGACAAACTATTTGTTGACAAACTAAATGACAACACTAGTGACAAATAGATTGACAAAACACACTGCATCTTCATTGTCACAATAACTGTCAACTATCAGATTACATAAATCTCCATATCTGTGAATGAAAAATCCGTCTTCTTCCATTGCGGATAACTACTACTACTTCGCATGACATTTCTAACTTCCATCCAAATTTCAAAAGACACTTCACACTACATCCGATTATGACAAATTGAAAGACAAAAAAGTAGACAAAAGTAGCATCTAATTTTCAGCCTTAAACATCGTTATATATTCATTGTCTTTTATATTGTCGTCCATTTATATATGCTAATGAAAGATTTTACTATGGTAGGTGGTTACTCGGGATGTTCACTGATCGAGGGGATGCATCCCTAGATTGCTTTGTTGGTACTAGGACCCTTAGAGAATGTAGGATACTACATTGACATTGCATTGGCATGGAGAGTGACGAGGTGTGCTTTAGTTTGTGTGTATGACCACTTTTACACATTGTCGAAGATTTGGGTCAACAGTATTTCAAGGGTGACGTTAGTGAGTACGCTCGCAGAGGGACGTGGGGACATCATCTCCACACTTTCCTCACCACCCTCCTCCACCCTCCCTAGTACCCATGAGCCCATCAAGATCAAGTACCTCGTCATGGCCACCTGGTGTTCTAAGGGATCCCCCATTTCGACCTATTATGCCACAGATGTCCCTCGTGGCTTCTTTTGGCGATGCCCTCAGCATGGGCACCACGTCCCGAACTTGCAAGGCCATTATTCCAACCTACACCTTCCTTCTTCCATCAGCATCCATGACGCCCTTAGTGATGTATTTCATCGCTTATAATGACAAAAAAATATATTGAATTATACATTATTGTGATGCACTTTTGTATAATCATATTATATCTATGGCATTATTTTTTTCTTTTGCTCTAACTGTTTAGGTAATTAAAGTTTCCAAGGACATAATATTTTGGATAGCATCATGAGGGCTAACTAATGCCTTTTCTATTAAAATTTAGTTTCCCACTTGAAGATCTAACCATTCCCCCTTGAGCTTATTCATTTACAAGGAATTGGTCCATTGTGTAAAGATATTCATTATGACTCTCAACATTATCAGGAGTGCCGAGAATGTGTATCTAATGACACTATTGACCCATTGGCTATTCTTACTAAGACTTGTATAAAAACTTGCGATCCTTTGAAAGTTCAGAGTTAGCATATACCTTCCATATAGTCTTTTAGAATATTTCATCATATAGGACAAGGTCAGAACATAGAAGTGCATGAATGGAAACAGCATCATCAACCTTGTAGACGTGCATGCATTTCCCAATGTGGATCTACAATGAGGTGTAGGAACACCATGAGTTGGTGGATTAGCATTTTTTGAGAAGCGTCAAACTCAACTATATACTCTTAGTCCTTGATGACTGTGTTTCTTTTATTACTTTTCTTAAGGGATTATTGACTCATGTCCTTGTGCAATGGATTGGGGGGACACAAGGTTTGTTCCTTCCCCTAAAGACTTCTTATAACCATAATGATAAGAATAGAAAATTCTCAAAGGAGTTATAGAAGCCAACCTTGTATTTAAAGATATTTTGAAATACCAATACCATAGATGTCCCGAGCTTGAATCACTCACCTAACAGATGTCTTCTTGTAGCGTATATCCAAAATCTTTTGATCTTAGATCATCTCAAAGTAGGCTTTATAAAAATCTTGAATCTCAGCAAAGCTTAAAACTTGGTCATTAACAAGTAAGGCTATCTCAATATTTGTGTTTGATCATGCTTTAATAAGATAAGAGGATCATTAAACATGGAAACAAGCTTTAAAAATTCATAGAATAGGATTAGCAAGTTGAGATGAGAAGAACGACACTTTGAGGTCTTCATGGAGAAGGGAGGGAATTAGTTAACAATGCCAAGACCAAGCTTGAACTTGGGTTGCCATTTAAGAGGTATGCTCATCTTCTCAAGCTCTAGCTGTTGAGGTTTCATGGATGCATCTCAACACATGACCATTAAAAAGAGCTATTATAGTTTCTAGAAGCCTCTACAAGAACCCATTAGTGGTGTTATTGGGAATAATGCTAAATGTCCAACCGTCGAAGGGTCTAGAACCACCTCTTTTATGGTAGCTATAGGTGAAGAGAAGAAGCTACCAGATGTGCTTCATTCTAGCATGGTATATTGGGTTATTGCCCAACTATATGTTACTCATATTGTCACAGCACCTTAAATCAAGAGGAACCTACTCTCAGTTGCTCTGCGGTAACAGATTGTGGACTTGAAGTATGATTCAAGAAAATTGAAGCAAAAATTTTAGATGCTACCACTATAGCAACTTAGTTGGCAAAGGAGTAAGGTACAACACTCTGTACAAGCTGAGTGCCCTTTTACAAAAAACTACAAATAATAAGAGCATTAGTGGATTTGGCACGAGCAATTTAGTCACGTTCGATTTGTAGTGCGCTAAAGGAGATGCAAAAAAAGGGAATGGTAGCTAATTTGCTTGCATTTTCAGAATTGTAAGAACCATGTGAGGCTTACATGATGGGCAAGCAACAATGTAAGGCATCTCCTTAAGAAGGAGAGCAACAATAGGGAGAACACTCCTCTAGAGCTGGTACGTGCTAATCTCTATGGTGGTAAGATGTCTACTACTACATTGGGGGGATATTCTTACTTTATGCTATTATTGCACGATTACTGTAGAAAGATGTATGTTTATACTTCATTTTTGTAATATGTCTACTACTGCATTGGGGGGCTCTTCTTACTTTATGTTGTTAGTCCACAATTACAGTAGGAAGATATGTGTTTATTTCCTTTAGGATAACATTAAAGCTTTTGGCAAATTTAAACAGTGTGTTTATTTTCTTTGGGATAAGGTTGAAGCTTTTGGTAAATTTAAACAGTGGCATAAGCTGGTGGAGAATGAGATAGGAAAGAAGGTGAAAAAGTTTCATATACAAAGAGGAGGAGAATTCCTTTCAACACAATTTGATAGCTACTACAAGGAGAAGGGCATCAACAAGTGCCAAATCACCACTGCTCACACACCTTAGCAAAATGATGTTATAGAATGCCATAATCGGGTCGTCATCATGGTGAAGATGGCTCAATGTATGCTAAAAGGGAAAGGGTTACTAGACACTTTCTAGGCTGAAGCAATGAGCACAATAGTTTACATCCTCAATCGGAGCTACACAAAGGACTTTCTTCTCCAGAAGCTGAGTACAAGGCATCTTGTTTTGCTACTTGTGAAGCAGTATATAGATGAAGAGGATTTTAGTGAATATGGGAGTTCAAATTATTGGGGCTACAACCTTACAATGCGACAACCAAAGTTGCATGGATATTGCTAAGAACCTTGTTTTTCATGCTGAAATGAAGCTTATTAAGATTCAGTATCAATATATATGCGAGAGAGCTGATTGAGGATGAGATAGTGGAGCTTGAGTACTATTCTATGGACTAGAATTGCACCGACATCTTCACCAAGTCTCCTAGGAAGGACTAGCTCACTTGGTATATTCATCAACTTGGCATTAGGCCAAGAACATAACATGTCTTTAGGCAGACATGGAGGGTGGGTGTTAGTATACACTACTACCTCTTAGCATGTATCTCACATTGATGTTTGGTGCACATTCGTAAAGGTTTCCATTATGTTTAGAAGCCATTGGTGCATGTGTCTTTTGTGGGAACCCCAACTAAGGTGCCGATGGGGTCGTTATTATGATAATTGATGGTTAGCAGATGGTTAGGGGTTTGAGCATTAGTTGGGTGCCGTGTTGAGGGAGGTGACCATGTATATGCTACACAACTACCTCTGTTGTGTACACCACCTACATAACTATATATGGATATAATTATCATAAGCGAATGTATCCAAATGATTATCCATAACCTCTACACTTAGTACATCCTCCGTCCAGAGTCTGTCCAGATTGCCATCTAAGCTCTACTTGAGAGCGCACAAATTCACAACACTATCAGTCTTAAATATAATCCTTAAGAATAAGGTTAAAAATATTCTCTGTATTTCTAAAATAACTAGCTAATTTAATCTCCTTAAATAGAATTTATGCATAAATAAATGTGTAAAGAAATCTTATATCAAATATAAGAATTCTCTTGTATTCTATAAATAGATATGAGATGTGATAGGATGTGATAAGAGGTGTATAAGATGTGATAAGAGGTGATAAGATGCTTATGAAATAAGTTAGGAGGTGATAAGATGACTTAAAATGTGTATGGGATGAGGTAAGAAGTGTATGTGATAGGATAAGATGTATACGGGTTGTGATAGGGCGAGAATGGATGTGATGTAAAAGATTAGATGTGAAGGCATATGGGGTTATATGGATGGGAATGTGGAAATGGATGTATGTATGTGGATGTGTGGATGTGGAGATGGGAGTGTGGATGTATGAATGTGAAAATGGATGTATGCATGAAGATGTATATGCATAGATGTGAATGTGGATGTAGATGTGGATGTATAGATGTGAATGGGAATGTGGATGTGGATGTATGTGAATGTGGATGTAGATGTGGATGTATAGATGTGAATGTGGAAAGTGGATGTGGATGTATGTATGTATGTGGATGTAGATGTGGATGTATAGATGTGAATGGGAATGTGGATGTGGATGTATGTGAATGTGGATGTAGATGTAGATGTATAGATGTGAATGTGGAATGTGGATGTGGATGTATGTATGTATGTGGATGTAGATGTGGATGTATAGATGTGAATGGGAATGTGGATGTGGATGTATGTATGGATGTGAATGTGGATGTAGATGTGGATGTATGGATGTGGATACGGATGTGTATGTATGAATGTGGATATGGGATGTGGATGTATAAATGAGGATGTAAAAATGGATGTATGCATGTAGATGTGGATGTATGGATGTAAATGTGAATGTGAATGTGTATGTGAATTAATGTGTCGTCGATATGAGGAAATGGATGAGAATGAGTACACATTGAATGGAATGTGGAATAAGTAATGTGGACTAAGGAGGGATAATGTGGAAAGACGAGAGTTCGATTTAGAAACTGTATTTTTGTGACTGTTTGTAAATGACTGTTTTATGTCAAGAATGCTGGGGAAGCATTTTGACCGTCTTGTGGATTAAGGTCACGAAGACCTAATTGTTAAAGTTGCAACTGGTGAGACGGAGAGTCAATGGAGGACGTCTCGCGTAGCAAGGTTGACTGAGGTCTTGACCAGCCTCGGTTCGATTTAAATGGTGAGCTTCCGGTACGGTGGATGAGGGACCAAGGAAGCGGCCTATGAGTGAAGCGCTAGGTCACCTGCGAAGGATCCTAGAGGGTGCTGACCATACGGTGCTCGGGCTCTGGGTCGCCGAAGATACCCACACGTGCGTCGTGGAAGATATTGGAACAAGGAGTAAGAGTTGTTTTCTGAAACCGGGCATGGATCTGGTTGATTGACCTTGCTGGTCCTCAACGGATGAGTCCATGGCTCTTTTATATGGATCTGTGGGTTGATCGCTGATCTTCCACGGAGATTCCATTCTGTTATATGAATATATTGCCGGTTACTATGAGCTAGGAACTATGGAAAAGGCCCCTGAGTGAACAGGTGGTGAGCGTTCTGGTTGCCAATGATGCTATAAGTATACCGAGATGAATGAATGACT
Source organism: Cibotium barometz (assembly GCF_041138505.1). Lineage (NCBI taxonomy): Eukaryota > Viridiplantae > Streptophyta > Polypodiopsida > Cyatheales > Cibotiaceae > Cibotium > Cibotium barometz. The sequence goes on along the minus strand of NC_141048.1, from coordinate 36,991,757 downwards.
GGAAATAAGGATTCAACCAGAGACTATGAGGATTGATTAAAGCATTGTTTTAAAGTTAGCTGATGCTAAGAAAAAGGCAATTTCATATTGGGTGTGTAAGTGGTGTGACTAGTTTTATGTTTGCATGAACTTCCGGCTAGGGGGCCTTGGAACTCTTTTCCTGGTACCCGGGACAAAACCTAACCAAATTCTTAATTGGATCCCATCACTACAGCGGTTGGACGGTTGGCTAACCCATGGGACTGGATGGGGTTAGGCTGGACTGATGGATCCGTAAATCGAGACTCAATTTCTGTTATTATGATAGATGAAGTAAGTCCCGGATAGTAATTGTTCTATGGATAGGAATCAACGGCTGTGCCTCTTGATAGGGAAAAAAGTGTTGATCCCAATGATCCAAGTGCAAGTTTCTTCCTTGATCTGACTGAGTATCTTTATAGGTGTAGTCGGATCAGTTTGATCACTAATGGTCTTGACTACGTTAGAGTAAAAAGTTATCCTGGAGGAATCGCCCGTGCTTTTCGGATAAGGGAAGTTTTTTCGGGTTCGGTTTTGGAAAAACCGACGGATTAGTCTTTTGTCCGGATATCCGTGGATGAGGCCCCGAGTGTGGGACCCTGCCTCGCGCTAAAAGTGCTACTTCCGCTGCTAGTACCCCGAATCCGTTGCGTGGTGGGAACAGGGATCTCACAATTGGTATCAAAGCTTTTTGGTTAATAAGGATCAACCGAGAAGCCAAATATATCAAAAATTTATCAAGAATCAAAAAGGTTGTAATTGTGTGATTTAATTCATACAAATTGATATTCAATCTGAAAATTCATAAATTAGTAATTGGGTCTTCAAATGGAAGCACCGCAATTATATGGAACCTTGACTTGCTTGAGGCCTAGACATGATGGTGTTTACCTTATAGTTCCAAGTATTATGGCGACCCGTATATACCGAGGGTATAACTGCAGCTCTTTACCGGCAGTATATACGAGTAAATCCAAGACTTGAAATTATAAGCGTTAATGCTATCCAGATGATGATTTCGAATGTGGTTGATATGATTTTAATTTTGTTTGAACTGATGAATTGATTTGGATTCTGATTGAAAAATGATGATTTCTGAAATTTAGTTGAAATATAATAAACTGAGCAAAACTACAATGAGGATGAATGGGACGAGTCCCTGTGATGATAAATGATGATAATGATTTCAGCAAATCACTATGAGATTAGTGGATTGTGCTGTCAAATTGCTACTGTTAACACTTGACCGTTAGATCAAGTTAAGGGATGACAAATTGAGAACTTACTTGACTGAAATTCCCGTTTTGAGGAATGTTCAGAAGGAAATTTTTCGGTCTAATGGACCATTATCATGTTAAAGATATGAATGATATGATCTGAATCAATTGTTATTTAATGATGAGTTCTAAGGGATATTTATCCCAGTATTCTGTTGGGTTGACCAGAATATAAGGAACCCCAGAATAAAATTGGATCTTAAGAAAAAGAGTTGTCCTCTACCTTGCGAGATGAGGACATCTCGCACTTTTTTAAGTGGGGTAGAATGTAAGATTCCTCCCTAGCCTTCGAGGTATGCAGGAGTAAGAATCTCCCTTCCCTCTCTAAAATAAAAGAAAGATTTTGTTTAAAAAGGGAAGACACTTTCCCCAGAATACTTCTCAGGAGCCCACCTGTTTTAAGGATTCAGAACGATGAGTTCAGAAGTGAGAACCGATGTTTTGGATACCAAGGTTTTGGTCATCAGTTAAAAAGACTGCCCGACTCCTACCATGAAAAGGACACAAGGAAGTCTAGAACCCAAATTCAGAGACCAATTCCTTCATACCAATCTAATCAGGGTCCGTTTTCGGACAAGATTGCTTAACTCCATTAACTAGGTCCGACCCATTGATTAGGGTCGAGATGACCAGTCAAATGCTTGGCGACTTAGAGCAACAGATGATGCAGGCAATTCATAAAGATATAAACGCTACCTAGGATCGACAGAGACAATATACAGATAAGAAGAGGACAATCAGAGAATTCAAAGAAGCAGTTATAGTCTTCATTTGAATACAGACCAAAAGAATTTCTTTATCTCTAGGGGAGTATAAGTAGTTATCTCCCAGATATTGTGGACCAAAGAAAGTAGGTGACTTAGCCTATGAACTTCTTTTATCTCTTCATCTCAAAGTTCTTAATGCCTTCTATAGAAAAATGTGCCAAACCCAAATCATGGAAAGACGGTAAAACTTCAGTGGCAAGATACCGTTAGCTTCTAGGTTATGCTAGCTCCTTCCTTTATATAACTCGTAACTTTTACCTGTCGCTCACAGTAATCTTACTTCCATCGATCTCCCTTCTTCTTAATCTCCTTCATGGCTTGGCAACAGGAATTAGTTTTATCCATGATGATTTCTCACCTTCAAGACGCAAGCAAGTCTGTGAAGAAAGATTTTATAGAACAGTATGAGCGCTCACTTTTTCCTCACCTAGGAACTTCTGTAGCTCAGACCAAATGGCGGACCTATCAAGACATAACTAGGATAACACCCTGGGGTCAGCAGCACTTTCGTAACAATGTCCGCTTGGCCATGGTTATTGAAGCCTTGGGTTTGGGTCCCCGATACTACTGCGTCATGAGATCAAGACATCTTGGGTTTTCTGAGCGGGTCTTCTTACTGGCGTGTTTTCTTCCTCATCATAAGATATGCCTTTACCCCGTTTTTGGCTTACCTCTCAGAGGTCCTTTTAATAGATCACATCATGCCATTGAGGTAGGTGCGGCAATAACAACCCGAATTATTCCCATAGATGAGTTACCTTATACGTGCGCAGCTTGAGTGCTGCTTTTGTGATCATATGATGGACGGGCTTATGGAAGTGTAAAGAGTTCTTCTATCTTTACTGTATATGTTCCAAGAAGAATGAATAAAGTTTAAATCTTGTTCTTGTCTTGACCCTTACTCTCTTTGAGACTTTTTTATTTGGTGGTTAATCTTAATTAAATCTTTCTCTAAGTCTCATGTTCGTGCATCTCGCGAAATTATTCCAAGTTTGCGAGATGAGGACATCTCGCATTTTTCAAGTGTCAGAGAATGTAAGATTCCTCCCCAGCCTCTCAAAATGTCCAGCATATTCCCCTATAATCAATTCCCTCTTCAGAAATATAAGAGATCTCGTCTCTACCTGTTTTGACATAGAGAGAGAAAATATTCTAGAGAGAGAATATTCAGATTATGAATATTTTTGGATAGAAAAATAACTCATCTTATTAAAATAAGTTCCCCTGAAACAGAAATTCAAAAAGAACTTTCCAATGTGCAATTGGAATTTATTGGAAATGGGTATAAAGGACCTTAGCCTAAGGGTCTAGATTTTTAGAAATTTTTGGATTATGGTCCAATTAAGGTTCCTATGGACCAATAGCATCAATCCATGTGTAGGGAGGAGATAAATCCAATTTTTAAAAGAAGATACCCAAAAATGAGTAAATGCTCACATAAGATGAAGAGTTGACTATGTACAAGGTTTATTAGTAAGAAACTATGAGTAATATCAAAAATATGAGATATTTTTGATATCCAAAAATGAGTAAATGCTCACATAAGATGAAGAGTTGAAAATGTACAAGGTTTATTAGTAAGAAACTATGAGTAATATCAAAAATATGAGATATTTTGGATATCCAAAAATGAGTAAATGCTCACATAAGATGAAGAGTTGAAAATGTACAAGGTTTATTAGTAAAAAACTATGAGCAATATTAAAAATACGAGATATTTTGGGTATAATAATTCTATTTTGACACATATGTAAGGAAGGGGAGTCCATTAAAGGAGGTGCATATTTCACATGCTTGAATGAGTTTTAAACTCAAAAATAATGTGATATTTTTATCTCTCCTCTCTCTTGAATCAAACCAAATCAAAATGGAACCAAACCGAATCAAAAAGGAACCAAACTAGATCCAAATCTAGTCCAAATTCAACCAAACTGAATCTGGAAAATTCTAGAATTCAGTTAGCTTTGGTTAGAGCTTCCCTCTCCTATAAATAGAACATGAGTCCTTTGAAAAAAATAGAAAAATTTTACTATACTAGAGTTATGCTGAAATAATGCTAATTTCTACTATTCTCTAAAATTCTCTCCAAATTGAAGAAATTGGAGCTTCCCTCTTTCTTCAATCCCCATTGGTGGCTCCATCAACATACTTAACCAATCGATTGGTTGGGAGCCTCTACCGACCGTGAACAAAGAATCAAGCAATTTGTAAGGTAATTAGTGAATTTTGATCATTTTCTATAATTTCTCAATGTTTCTCTCTTCTCAACCCCTCTCAAGCTTGAGAAGCTTAATTGGAATGGTTTTTGAATGCTATTGAAGTTAATTGATGAATGGTAGTGAAGAGTTACATAATTTGATGAATGCTATTGAAGTTAATTGATTAATGATAGTTAAGAATTACATAAATTTTCATTTATGCTTAATTCTAATGGTTTTTATGTAATTTCTCTCTCTCACTCAAGAAATGGTCATACTCATGACCCATTTTCAATCCAAATGAAGCTTTTCATAAAGCTTTTCCTTAATCCAAGATTAATCTATGCTTGAGGTCAAATTAATGACTTTTTTCTATGCTTTTAATTTATGTATTTCATGAATATTGATGATTCAACCCATTATTGGGTTAATGATCCAATTAGGGATCATTCTAATCATTTCCTTAATAATAAGCTTTATCCTTCAAAATAAATTGAGGTTTATCAGTCATAGTAGCGGAGCTATGGCAAAATTTTGTATAAAAATTACACATAAAATAATTTTATTTAAAGCATGAAAAGAGAACTTCCTACCATATTCTAGGAATTATCATCCTAGATTAATTGAAAGAATTTTATTGTAATCATGGAGAAATTGATTTTTATGTTATGCATAATTGATGATTATTTTATTGTAAAAGTGTTACTTTTATCATATTTGGATTTCATGCATAGAGGTATGCATAAAAGAATTATTATTTTAATATAAAAGTGTTTCTTTTATCATATTTGAATTTCATGTAGAGGTATGCATAAAAGTTGATTATTTTATTATAAAAGTGTGACTTTTATCATATTTGGATTTCATGCATAGAGGTATGCATAAAAGTTGATTATTTTATTATAAAAGTGTGACTTTTATCATATTTGGATTTCATGCATAGAGGTATGCATAAAAGTTGATTATTTTATTATAAAAGTGTGACTTTTATCGTATTTGGATTTCATGCATAGAGGTATGCATAAAAGTTGATTATTTTATTATAAAAGTGTGACTTTTATCGTATTTGGATTTCATGCATAGAGGTATGCATAAAAGTTGATTATTTTATTATAAAAGTGTGACTTTTATCGTATTTGGATTTCATGCATAGAGGTATGCATAAAAGTTGATTATTTTATTATAAAAGTGTGACTTTTATCATATTTGGATTTCATGCATAGAGGTATGCATAAAAGATATTCTTTTTATACTAAAAGTGTGATTTTCATCAGAAATGGATTTTATGCACAACTTAGATGCATAAGAGAAATTCTTTTATTCTAAAAGTGTAATTCCTACCAAAGTGAATTTATGCATAGGAAAATGCATAAAAGATTGAAATTTAATTCAAAAGTGTCATTTTCATTTAAAATGAATTTATGCATAGGAAGATGCATAAAGATTGATTTTTACTTCGAAAGTATTAATCTCCTTAAATAGAATTTATGCATAAATAAATGTGTAAAGAAATCTTATATCAAATATAAGAATTCTCTTGTATTCTATAAATAGATATGAGATGTGATAGGATGTGATAAGAGGTGTATAAGATGTGATAAGAGGTGATAAGATGCTTATGAAATAAGTTAGGAGGTGATAAGATGAATTAAGATGTGTATGGGATGAGGTAAGAAGTATATGTGATAGGATAAGATGTATATGGGTTGTGATAGGGCGAGAATGGATGTGATGTAAAAGATTAGATGTGAAGGCATATGGGGTTATATGAATGGGAATGTGGAAATGGATGTATGTATGTGGATGTGTAGATGTGGAGATGGGAGTATGGATGTATGAATGTGAAAATGGATGTATGCATGAAGATGTATATGCATAGATGTGAATGTGGATGTAGATGTGGATGTATAGATATGAATGGGAATGTGGATGTGGATGTATGTGAATGTGAATGTGGATGTATGTGAATGTGGATGTAGATGTGGATGTATAGATGTGAATGTGGAAAGTGGATGTGGATGTATGTATGTATGTGGATGTATGAATGTGGATGTATGTGAATGTGGATGTAGATGTGGATGTATAGATGTGAATGTGGAAAGTGGATGTGGATGTATGTATGTATGTGGATGTAGATGTGGATGTATAGATGTGAATGGGAATGTGGATGTGGATGTATGTGAATGTGGATGTAGATGTGGATGTATAGATGTGAATGTGGAATGTGGATGTGGATGTATGTATGTATGTGGATGTAGATGTGGATGTATAGATGTGAATGGGAATGTGGATGTGGATGTATGTATGGATGTGAATGTGAATGTAGATGTGGATGTATGGATGTGGATACGGATGTGTATGTATGAATGTGGATATGGGATGTGGATGTATAAATGAGGATGTAAAAATGGATGTATGCATGTAGATGTGGATGTATGGATGTGAATGTGAATGTGTATGTGAATTAATGTATCGTCGATATGAGGAAATGGATGAGAATGAGTACACATTGAATGGAATGTGGAATAAGTAATGTGGACTAAGGAGGGATAATGTGGAAAGACGCGAGTTCGATTTAGAAACTGTATTTTTGTGACTGTTTGTAAATGACTGTTTTATGTCAAGAATGCTAGGGAAGCATTTTGACCGTCTTGTGGATTAAGGTCATGAAGACCTAATTGTTAAAGTTGCAACTGCTGACGGAGAGTCAATGGAGGACGTCTCGCGCAGCAAGGTCGACTGAGGTCTTGACCAGCCTCGGTTCGATTTAAATGGTGAGCTTCCGGTACGGTGGATGAGGGACCAAGGAAGCGGCCTATGAGTGAAGCGCTAGGTCACCTGCGAAGGATCCTAGAGGGTGCTGACCATACGGTGCTCGGGCTCTGGGTCGCCGAAGATACCCACACGTGCGTCGTGGAAGATATTGGAACAAGGAATAAGAGTTGTTTTCTGAAACCGGGCATGGATCTGGTTGATTGACCTTGCTGGTCCTCAACGGATGAGTCCATGGCTCTTTTATATGGATCTATGGGTTGATCGCTGATCTTCCACAGAGATTCCATTCTATTATATGAATATATTGCCGGTTACTATGAGCTAGGAACTATGCAAAAGGCCCCTGAGTGAACAGGTGGTGAGCGTTCTAGTTGCCAATGATGCTATAAGTATACCGAGATGAATGAATGACTGGAAATAAGGATTCAACCAGAGACTATGAGGATTGTCATCAGTGACATAATGGTTTCATTAAAGGATTGTTTTAAAGTTAGCTGATGCTAAGAAAAAGGCAATTTCATATTGGGTGTGTAAGTGGTGTGACTAGTTTTATGTTTGCATGAACTTCCGGCTAGGGGGCCTTGGAACTCTTTTCCTTGGTACCCGGGACAAAACCTAACCAAATTCTTAATTGGATCCCATCACTACAGCGGTTGGACGGTTGGCTAACCCATGGGACTGGATGGGGTTAGGCTGGACTGATGGATCCGTAAATCGAGACTCAATTTCTGTTATTATGATAGATGAAGTAAGTCCCGGATAGTAATTGTTTTATGGATAGGAATCAACGGCTGTGCCTCTTGATGGGGAAAAAAGCGTTGATCCCAATGATCCAAGTGCAAGTTTCTTCCCTGATCTGACCGAGTATCTTTATAGGTGTAGTCGGATCAGTTTGATCACTAATGGTCTTGACTACGTTAGAGTAAAAAGTTATCCTGGAGGAATCACTCGTGCTTTCCGGATAAGGGAAGTTTTTCGGGTTCGGTTTTGGAAAATTCGACGGATTAGTCTTTTGTCCGGATATCCGTGGACAAGGCTCCGAGTGTGGGACCTTGCCTCGCGCTAGAAGTGCTACTTCCGCTGCTAGTACCCCGAATCCGTTGCGTGGTGGGAACAGGGATCTCACAAAATAGAGGATTAATTTGCTAATCAGTGAATCATTACTAATCATTATTTTTTGGTGCAATTGAGGGTGCAAATTAACCATTGGTATTTGATACAGATCCCTATAACTTCAGATTGCAATTCGGAGATGGTTTGATACTCCAACCATTCCGTATAAATTTGTTACCCTTGGTTTAATGTAATTTCTAGTGATTTTATACTGATAAATCTGTTTGTAATCATCTCCTAAACACTAGATTGAGTTGTAAAAGGGTAGACACTGCCCTTGAATCTTAAAATTGGATCAAGAGGTAAGACCCCCTTCACTGTCATCATGAGTACGGCACAAGAGATAGCCAAATTTAATGGGGAGCAGTTTCACATGGCACACAAAAACCACGTATCTGCTCATGAGGAAAAATCTGTGGGGGCTAGTTGAGGGAAGAGATGAATGCCCAAAGGTGAGGGGATACTGAGTGGAAGAGTAGGAATGAAAAAGCATTGGGACTTATCGCACTCAGTTTAAATGACAAAATCATTCATCACATCACAGGGATACAATGGGCAAAAGATGCATGGGATGAACTCAGTAAATTATTTGGCACACAAGCTAAAAATTCAAAGATAAATCTGTTAATGCAATTCTACAAATTGGATATGAAGGAAAGTGAACCTTTAATCACACACTTGAATAGATATAAAAGCATTAAGCAACAACTAGCAGGCAAAAAGGTGGAAGATGATGAGGCACTAGAAGTGCTTCTGTGAAGAGTGTGGACAAAGGTGAATATGAAAACATTGTAGCAACATTAAAGAATGTGCTTGAATTTAAGCTGCATGAGATAGAAGGAGTTCTACTAGAGCAAGAGACTAGAGGCAAAGAGAAGAAATGGTTGGACTCAACAGCAAGAGAAGAAAAAGCATTCTTCACCCGAGGAGGATTCTCTCGAGAATGAGGACGAGGAAGAGGCAGAGTAGGAGGAAGGACCTTCACTTGTTGCCACAACTGTGGAAAGCCAGGACACATGGCAAGAGACTACTATAGCAAACCCAGTGGAGAAGGAACGACATCGGCAAACTTCATGGAGGCTCCTAAGGAAGTGGAGTCAGATTATCTTTTCTGAGAGAGAGAGAGAGAGAGAGAGAGAGAGAGAGAGAGAGAGAGAGAGAGAGAGAGAGAGAGAGAGAGAGAGAACCCACAACCCAATGTAACCTGTCCCAACAGAGTAAAACCACCTCTGAGCCACCGATGATGTAGGCCATGTGGTAGATGTATGTGTGAGCACTTTAGTCAAGGTCACGGGCACTTGTAGTAGCCTTGGACACATAGAGAGAGAGTGTGTGTCAAGGACTATGAGTTTAGGGACTTGAGGCACTGGTCGCGGACTATCAAGTAACAGGGAAACTTGGTATAGGGTCCAAGTGTGCTAGGAGTATTCACTTGAGGGGAGGTGTTGAAATATACAAGTGACTAGGGTGTGTGTGGGAACAAGCCCTTAGCAAGAGGCTGTAAAATAGAATCTGTAAATGTGAGAGAACCTGTGAAAAGGTGAGAAGTATCTACTGGGAGGAGAGAATAAAGGGTAGCATGAGGAGAGGTGTGGAGATATTCTGGGAGAGGTGGAGAGAATCAAGCAAAAGTGGTGGAGTGAATCAAGGAGAAATCAGTGGGATTGGATGCTTGGATGTAAACTCTATAAATTGAGGCATTAGCCTAGTGAGAATTTGCTCGTTTTTTATTATCCATGCCTACATTAGGCTATCAATTAATTACTCACTAATCACATCTTAATTATCATCTAATTTCTTTGTTAATGATGTTGATTCTAGCATTTGATCCACCATAGCTCATCACATTGCTATAAATTTAACACCCCACGAGGATACACTAGGTTTGATGAAATTATATTCCAAAGGTACAACCATCTTATAAGCCCTTCTTGCAACTACCTTAACTCTGGCTATAAGGTCTATCTCATGATCCACTTCTCGAGTTGTTGGGGCATTTCAATCAATTTCTCAAGAAATACATATGTCACTTAACCATTCATGTTCAAATGAACCTAAGTCTTTCTCGGTAGAGTTAAACTTAACAAGGTAAATTTCTTCTTCCTTCCTAAGCCCCTTCATCATTCTAGATACCTTTGCCAATTGTAACTTTGGAGACCCTCAATGACTCTAAAATACCTTGGACCTTACCAATGGGTAGTGTATATCTGCTTGATTCCAAGTCAGCCAAGTTTACTTGAAAATTGTGAGATCCCTGTTCCCACCACGCAACGGATTCGGGGTACTAGCAGCGGAAGTAGCACTTCTAGCGCGAGGCAGGGTCCCACACTCGGGGCCTCGTCCACGGATATCCGAACAAAAGACTAATCCGTCGGATTTTCCAAAACCGAACCCGAAAAAACTTCCCTTATCCGGAAAGCACGGGCGATTCCTCCAGGATAACTTTTTACTCTAACGTAGTCAAGACCATTAGTGATCAAACTGATCCGACTACACCTATAAAGATACTCGGTCAGATCAGGGAAGAAACTTGCACTTGGATCATTGGGATCAACGCTTTTTTCCCCATCAAGAGGCACAGCCGTTGATTCCTATCCATAGAACAATTACTATCCGGGACTTACTTCATCTATCATAATAACAAAAATTGAGTCTCGATTTACGGATCCATCAGTCCAGCCTAACCCCATCCAGTCCCATGGGTTAGCCAACCGTCCAACCGCTGTAGTGATGGGATCCAATTAAGAATTTGGTTAGGTTTTGTCCCGGGTACCAAGGAAAAGAGTTCCAAGGCCCCCTAGCCGGAAGTTCATGCAAACATAAAACTAGTCACACCACTTACACACCCAATATGAAATTGCCTTTTTCTTAGCATCAGCTAACTTTAAAACAATCCTTTAATGAAACCATTATGTCACTGATGACAATCCTCATAGTCTCTGGTTGAATCCTTATTTCCAGTCATTCATTCATCTCGGTATACTTATGGCATCATTGGCAACCAGAACGCTCACCACCTGTTCACTCAGGGGCCTTTTCCATAGTTCCTAGCTCATAGTAACCGGCAATATATTCATATAACAGAATGGAATCTCCGTGGAAGATCAGCAAGATCAACCCACAGATCCATATAAAAGAGCCATGGACTCATCCGTTGAGGACCAGCAAGGTCAATCAACCAGATCCATGCCCGGTTTCAGAAAACAACTCTTACTCCTTGTTCCAATATCTTCCACGACGCACGTGTGGGTATCTTCGGCGACCCAGAGCCCGAGCACCGTATGGTCAGCACCCTCTAGGATCCTTCGCAGGTGACCTAGCGCTTCACTCATAGGCCGCTTCCTTGGTCCCTCATCCACCGTACCGGAAGCTCACCATTTAAATCGAACCGAGGCTGGTCAAGACCTCAGTCAACCTTGCTACGCGAGACGTCCTCCATTGACTCTCCGTCTCACCAGTTGCAACTTTAACAATTAGGTCTTCGTGACCTTAATCCACAAGACGGTCAAAATGCTTCCCCAGCATTCTTGACATAAAACAGTCATTTACAAACAGTCACAAAAATACAGTTTCTAAATCGAACTCTCGTCTTTCCACATTATCCCTCCTTAGTCCACATTACTTATTCCACATTCCATTCAATGTGTACTCATTCTCATCCATTTCCTCATATCGACGACACATTAATTCACATACACATTCACATTCACATCCATACATCCACATCTACATGCATACATCCATTTTTACATCCTCATTTATACATCCACATCCCATATCCACATTCATACATACACATCCGTATCCACATCCATACATCCACATCTACATCCACATTCACATCCATACATACATCCACATCCACATTCCCATTCACATCTATACATCCACATCTACATCCACATACATACATACATCCACATCCACATTCCACATTCACATCTATACATCCACATCTACATCCACATTCACATACATCCACATCCACATTCCCATTCACATCTATACATCCACATCTACATCCACATACATACATACATCCACATCCACTTTCCACATTCACATCTATACATCCACATCTACATCCACATTCATATACATCCACATCCACATTCCCATTCACATCTATACATCCACATCTACATCCACATTCACATCTATGCATATACATCTTCATGCATACATCCATTTTCACATTCATACATCCACACTCCCATCTCCACATCCACACATCCACATACATACATCCATTTCCACATTCCCATTCATATAACCCCATATGCCTTCACATCTAATCTTTTACATCACATCCATTCTCGCCCTATCACAACCCATATACATCTTATCCTATCACATACACTTCTTACATCATCCCATACACATCTTAATTCATCTTATCACCTCCTAACTTATTTCATAAGCATCTTATCACCTCTTATCACATCTTATACACCTCTTATCACATCCTATCACATCTCATATCTATTTATAGAATACAAGAGAATTCTTATATTTGATTTAAGATTTCTTTACACATTTATTTATGCATAAATTCTTTTTAAGGAGATTAATACTTTCGAAGTAAAAATCAATCTTTATGCATCTTCCTATGCATAAATTCATTTTAAATGAAAATGACACTTTTGAATTAAATTTCAATATTTTATGCATTTTCCTATATGCATAAATTCACTTTGGTAGGAATTACACTTTTAGAATAAAAGAATTTCTCTTATGCATCTAAGTTGTGCATAAAATCCATTTCTGATGAAAATCACACTTTTAGTATAAAAAGAATATCTTTTATGCAAACCTCTATGCATGAAATCCAAATATGATAAAAGTCACACTTTTATAATAAAATAATCAACTTTTATGCATACCTCTATGCATGAAATCCAAATACGATAAAAGTCACACTTTTATAATAAAATAATCAACTTTTATGCATACCTCTATGCATGAAATCCAAATATGATAAAAGTCACTTTTATAATAAAATAATCAACTTTTATGCATACCTCTATGCATGAAATCCAAATATGATAAAAGTCACAATAAATAATCAACTTTTATGCATACCTCTATGCATGAAATCCAAATATGATAAAAGTCACACTTTTATAATAAAATAATCAACTTTTATGCATACCTCTATGCATGAAATCCAAATATGATAAAAGTCACACTTTTATAATAAAATAATCAACTTTTATGCATACCTCTATGCATGAAATCCAAATATGATAAAAGTCGCACTTTTATAATAAAATAATCAACTTTTATGCATACCTCTGCATGAAATTCAAATATGATAAAAGAAACACTTTTATATTAAAATAATAATTCTTTTATGCATACCTCTATGCATGAAATCCAAATATGATAAAAGTAACACTTTTACAATAAAATAATCATCAATTATGCATAACATAAAAATCAATTTCTCCATGATTACAATAAAATTCTTTCAATTAATCTAGGATGATAATTCCTAGAATATGGTAGGAAGTTCTCTTTTCATGCTTTAAATAAAATTATTTTATGTGTAATTTTTATACAAAATTTTGCCATAGCTCCGCTACTATGACTGATAAACCTCAATTTATTTTGAAGGATAAAGCTTATCATTAAGGAAATGATTAGAATGATCCCTAATTGGATCATTAACCCAATAATGGGTTGAATCATCAATATTCATGAAATACATAAACTAAAAGCATAGAAAAAAGCCATTAATTTGACCTCAAGCATAGATTAATCTTGGATTAAGTAAAAGCTTTATGAAAAGCTTCATTTGGATTGAGAATGGGTCATGAGTATGACCATTTCTTGAGTGAGAGAGAGAAATTACATAAAAACCATTAGAATTAAGCATAAATGGAAATTTATGTAATTCTTAACTATCATTAATCAATTAACTTCAATAGCATTCATCAAATTATGTAACTCTTCACTACCATTCATCAATTAACTTCAATAGCATTCAAAAACCATTCCAATTAAGCTTCTCAAGCTTGAGAGGGGTTGAGAAGAGAGAAACATTGAGAAATTATAGAAAATGATCAAAATTCACTAATTACCTTACAAATTGCTTGATTCATTGTTCACGGTAGAGGCCCCCAACCAATCGATTGGTTAAGTATGTTGATGGAGCCACCAATGGGGATTGAAGAAAGAGGGAAGCTCCAATTTCTTCAATTTGGAGAGAATTTTAGAGAATAGTAGAAATTAGCATTATTTCAGCATAACTCTAGTATAGTAAAATTCTTCTATTTTTTTCAAAGGACTCATGTTCTATTTATAGGAGAGGGAAGCTCTAACCAAAGCTAACTAAATTCTAGAATTTTCCAGATTCAGTTTGGTTGAATTTGGACTAGATTTGGATCTAGTTTGGTTCCTTTTTTATTCGGTTTGGTTCCATTTTGATTTGGTTTGATTCAAGAGAGAGGAGAGATAAAAATATCACATTATTTTTGAGTTTAAAACTCATTCAAGCATGTGAAATATGCACCTCCTTTAATGGACTCCCCTTCCTTACATATGTGTCAAAATAGAATTATTATACCCAAAATATCTCGTATTTTTAATATTGCTCATAGTTTTTTACTAATAAACCTTGTACATTTTCAACTCTTCATCTTATGTGAGCATTTACTCATTTTTGGATATCCAAAATATCTCATATTTTTGATATTACTCATAGTTTCTTACTAATAAACCTTGTACATTTTCAACTCTTCATCTTATGTGAGCATTTACTCATTTTTGGATATCAAAAATATCTCATATTTTTGATATTACTCATAGTTTCTTACTAATAAACCTTGTACATAGTCAACTCTTCATCTTATGTGAGCATTTACTCATTTTTGGGTATCTTCTTTTAAAAATTGGATTTATCTCCTCCCTACACATGGATTGATGCTATTGGTCCATAGGAACCTTAATTGGACCATAATCCAAAAATTTCTAAAAATCTAGACCCTTAGGCTAAGGTCCTTTATACCCATTTCCAATAAATTCCAATTGCACATTGGAAAGTTCTTTTTGAATTTCTGTTTCAGGGGAACTTATTTTAATAAGATGAGTTATTTTTCTATCCAAAAATATTCATAATCTGAATATTCTCTCTCTAGAATATTTTCTCTCTCTATGTCAAAACAGGTAGAGACGAGATCTCTTATATTTCTGAAGAGGGAATTGATTATAGGGGAATATGCTGGACATTTTGAGAGGCTGGGGAGGAATCTTACATTCTCTGACACTTGAAAAATGCGAGATGTCCTCATCTCGCAAACTTGGAATAATTTCGCGAGATGCACAAACATGAGACTTAGAGAAAGATTTAATTAAGATTAACCACCAAATAAAAAAGTCTCAAAGAGAGTAAGGG
Organism: Cibotium barometz; assembly: GCF_041138505.1. NCBI lineage: Eukaryota > Viridiplantae > Streptophyta > Polypodiopsida > Cyatheales > Cibotiaceae > Cibotium > Cibotium barometz. Next base: position 36,976,213 of record NC_141048.1, on the reverse strand, counting down.
TCAAGACAAGAACAAGATTTAAACTTTATTCATTCTTCTTGGAACATATACAGTAAAGATAGAAGAACTCTTTACACTTCCATAAGCCCGTCCATCATATGATCACAAAAGCAGCACTCACAAGCTGCGCACGTATAAGGTAACTCATCTATGGGAATAATTCGGGTTGTTATTGCCGCACCTAACTCAATGGCATGATGTGATCTATTAAAAGGACCTCTGAGAGGTAAGCCAAAAACGGGGTAAAGGCATATCTTCTAATGAGGAAGAAAACACGCCAGTAAGAAGACCCGCTCAGAAAACCCAAGATGCCTTGATCTCATGACGCAGTAGTATCGGGGACCCAAACCCAAGGCTTCAATAACCATGGCCAAGTGGACATTGTTACGAAAGTGCTGCTGACCCCAGGGTGTTACCCTAGTTATGTCTTGATAGGTCCGCCGTTTGGTCTGAGCTACAGAAGTTCCTAGGTGAGGAAAAAGTGAGCGCTCATACTGTTCTATAAAATCTTTCTTCACAGACTCGCTTGCGTCTTGAAGGTGAGAAATCATCATGGATAAAACTAATTCCTGTTGCCAAGCCATGAAGGAGATTAAGAAGAAGGGAGATCGATGGAAGTAAGATTACTGTGAGCGACAGGTAAAAGTTACGAGTTATATAAAGGAAGGAGCTAGCATAACCTAGAAGCTAACGGTATCTTGCCACTGAAGTTTTACCGTCTTTCCATGATTTGGGTTTGGCACATTTTTCTATAGAAGGCATTAAGAACTTTGAGATGAAGAGATAAAAGAAGTTCATAGGCTAAGTCACCTACTTTCTTTGGTCCACAATATCTGGGAGATAACTACTTATACTCCCCTAGAGATAAAGAAATTCTTTTGGTCTGTATTCAAATGAAGACTATAACTGCTTCTTTGAATTCTCTGATTGTCCTCTTCTTATCTGTATATTGTCTCTGTCGATCCTAGGTAGCGTTTATATCTTTATGAATTGCCTGCATCATCTGTTGCTCTAAGTCGCCAAGCATTTGACTAGTCATCTCGACCCTAATCAATGGGTCGGACCTAGTTAATGGAGTTAAGCAATCTTGTCCGAAAACGGACCCTGATTAGATTGGTATGAAGGAATTGGTCTCTGAATTTGGGACTTCCTTGTGTCCTTTTCATGGTAGGAGTCGGGCAGTCTTTTTAACTGATGACCAAAACCTTGGTATCCAAAACATCGGTTCTCACTTCTGAACTCATCGTTCTGAATCCTTAAAACAGGTGGGCTCCTGAGAAGTATTCTGGGAAAAGTGTCTTCCCTTTTTAAACAGAATCTTTCTTTTATTTTAGAGAGGGAAGGGAGATTCTTACTCCTGCATACCTCGAAGGCTAGGGAGGAATCTTACAAAAATAGAGGTTTGAGACTAAGGATAAATTTGAAGATAAGGCTAAGGCAAAAAAGAGTAAAATATGGAGTCTAATTTGGGTCATAGACAACTGTGCATGCATATTTGGGCTAATTTGATAAAAGATCTAGATAGTTCTTTCTAAAAATATGGGAGAAAACCTAAAAATTAATGGAATAAGATCAAAAGAAGAAAATCAAGGAAGTATTTTAGGGAAAGAGATGTTGGGAACCGAAGCTCGTAAAATAAGGAAAAGAAACTCTCAAGAGCTAATCTAGGTTGGATTCTCGAGATTTATGGATGAGTCATCCTCTATGACTCTAATGTATATACCGTAGTGGAGTTTGTTTTCTTCTTGGGATAATCATCGTCGTAGGATTTGTGTTACCCTAGTACGTGCTAGTGGTGTGACAGGTTAGATTTATCCCAATACCTCTACCAATGTTAGTGGAGCTTGGCACTCTAGTAATTATCATAGTGGGGTTCTTCTTTCGCTTGTATATACATTGGAGGGGTTGAGTTGATCCCTTGTTATTATTTCTATCTTGAGGGCTCATTCCCATAGGTTATACAATAAGATTATCTGAGTACTTGATGGACAATTGGCATTATTTTTAGTTAAATATTTTTGTATAAACACATTAATGCTAAGGTTTTGATGATACTATTTTTAACACTTGAATTGAAGTTATGTAATTCGAAGATATTTATATATTTTTTTTTAAATTCTTTAAGAAGTTTGGTGTGACTATTTTCATTACATGTGTTTCAGCTAGGGGGATTAGGAATTATTCTTATGCAACTGAGCACAGCCCAAAAAAACCTTAAGTTAAACACCAGATCCATCTATTACATGATAGGAGGATAGAGGCTAACCCAAGGGATGGATGGGTTAGGCACAGTCTCCAGATTTGGGAAGTCTATAGGAATCAAGTTACGTAGCCTTTGTAGAGGAGTTATCTTCATTAATCAAAAGAGTATGGTGTCTCAAGTTGAGCCTTGGGGAGCTACTTGTGATAATCCTACTTGTGAGAGCTAATGAAAGGAGAATCTTGCAATAGACGAGACTTGGAGAAACCATTAAAATTTCTTAGCAGTGGATTCTCTTAGTATTGGCCAGACAAGTGAGATTATTTACCCTCATAATTTACTTCTAATATGAGTTTTGTTAAAATATATGGGAAAAGGGGTCTCATTTTTTCAGATATTGAGCTTAACTAGAGCGGATATTGGTGACATGCTAGAATAATAGCTCAGCACTTACACCACTAACATGATTGATATGTGATTGATATGCTACCATTGGATGATAGCCTGTGTGATAGCCACATTTGAATTACAAGAGTTTGGCATAGTTATAGTACCAACTCATATAGTTGGTACTGAACCCAACTCATATATAGTTGGGTTCACACTATGGACTGACCTTTATATATTATAGTAGAAAAGTAATTTCTCTTATAGTATGTACACTTATCTCTTTTTGTTAATGGTTATAGAGAAAAGAAGAGATTAGAAGAAAAATCGGCCATCCATATCTCTTATGTGCTTGTCTGTAAGGTTCCTCCCTTCTAAAATGGGAGAAACACTCAAGATAGTCCGCTAAGTCTTATCTGAAAAGAGCTAAATGAGGGGGTGTGAGAGGGGTGGCAAGGGGCGGCTGTACTGCATCAAGTACGCTACACGGGGACGGACGGCGGTACAACAGGGCATACGCTACACAGAAATGTGTGCCGTCTGTAGAGCACCCCGGGGGTTTATATAGCTGAGGGGTGAGGGTACGGGTGCTACGTAAAGCAAGGACGAAAGGACGGTGTACCTTCAAAGGCTATGGATCAGTGGCCTGCATGGGTCTAGGGGAAAGGTACGGTGTCGGTTGTCCGGAAAAGGATTGGTACGCATGTACCTTATCTGGTTTGGGGCAGCATGGGTGTCCATGTAGGGGTACGTGTGGACCATACAGTGGGCGGCCATCCTTTGGTTCTTGGGCGGCCATTGTACGAGCACCCTAGTAAGTGTGTACGGACCAAATTTTGGGGCGAGGTACCCAAATTTGGGGAGCCCGCCTCGATTTGCGTGCCGGACCGCCCCGCGGGGGGGGGAATTTTTTTTGTCCGGGAGGTTCTCCTGGTCGTAGGGGTTCAGACCGTTCATCAATCGGACGCCCGATCGTGGATTTATTAAGGTTTAAAGGTCGCTGATTTTCAACTAAAATGATTGAAATTAGCGTATAGGCTTGATCCGGTGTCTGTTTTGGATACTGAAAAATCCTACACCAGGGTAAAATCGCACGCAGATTCCAAATTCGGGCTCAGAATTTGAAGATTCTAAGTAGAAATGACTCAAATAATAAAATCATTGATTTTTATACCGTAAAAGCTCATAATTACATGGACATTTCTTTATTAGTGAAGATGGGTATGTTACATCCTTCCCCCCTTAAAGAAATCGAGATGTCCTCACCTCGTCATGAATTGGGGATAATCCTTTAAGAGTGTAGCTTCATCTTCCCAAGTTGCATCCTCTTCAGGGTAGTCTTTCCACTGAACTAGATGTTCTACAAGAGCTCTATTTCGGAGTTGTCTTTCCCTAGAATCTATGATGCTACTGGGCTGTAAGTCAAGGACTCCTTGAGTAGGGATTACAACTTGTTCATCATCAAGAATATGATCGAGACTGGGGACATATGGTTTTAACAAACTTACATGAAATACATTATGGACTTTGATATGGACTGGGAGTTGGAGTTTATAGGCACTTTTACCTAGACACTTGATAACTGTATAGGGACCACAATACCTAGGGCTGAGCTTCTTATATTTCCCAAGTGATAGAGAACTTCGTTTGGGTCGCACTCGTAGAAGAACTCTGTCTCCTTCCTTGAAGATCCTTTCAGACCTCTTGTTGTCAGCATAATGCTTTTGTCGATCTTGGGCAGCTTTAATATCCTTTTGGATCGCCTTGGTTTGTTCCTCCATCTCTTCGAGCATTTTCCTGGATGCCTCAACTCTTATGGTTGGATCAGAGAAATTTAGAGGAGACAGGCATTCTTGCCCATAGAGTGCCTTGAATGGTGACATTCCTATGCTTTGATGATAAGACGCATTGTAGGCAAATTCTACCAGAGGAAGGTATTGAATCCACCTTCTGGGTTCCCGTCCACAGTATGCTCTGAGAATGTCTTCAATTACTTGATTGACTCTCTCAGTTTGGCCATCGGTCTCTGGATGATAAGCTGTGCTAAAGCAAAGTTGAGTTCCCAGAGCTTGAAATAAAGACTGCCAGAATTTTGAAGTGAAGTCAGAATCCCGATCACTTACTATCCTTTTTGGGAGACCATGAAGTTTGAGGACTTCCTTGATGAATATTCGAGCAACATCAAAAGCTTTGAAGGTCTTCTTTGCTGGTATAAGGTGAGCTACTTTGGTAAGTAAGTCCACTACTATGAGAATGGAGTCATATCCTCCTTGAACAGTGGGGAGACTTGTGACAAAATCCATACTAATGCACTCCCACTTCATTTGGGGAATATCTAAGGGTTGAAGTTTTCCAGGCATCTTGATCCTTTCAGTTTTGATCCTTTGGCATGAGAGACATTGCTTCAAGTACCGAAGCACATCATTTTTCAAGCCTGCCCAATGAAAGCTCCTTCTTACAGCATTTAATGTTTTTGCATAACCTGGGTGTCCTGCACAACAGGGCTATCATGAGCTTCATGGAGGATTAGTTTCTTTAAAGCAGGATCCTTAGGGATACATAGCCTGTGATTGAAGTAGAGGCTTCCTTCATGAGTGGAGTATCCCTTGATTAGATTCTTCTCTTTCTCTGAATGTCCCCCTTCTTCTACTAACTTTATCATCCTCTGATAATCTGGATCATGAGATGAGACTTCTTCCACCTTGACCAGAATGGGATTATTTGGCATTGAAATAGCACTCAAGAAAGATTTGCGGCTAAGTGCATCTGCTACCACATTATCTTTCCTAGGGCAGAATTTGATGTCGAAGTCATATTCTTGTAGAATTTCAATCCATCTCCTTTGCCGCATGTTGAGGTTAGGCTGGGTGAAGATCCACTTTAGACTTTTGTGGTCAGTTACAAGCTGGAATTTGCCTCCCAAGAGATAATGTCTCCATAATTTGAGGCAATGAACAACTGCTAAGAGTTCCAAATCATGGGTGGCATTGTTTGCTTCATATTGCTTCAGCTTGTGGGAAGTATAAGCGAGACTGGTCTTCCTTCTTGGCCTAAGACACCACCAAGTGCTAGACTACTAGCATCGGTAATAACCACTTCAAATTCCTTGGAGAAATCAGGAAGCTTTAAGACTGGGGCAGAAGTAATAATGACTTTCAGCTGATCAAAGCTGTTTTGATGGATTGGCAGCCACACTATTTTGCAATCCTTCTTAAGAAGATCCATCAAAGGTGCAGCTACCAAGGCATAATCTTTGATAAAAATCCTATACCAACCCGTGATTCCCAAAAATCCACGAACTTCACGAACTGATTTAGGGGGTGGCCATTCTAGAATATCCTTGACCTTGGCGGGGTCTACTGAGATGCCATCTTTGGAGAGGATGAATCCAAGATACTCAATTTGATGAGTAAAGAAGGTACATTTGCTCTTCTTGGCATAGAGTTTGTGTCTGCGTAGCAATTGCAGAACTCTACGCACATGCTCCTCATGCTCTTCCATTGATTTGGAGTAGATTAAGATGTCGTCAAAGAAAACAAGCACAAACTCATCCAAGTAAGGGCGGAATATATCTTGCATTAGGCGGTTGAAGGTTGCAGGAGCATTGGTTAACCCGAATGACATTATAGTAAACTCATAGTGGCCATAACGGGTATTGAAGGCTATTTTGGGTATATCTGCTTCCTTGACTTTGATCTGATAGTATCCAGACCTCAAATCTATTTTTGAGAAGACTTTGGCCCCATGAAGCCTGTCAAGAAGTTCGTCGATGCGAGGGATAGGATACTTATTCTTGACAGTGACTTGATTTAGCCCTCCATAATCTATGCAGAGGCGGAGAGTCCCGTCCTTCTTTTTTTGGAAAAGAACAGGTGCTCCCCAACGGAGAGCTACTGGGGCGTACAAATCCTTGTTCAATGAGTTGGGAAAGTTGCTCCTTAAGTTCAATGGCTTCAGGAAGGGACATTTTATAGGGAGTTTTTGAGACGGGTTGAGCTCCACGGATCACCTCGATTTCATGGTCGACTTCTCGAGGAGGTGGTAACCTTGTAAGCTCGTCAGGGAAGATGTCAGAGAATTCTTGGAGCCAAGAGGGTTCTGTCTCCATACTAGGTTCAATGACTTTGTTGAGTTTGACTAAGAAAACTTGCTGACCCTTACGTGTTCCCTTGAGAAGATGTTTTGCCTTGACTACCCTAGATTTAGGTTTTTCTGTGATCCCCTGAACAGATATTACTTGGCCATGCTCATTTTCAAAAGTGATACTCCCTTGGTTACAATGAATGCTAGCTTTGTTTGCAATTAACCAATCCATCCCAAGGATTCCATCATAAATTCCTAATGGCAAGACTCTAAAGTGACCATGAGTTTGCTCATTACCCAGCTCAAAATCAAGGTTTCCTATAGAGTGGCGAGATACTACTTCTTTCCCACTGGCTAACTCTACAATCATTTTTCTAGCTGTTTTTTGACTCAAGTTTAATTTTTGCAAGCACCTAGGAGAAAGGAATGAATGGGTACTGCTACAATCAATCAAAAGCTGAAATGGCTTACCGTGATGAGTGGCAGGGGTTTGGATTACACCAAATTGTTTATTCGGACCTTGGTGTTCTACTGCCGCATGGACGGTGGTGCGCTCTTCTTCAGCCGTTTCCAAGGTCGGTTCTTCACTTATAACACAGGCAGTTCTAGCAACTGCTCCTCCGCGGCCTCTGCCACGGCCACTGCCTCTTGCACCTTGGTGGGTAGGGGCTCCACGGCCTTGATTTCCTCTGTTACCTTGGGGAAATGATGTTGCCATCTTGGGACAGTTGGCTCTAAAGTGTCCCGGCTCATTGCACTCAAAACACAGAGGACGTTCTCTGGAAGAAGCAGCATACAAGCGGGGGACAAAAGAGTTTCCTTGGCGCCCTCTGTTGTAGTAAGGAAAATTCTGTTGAGGTTTCTTGTAGGGCTGATCTTTAAGATTTACCTCAGGGTAAGATCTCTTTTGATTCTTCGGTTTGTTAGCCTTCATTTCTTTCACAAGGGACTTTGCTCGTATGAGAGCATCCTGTAATGTGCTTGGCCTCATTGCGTCAAGGCGGGAATCTAGGGGTTCATTTAGCCCTTGGCAGAAACGAGCCACTTGCTGGGAAGTAGTCATAGCTGGGGCATACTTCCGAAGGGTAATAAATTTGGAATAGTAGTCCTCAAGAGTTAAGCTGCACTGTCTAAGACTAAAAAACTCATTCATCTTTATGGATTCATGGGATGGAGGAAGATATCTTTCCTTCACTGCCTGCTTGATGTCTTCCCACGTTTGAGAATGCTCGGTGACTTCCTTGTCACGGCACCACTGTTTCCACCAGAGTTTAGCATCTCCAATGAGGCGAAACCGTGCGAGCATAGACTGTTTGCTACTCCAGTACCGGCAGTAGAGAAATAATCGTCCATCGCCTCAATCCAGACTTCAGCATCCTTCTCAACCTTTGAACCTTCTCCTTTAAAGGAGGGAGGTTGCATTTGCTTGAGCAGGAGTTTCTTCTCTTGGGTATCGGTGTAAAGCGCATTGGGAAGTGGAGGGTGGTCGTCTTGGCCATCATTGTAAAAACAATTTTAAGATTACAAGATTCATATTTGCACAATGCTTATTTTTTTTGGAGAGTAAAACATTGAAATTATTTTATTTCCAAATATTTACAAGGACAAGTTTTATTACAAAGATCTGAGACTAATATAATTAGTCTTATTTGACATCAAGGGAAATTCCTAGGCTTGACTATGACATAAGGGTAGAGCGGTCCACATAGGTGAAATATGGGGGTTCCGCTGTAGTTTCTAAGACTCTAAAAACTGATGGTAAGGGTGGTACACTCTGGATTGGGGTAGATCCCAACACCGCTACTCTATCAGCAGGTAAGACCTGCATCACTTTGTGATACACCCAGCGATCCTGGGGTATGCGAACCCCATCTACAGTCACAGCGGTGTCGGCCCTGGGGGTACCGACGAACCAAAATAAGCGGATCATCTTCAGCTTCTCAATCCAACGAATCCGCTTAAGGTCGGTGGTGAGGTTCCCAATTTGATCTACTCGGATAAAGAAGTATCTCGGCCCACGACTCCAGAAATCTCTACCCCATCCTCTTTGAATACGAGAGAAATGAGGGAGGGATATCTTCTCTAATACCTGCACCATGGTGTCGCGGAACTCAAAATTCGAGGAGTGACTAGCAGTCTCAAAGATGCATTGGAAAACTAGAAACTTGGAGTAGGCATCTTCCTCTTCCTACAGTCATTCAAACATCAATTCAACTTATTTGTTTTAGTAGGATGTTTTTACTAATTAGCATTATGTTAGGTAAAACATTCATTGCAAAATAATCCTTAAATGACAATTCCTAGGAGCTAACCTGGCTATGATACCAATTGTAAGGTTCCTCCCTTCTAAAATGGGAGAAACACTTAAGATAGTCCGCTAAGTCTTATCTGAAAAGAGCCAAATGAGGGGGTGTGAGAGGGGTGGCTGCAAGGGACGGCTGTATTGCATCAAGTATGCTACACGGGGACGGACGGCGGTACAACAGGGCATACGCTACACAGAAATGTGTGCCGTCTGTGGAGCACCCCGGGGGTTTATATAGCTGAGGGGTGAGGGTACGGGCGCTGCGCAAAGCAAGGACGAAAGGACGGTGTACCTTCAAAGGCTATGGATCAGTGGCCTGCATGGGTCTAGGGGAAAGGTACGGTGTCGGTTGTCCGGGAAAGGATTGATACGCATGTACCTTATCTGGTCTGGGGCAGCATGGGTATCCACGTAGGGGTACGCGTGGACCATACAATGGGCGGCCATCCTTTGGTTCTTGGGCGGCCATTGTATGGGCACCCTAGTAAGTGTGTACGAACCAAATTTTGGGACGGGGTACCCAAATTTGTTGGGACGCCGCCTCGATTTGCGTGTCGGACCGCCCCGGGGGCCGAAAAATTTTTTTGTCCGAGAGGTTCTCTTGGTCGTAAGGGTTCAGACCGTTCATCAATCGGACGCCCGATCGTGGATTTATTAAGGTTTAAAGGTCGCTGATTTTTAACTAAAATGATTGAAATTAGCGTATAGGCTCGATCCGGTGTCCGTTTTGGATGCTGAAAAATCCTATATTAGGGTAAAATCGCGCTCAGATTCCAAATTCGGGCTCAGAATTTGAAGATTCTAAGTAGAAATGACTCAAATAATAAAATCATTGATTTTTATACCGTAAAAACTCATAATTACATGGACATTTCTTTATTAGTGAAGATGGGTATGTTACATTGTCTACTCGTGTGTGTGTGTTTACTTTCAAGGAGCTCAAGCTCATCCTCTCTCCCATATTCTTCTTGTGGTATCAGAGCATTGGTTTGGGCGAAGAGCTCAAGAGGTAAACAAAGGAAGAAGTACACGGGTAAGGGTAACTCCACCTCTTTCCCTCTTTGATTTTGGAGTAACACATTTGGGTAGCTATGAGCCCTATAGGTAGACAGGGAAGTCACTGCTGTCTCAAATTAAGGCATTCTCTTGGGTGAAGGAAAAAGGCCCTATTGTGTGTAGTTAAATTTGTTAACTATAATTGGGGTGTTTTGGCACAATTCATGCACCTTTAGATGTCGTTTTGGCTTTGTAGTTTTTTGTAGAGGTATTGTGAAAGTGTCGACCTTGATTGCATATGCTCAATTTTTGGTTCGATGAAAAGTTACAATAGAAATTGGTTGTACGATAGTTTGTGTAGAGATTCTGAGATTTATAGGTTATCAGTGGTGGATGTATGTTTATGTCATTAGTTCACATAAATTTGTAGTATAATAGATTTACAATACAGCTATGTTAGAGATTGTAGATTTGGTGCAAGGGTAGAAGTTTTTAAAAGATATCTGATAGCTTGTGATCATAGATTGTGAGCAAGAAGCATGGAAGTTTAGGATGAAAAAATTCCTCATGAGAAAAGAATATGGGGAGTTTATTTCAAGTGATGGAGTTAGAACTTTCAGAAGAAAATGTCACTTCTCAACAGACGCATGCTTTTAAGTTATAGCATGAGAGAGCCAGCAAAGTGATGTATTAGTTGTCTATTATAGTGCCTTTGTTAGATGCTATGATTGGTCATATACAGGATGTAGTGACAGTAAGGATGCTATGATTGGTCATATACAGGATGTAGTGACACTAAGGATGCATGGGATAGTTAAGTTATATAGCACAAGTACCAAGGCAAGATAGATGCAATCGAAGACAAAGTTACATAATGTGTAGAGAAGAATAACATGAGTATAAGTGATTACTCACATTGAAAATAAAAGGGCTTGCGAATTCCCTTAGCTCTATTGGAGCTCTTATGATGGATGCGGCTTGGTGTCAATCACACATGAACGTGCTTAGCAAAGAGTATGACCAATTTTAGACATCTATCCAAACTTTAGAGAACTTCCTAAACTTTGAGGATCTTAAAGCCCTTCTTATCAACTGAGGAGAAGAATATTAGGAGTAAATCAACTTCTTGAAATATGCAAGACTAGGCCTTCTAGAAATATGTAGGACTAGGCCTTCTAGAAATATGCATGAATAGGCCTTCTACATGGACACAAGTAGGGGTAGAGGCAAATCATCATCTAAAGGCCAAGGTGTAGGCCGGTTTTGAAATCAAAATTATGGGCAAAAACAACAAAAAGAATCTAATGTACAAATAGGTAGAAGAGGCTACCGGGGGGAGCTAAAGAGGCCGAGGTGGATGGAAAGAAACCAGAGTACAAATAGCATGGAGTGCTATTATTGTGGCAAACCAGGTCATATATCAAAGGAGTGCTATAAAAAGCAAAATGATATCAAAAGTGGGAAGCTGCAACAAGGGAATTATACATCGTCAAGTAAGCAAGCTGAAGATAGAAGTGAGTAGTGATGCATCATATGTTGAGTTTTATGATTGTAGCTACAAGCAACTTTAGAGATATATGGCATGTTGATTCAGGTGCCTCTACCACATGACCATTCATGGTGGAGAGTGGTTTAGAGATATATAGAAAAAATGGAAAAACTAGTGTATAAGGAAATAGGTGATGATACTTCACATCCTATTGTGCATGTTGGTAAGGTGCTATTATCTATGCAAGATGGAAAAATGTACTTTGTTAATGAACTTTATGTTCCCAATATTATAAAAACCCTAGTTTCTTTTAGATATATGGTTGAGAAGGGTCTGCAAAAGCGAGGTTTAACCCTAATGGCTATTATGTAGAAGACTTTAATAACCAGTGTTTCATGGTTGTAAATGGCAACAAAATTGTAAGAATAATGTTTACATTAGATATAAACATGATTGAAGTGAAGGCTACAGTATTAACACATCGTACATGTGATTGTAGACATTAATATTTGGCATAATCATATATATTAGTTACGTCAATATTAACACATAGTACATGTGCGATTATAGACATTGAAATTTGGCATAATCATATTGGTTATGTCAATATTGAGCAGCTCAAAAATATGTAGGCCTAAAGCATTATTATAGGTTTGCCAAAGTTCAAAGTGGATGGAGTGCACAAGGTATGTGAAGCATGCCAATTAGAGAAACAATCTAAGCAAGTGTTTTAAATGTATATAGGCTGCATTGCCTATATACATGTGCCAAATGAATTGAGAAGCAAACTAGATGCCAAAGCAAAGAAAAAAAATGTATGTTCATCGGATACTCCCTTGATTAGAAAGGTTATAGATCATATAACCCCACTACTATTATGAGATGCGAGCATGTAGAGATGTTATTTTTTATGAGATGAGTAGCTGGTATACTCCAATGAAGGATTCCATAGACACTGATGTAAACAACAATGTGGCTATAGAAAATTGAGAGTAGTAATCACATGTTCTTGTGGACCTGGAGAGTTATCTAGGAAAGGGTCTATTGTTAGGCCTTGGTCAAGAAGGCTGAGGTAGAATGCTAGGAAATTCGACACATCATTTGGTGGTACTATAGCTACTAAAAATTCAACAAATTCACATGTATCATGTGAGGGAAAAGAGAAGGTGGATTAGCCTTTCTTAATACCTAATGTTTTAGCAAGTCATTCATTTATTGATGGTCGAGATAGTGGCTCAGAACAAATCCTTAATGAGGATTTTGGGACCCCAGTTGTTATCACACCAGGTGTACAAAGAGCCAAAGTAATGTTGAGAACACCTAGTCGTGATCTAGGTGTGTGCAAATATACACAAGGGTTAGATATCAAGTGGGGACAGGTTAAGATATGTAAAAATGTATTTTATACATTCATCTGATCTAAAGACCATTTCTTAGTAGTAGCCACCATAGCAATGAATGATGTCTCATTTGCATCCAATCCCAAGGGATTCACTCACAATAATGTTGAGATATCAAGTTCAACATGATCCGTAGCGTGTTCACATTCTGGACCGCTTTTATATACTCTATCATGTGTGTTAGTCACTTTATCTTCTTTGTAGACCTTTTTTGTTGTGTGAAGAAGAAGAAGAATTTTCAACCTCTCACCTTGTGTGCTCTCTTCTAGGGTGTGTGTGAGTGTGTGTGTGCTTACAAGAGCTCAAGCTCTCTTCTCCCCTGCATCTTTTCATGGTATTAGAGCTTGGTTCATGCTAAGGGCTGAGTGGCAAGCAAGAGAAGCATAGGAAGTGGTATGAGGGTAAGAGCTCCATCTACTCTTCCCCCTTTGTGTTAGCTACTACACCCTTGTCGGGAGCTCTTCGGGAGACACCGGCAAACGAACTCCGATTGAGGAGCTTTCTTCACGGGAGGAAAGCTATAAGGCAACTATAAAGTCCTATTAGACAGTTTTTTGGGCCAAAAATGCGTTTCGGGTGCATCTGGACCTCCGTTTTTTAGTTCGCAGACATTCACAAGCACTGCGGGTAAGTTTCGATTCTTTGTAGAACTCTGTTTTTGGAACTGTAGGAAGGGATATTGGTTGTGCAAACACTATGTGTGCTACAAAAAGGTCTCAAAGTTTCCATTAGGTGTATGTATGCAAAGTAAGGTCACTGGTTGTGACAATTTAGTTGCAGTATAGTACCGTTGTAGAGAATACAGCAGTTTGTGCAGGTCAAGCAAGAGTGTTGCTAGTAAATTTGTGTTGAAGAAAAGATGTCAAATGATGGAATAAACTGGATTGTTGCAGAGAAGCTTGATAATAACAACTTCCATGCTTGGAGGTTTATATTGACAAATTTCCTTATGGGAAAAGGTTACTGGGACTACATTGAAGGTGAACATGAGGAGGCACTGGAGATACCGGAGATTAAAGCAACTGCTGCAGATATAAAAGAATTCAAGGATTGGAATCAAGGAGCAAGGAAAGTCATGTATTGTCTTTATATCAGTATACAAGACACTATGATGGCATATACAGGATGCCAAGTCACCAAAGGAGGCATGGGACACCTTGGTGAAACTGTATGAAACCAACACCAAGGCACAAAAAATTCTGTTGAAGAATGAGCTTCATACTATGGAAAAGAAGAATATGTCTGTGAATGATTATGCTTTGAAGATAAAGGGCTTTGTGGAATCCCTTGCATCAATTGGTGTTTATGTTGTTGATGATGATAAGGTGGAAGTGTGTCTACGTGGTCTCGGGCCACAATACAAGGCGTTCAAGACGTCTATTCAGACTCGGGAGAACATTCCCAACTTCATAGATTTGGTGTCGATGCTGATCATTGAAGAGAAGAACTTGGGTGAAGATCAACAGTCTTCACAAAACAGAAACAGTTCAGAGCAGCAGGCCTTCTACACAAGTGCAGGTAGAGGACGAGGTAGAGGTCATGGACGTGGCCAAGGTGGTGGCGGAACAGGTAATCAGAATTATGGTCAGCAGCAGAGCAACAATAGTCCCAGGATTTGCAACAACAACATATAGGTGGAAGAGGCCAGTTTAGAGGCAGGGGGAGTCAACGAGATCGTGGTAATTGGCAAAGGCAGCATAATGATACACGAGGCTGTTTTTATTGTGGTAAGCCTAGACATGTGTAGGCAAATTTCTATAAGAAGCAGAGTGAAATGCGAAATGGAAAAGTGCACCAAAACAACTATGCATCCTCTAGTAGAAATAATGAGGATAATGAGAGGTTGTTTGTTATACAACATGTGACTAATGCTGTCTGGAAACGATATAGCAGCATGTAAGGATTTTGTATGGTATGTTGATTCAGGTTTTTTGAACCACATGACAAGTCATGGTGAGTGGTTCAAGGAAATAAAGAGTCTTGAAAGACTAGGTTTTGTTGAAAAATAGGGGATGACACTGCTCATCCGATTGTTCATGTTGGAGATGTTCCATTGTCTATGCAGGATGGTAAAGTGAAGTACCTTGCAGATGTACTTTATGTTCCGAACATTACAAAGGATCTAGTTTCTATTGGCCAGATGATTGAGTAGGGTTTGTAGGTTCCCTGATGGTGGCTGTTATGTAGAAGACTTTAAAGATAAGTGCGGTTGGTTTTGCAAAAGGCAACAGAGTGGGCAAAATCTTTACATTGAATGTGAATATGCCTAAAGTGAGTGCTACAATGTTTGAAAATGGTCCAGCATTGCAGATACAAACAATTATCACAATAAGAGAATTGGGCATGTCAATGCGCAAAGAATGAAGTCTATTCAGACTAAACAAATTGTGCCAAGACTGCCTAAGTTTAAAGTTGAAGGTATGCAGAAAGTTTGTGAAGCATATCAATTTGGAAAGAAAACAAAACATGTATTTCCACATGACAAAAATGTGAGCAAGAATGTACTAGATGTTGTGCATTCATATGTATGGGGTCCTGCGAAGACTATGTCTATGGGTGGATGTAGGTACTGCGTAACATTCATTGAGATGACCACACGAGGAAAGTGTGGGTGTACTTCATGAAGGAGAAGAGTGTTCACTCATTTTCAGAATTTCACAGTTATGGGGGCTGAAAAATAGACAGGAAAGCATGTGAAGCACCTAAGGTCAAATGGAGGGGGATAATACTTCTCCAATGAGTTCTTTGAATTCTTGTTTTTGTTGCGAAAGAATGGCATTCAAAGACAATTTACATGTAGATACACTCCACAGCAAAATGGAGTTACTGAGCGAAAAAACATGCACACTACATGAGCATTGATGGCTTAGAAGAATATGCCACATAGCTATTGGGCGCTGAGGCTGTGTCTACTGCAATTTATATCATGAACAGGACTCCTACTGCAGCCATACATGATGCAATGCCAGAGGAGAAGTTTACTAGCAAGAAACCTGCTTTGTCTCACTTGAAAGTTTTTGGATGTATTGCATATGTACCTATGCTAAATGAGTTACATACCAAGCTAGATCCAAAAGCAAAAAAAAAATTATGTTTATTAGGTATTCCCTTCAACAAAAGGGATATAGATGTTATAATCCTGCTACACACGAATTGAGGGTAAGCAAGGATGTTGTATTTGATGAAATGAGCAGCTGGTATGCTACTAAAAAGAATTCTGTTGGGGCTGATGTAAGTGGAAAAGTGGTTGCACAAAATGCAAGTCAGTAATCACAGTCATTGAGTGGACCAAGAGAGTCCTCATCCAACGGTTCTGTTGATAGACCATGGAGTGGTAGGCAGCGTCATAATACCAATCCTGAAAATGTAGTTGGTACATCACATAAAGACAAAGAGAAAGTGGTTGAGCCCCTTAGTATGCCTGACATTTCTGCAAGGCATTCTCTTGTTGATGGAGATTCTAGTGGCTCGAAAGATGAGCATTGATGAGGAGCTTGGGATTCCAGCAATGAGGACACCTCGTGTGAAGAAGGCTATGGAAGCCATGAATGCAAAGTTATGAAGATTTGGAAGAGTCAAAAATCCTGTGTAGAGGTTGACTTATGATGGCTATGTGGCACATCACTACACATATATGGCAAAAGTTGTGAACCCACATGCTTTGATGAGGCTATTGGAAATGTGTGTTGGGAGAAAGCTATGGATGAGGAGATGGATGCATTGTATGGAAATGAGACTTGGGATTTGGTGCCATTGCCTGAAGGAAAGAAAGCTATTGGTTGTAAGTGGGTGTATAAGGTGAAACATAACAGTGATGGTAGCATAAGCAGGTACAAGGCTAGATTAGTAGCCAAAGGATATGCGCAGACACATGGGATTGATTATGAGGAGACATTTGCCCCAGTTGCAAAGATGGAAACTATGAGAGTTGTGATTGCAATGGTTGCAGCTAAAGGATGGTTTTTATATTAGATGGATGTCAAAATGCGTTCTTGCATGGTGACTTGCAAGAAGAGGTGTATATGGATTAGCCACCAGGTTTTGAGGATACAGGTCACCAGAGTATGTGTGTAAGCTTGGCAAGCCTTGTATGGGGGTTGAAGCAAGCTCCACGAGGTTGCTTGCAAGAAGAGGTGTATATGGATCAGCCACCAGGTTTTGAGGATACAGGTCACCCAACCAGTGTATGTGTGTAAGCTTCGTAAGCCTTGTATGGGCTGAAGCAAGCTCCACGAGCATGGCATGACAAGATTGTTGAGTATCTTGTCTCACTATTGGTTTTCATATGGCAGATGCAGATCACTCTTTGTATGTGCGCAAGAGTGATAAGGGTAGTGTGATCATCTCACTGTATATGTAGATGATCTTATTGTTGGGGGTGACAACTTGGAAGAGATTGAGCATGTGAAAAGTCTTCTCAAAAAGAAGTTTGAGATGAAGGATTTGGGAGATCTGCGCTAGTTTTTGGGAATTGAGGTCATTCGCACACCTAAGGGTATTTGGCTATCACAGAGATAGTATACATTGGACATGTTGTCCAAGTATGGGATGGCTGATTATAAGCCGATCTTGGTGCCATTACATCAAAATGGCAAGTAGAGTGCGGATGCAGGTTATGTGTTGGTGGAGGATCTCACTATGTACAGGAAGATTGTGGGGAGTTTGATCTATGTCACGATTAGCAGGCCAGATTTGAGCTACACTATTGGCTTAGAGAGCCAGTTTATGCAGGTTCTGCGCAAAACAAATGTTTATTTTTATGTTATTCCAAAAGAGTAATTCCCACCGTTTGTGCATTCTAAAAGAAATATTCTAATTTACTCCATGTACATATTCACCTATGAATATGCATGGATATCACTGATATTAATTATTAAAATTAATTTCTATGATAGAAAGATGCATAATGAAAATTATTTTATTTTAAAAGTGTTATTTTCATTGAATTTAATTTCTATGCATAGAAAGATGCATAATGGAAATTTTTATTATAAAAGTGTTGTTTTCATTGAATTTAATTTCTATGCATAGAACGATGCATAATGGAAATTTTTTTTATAAAAGTGTTGTTTTCATTGAATTTAATTTCTATGCATAGAAAGATGCATAATGGAAATTTTTATTATAAAAGTGTTATTTTCATTGAATTTAATTTCTATGCATAGAAAGATGCATAATGGAAATTGTTTTATTTTAAAAGTGTTATTTTCATTGAATTTAATTTCTATGCATAGAAAGATACATAATGGAAATTTTTATTATAAAAGTGTTGTTTTCATTGAATTTAATTTCTATAAGTAGAAATATGCATAATGGAAATTTTTATTATAAAAGTGTTGTTTTCTTTTAATTTTATGCATAGAAAGATGCATAAAGGATTTATTTTTATTTCAAAAGTGTTATTCTCATTAAAATTGATTTTATGCATAGAAAGATGCATAAAGGTTATTTTTCTTTCAAAAGTGTGATTCTCATTAAAATTGATTTTTATGCATAAATAAATGCGTAAAAGGATTTTTATAAAAGTGTTATTCCCACTGAAGTTGATTTTTATGCATAAATAGATGCGTAAAGAATCTTTATATCAAAATTAGAATCCTCTTAAATTCTATGTTTAAATTCTATCAATTAGATGTGAATAAATGGATGGATGTGATGCGAATAGATGTGATGAGATGTGAGGTGAATAGATGTGAATCAGATAGATGTGAATGGATGGATGGAATGTGATGTGAATAGAGGTGTGATGAGATGTGAGGTGAATAGATGTGATGCGATGTGATGTGAATAGATGGATGGATGTGATACGAATAGAGGTGATGAGATGTGAGGTGAATAGATGTGATGCGATGTGATGTGAATAGATGGATGGATGTGATACGAATAGAGGTGATGAGATGTGAGGTGAATAGATGTGATGAGATATGATGTGAATCAAATAGATGTGAATGGATAGATGGATGTGATGTGATGAGATGTGAGGTGAGGTGAATAGATGATGAGATGTGATGTGGTGAATCAAATAGATGTGAATGGATGGATGGATGTGATGTGAATAGAGGTGATAAGATGTGAGGTGAATATATGTGATGAGATGTGAGGTGAATAGATGTGATGAGATGTGATGTGAATCAGATAGATGTGAATGGATGGATGGATGTGATGTGAATAGAGGTGATGAGATGTGAGGTGAATATATGTAATGAGATGTGATGAGAATCAGATAAGTGTGAATGAATGGATGGGTGGATGTGATGTGAATAGAGGTGATGAGATGTGAGGTGAATAGATGTGGATAAGATGATGAAAATAGATGTGATTGTATAAGTGAAGAATGGATGTGGATGTATGTGAATGAATGGATGGGTGGATGTGATGTGAATAGAGGTGAATAGATGTGGATAAGATGTGATGTGAATCAAATAGATGTGAATGAATGGATGAGATGTGATGTCATGTGAATCAGGATGTAAATGAATGATATGGGATATGAGTGGATGATATGTGATGAAAATAGATGTGAATGTATAAGTGAAGAATGGATGTGAAAGAATGGATGTGGATGTATATGAAAGAATGGATATAGATGTGTACGTGAAAGAATGTGATGTGATGTAAAGAGATGTGATGTGTCATGAATATATGTGGATGTGAAGTGATAGATATGAATGTATAGATAGATGTGAGTTGTACATGTGAACGATTGGATGGATGTGGATGAATGAGATGAGATGTGTATGAATGAGATATGATGTGGATAGAAGTGATGTGATATAATGGATGTGAAAGAATGGATGTGAAAGAATGGATGTGGATGTATGTGAAAGAATGGATATAGATGTGTACATGAAAGAATGTGATGTGAAGAGATGTGATGTGATGTAAAGAGATGTGATGTGTCATGAATATATGTGGATGTGAAGTGATAGATATGAATGTGTAGATAGATGTGAAGAATGGATGTGAAAGAATGAATGTGGATGTATGTGAAAGAATGGATATAGATGTGTACGTGAAAGAATGTGATGTGAAGAGATGTGATGTAAAGAGATGTGATGTGATGTAAAGAGATGTGATGTGTCATGAATATATGTGGATGTGAAGTGATAGATATGAATGTATAGATAGATGTGAGAAGTTGTACATGTGAACAATTGGATGGATGTGGATGAATGAGATGAGATGTGTATGAATGAGATATGATGTGGATAGAAGTGATGTGATATAATGGTGATGAGAATGAATGTGATGGATATGAATGAATGTGAATGTGATGGATATGAATGAATGTGATGTGAAGGGATATGATATAATGGTGATGAGAATGAATGTGATGGATATGAATGAATGTGAATGTGATGGATATGAATGAATGTGATGTGAAGGGATGTGAATCGGGATAGATGTGAATGAATGAGATGTGAGGTAAAATGAATGAGATGTGATGTGAGTAAATGTGATGTGGGCTGAATGGATGAGATGTGAATGAATGTGATGTGATGAGATGTGGATATGGGTAGATGCGAGTGGATGAGATCTGATAAGGATAAATTGAGGAAAGATGTGATGAGATGAAAATGATGTGATTGGAAGAGAATAGGAATACTTATGAAATGGTTGTGGAATTAAATAATGTGGATTGATGATGGAACAATGTGGGTAGATGTGATTGGATGAGAATAGGAATACTTATGAAATGGTTGTGGAATTAAATAATGTGGATTGATGATGGAACAATGTGGAAAGATGAGAGTTTGTTATAGAAACTGTATTTATAACATGTTTTTTAAATGACTGTTTTATGTCAAGAATGCATGGGAAGCATTTTGACTATCTTGTGAATGAGGTCGTGGAGACCTAATCTGATAAAGTTGCAATAGCTGACGGAGAGTCAACGGAGGACGTCTCGCGTAGCAAAGTCGGCTGAGGTCTTGACCAGCCTCAGTGGTTCGATTAAAATGGTGAGCTTCCGGTACGGTGGATGAGGAACCAAGGAAGCGGCCTATGAGTGAAGCGCTAGGTCACCTGCGAAGGATCCTAGAGGGTGCTGACCATATGGTGCTCGGACTCTGGGTCACCGACGATACCCACGCGTGCATCGAGGAAGATATTGGAGTAAGGAGTAAGAGTTGTTTTCTGAATTCATGCATGAATCTGGTTGATAGACCTTGCTGGTCCTCAACGGATGAGTCCACGGCTTTTTTATATGGATTCGTTGGTTGATCTTGCTGATCTTCAACGGAGATTCCATTTTGATATTTGAATATATTGCTGAGTACTATGAGCTAGGAACCATCAAAAAGGCCCCTGAGTGGACAGGTGGGGTGAGCGTTCTAGGGTTGTTGCCAATATGCCATAGGTACACCGATGAAGGAATGATTTTAAATTAGAATTCAACCGGAGATTTTGGAGGATAATGATCAGTGATTATGATTTCATTAAATGATTGTTTTAAAGACAACTGAATCTGTGAAAAAAGCCAATTTCATATTGGGTGTGTAAGTGGGTGTGACTAGTTTTAAGTTTGTATGAATATCCGGCTAGGGGGCCTGGGAACTCTTTTCCCTGGTTACCCAAGACAAAACCTAACCAAATTCCTAATTGGATCCCATCACTACAGTGGTTGGGCGGTTGGCTAACCCATGGGATGACTGGATGGGGTTAGGCTAGACTGATGGATCCCTAAAATGAGACTCAATTCTGTTATGGTACAATAGATGAAGTAAATCCCGGATAAAATTGTTCTATGGAAAAGAATCAACGGCTGTGCCTCTCAATGAGGAAAAAAGCATTGGTCTCTATGATCCAAGTGCAAGTCTTTTTCCTTGATCTGGCTATGATACTTACGGGTTCAGCCAGATCAATTCAGTTAGTTATTAAGGCTCTTGACTATGTTAGAGAAAAAAATATCCTAGAGGAATTGCCCGTGTTTTCCGAGCGAGGGAAGTTTTTTCGGGTTCGGTTTTGGAAGAACCGAGGGATTAGTCTCTTGTCTGGATATCCGTGGTGGGCAAGGCCTCGAGTGAGGGATCCTGCCCCGTGCAAGAACTACTTCTACTGCTAGCAGCCTGAATTCATTGCGCAGTGGGGACAGGGATCTTTCAGCTGGTATCAGAGCAAATTGGCTAATGTGGATCAACCGAGAAGCCAAAAATGTCAAAAATTTATGAAGTAGCAGTAAAAGGTTGTAATTGTGTGTGATGAAATTCACACAAATTGATATTCAGATTGAAATTCATAAATTAGTAATTGGGTCTTCAGATGGAAGTACCGCAATTGCATGGAATCCCTGACTTGCTTGAGACCTAGACATGATGGTATTTACCTTATAATTCCAAGGACCGTGACTACCCGTATATTCCAAGGGTATAACTGTAGCTCTTTACTGGTAGTATATATGAGTAAATCTAAGACTTGAAATTATAAGCATAAATGCTATCCAGATGATGAATTCAAATGTGGTTGATATAATTTTTAAATTCTAGTGAAGAATTGATGAGTTGATTTGGATTTTGATTGAAAAATGATGATTCCTGAATTTTGGTTGAAATTAATAAGCTAAGCAAAACCACAATGAGGATGAATGGAACAAGTCCCTGTGATGATGTTCATATAACTGGAATGACGTTAATGACTTCAGCAAATCACTATGAGATTAGTGGATTGTGCTGACAGATTGATGATGTTAACACTTGACCTAGTGGATCAAGTTAAGGGATATCAAATTAAAAATCTGTATAATTGAAAATTCCCATGGAGGACTGTTCAGGTGAAAATTTCGGTCTAATGGACCATTATTGTGATAAGGATTTGAATGATATGATCTGAGTGAATTATTATATGATGATGAGTTATATATAAGAGATCTTTATCCTAAGATTTTGTTGGCTTCACCAGACTATAAGGAACCCCAGAATCAGTTGGATCTTAAGGGAAAGAGTTGTCCGAGATGATGACATCTCTCGTTTTTTAAGTGGGGTAGGATGTAAGATTCCTCCCTCTGGCTTTTGAGGTGTGCAGGTGTAAGAACCTCCCCTTCTGATCTCATAATTATTCCCCTCTCTAAAATAAAAGAAAGATCATGTTTTACCCTGTTTTGGCCTAGAGAGAGAAAATTTCTAGAGGGAGGTAATTCAAAATTGAGATATTTTTGGATATAAAAATCCTCCTAGTGTCTAAAATGGTTTCCCCTGAAATAGAAATTCAAAAAGAACTTTCCAATGTGCAATTGGAATTAATTAAAAATAGGTAAAAAGGACCTTAGCCTAAGGGTCCAGATTTTTAAAATTTTTTCGATTATGCTCTAATTAAGGTTTCTATGGACCAATAAGATTAATCCAAATGTAGGGAGGAAATAAATTGAAGAATAAAAGGAAATCTCCCAAAAATGAGTAAATGCTCACATAAAATGAAGAGTTGACTAAGGACAAGGTTCATTAGTTAAAAAAGAAGAGATATTTAGAGGAAATGATGCATTTTTGACACCTTAGTGTGGGTATCTCCCCTCATGAAGAAGGCACCTATTTCACATGTGTGGAGGAGTTTTAAACTCATAAATAATGAGATATTTTCATCTCTCCTCTCTCTTGTTTCAACTAGATCCAAAAAGTAAGCTAAACTGACCCAAAAATGGTCAAAAATTGACCAAACTAATCTGGAAAATTCTAGAATCAGTTTTCTTGGTTAGAAGCTCATTTTTTCCTATAAATAGAAGCCTCCCCCTTTGTAAAAGGTTAATAGTGTTTATGCACTGTTACTCTACTCCTACCCAGAGCCAATTACATTGAATTTTCTTGATAATTCAATTGTTTTTGGCTTAATCCTCTCCAAAGTAATTGGTGGCCAATCTTGATCCAAACAAGAGTAGACTTGGTTGGTTTCGGAAGGGTTGAGGGCAACCCTGTCCTTTCCCATCCTACCCACATGGTGAAACCCTTGGCTATCCTCTTTTTGGAATGCCTGCTAGGCCAGAGCTTGAGGTGGTGGCGAAAATTTAATTGGGCAATTTGTAATGAAATGGTCCTTTGAGCCACAATGAAAGTAGGTATTAGGAACATTCTTAAAAACAAGAGGTTGGTCTACGTCTGCATCTGAGCCAATGTTGATGGTAATAGAATTTGGGAGCTCCTTAGAACAATTTCTGTCAGGGCTTGAGGGTACCATCTGCTGGGGTTCAGCTCAACATTCGCTCTGACCCCTAGGAGCCTACCAACCGGTTTAAGAAGCAATTTGATTAACAGATGTAGGTGCAATGGCAGGTTGGGAAGCTCTACCCAAACATGGCACAGAGTTGGTTTGGAGCTGATAGGTGAAAATTCAGAGGACCACGGGAAGAGGGAAAGAGGGGAATTTATGAGGACCCATTGTCCTACCCCCAAAGTGTTAAGAGCCATTCCTGCCTTTCAAAACAAAAAAAATAGAAATAGTTATTTGGCAAATACTATGTGTGCTCAACAATGAGGCCTTGGGTGGACTAGTTATTTCTAATCATGGACTTTAAGACTTTAGCTGGGAGTCTTGGTCCATAGCACAGACCAATAAGGGCTCGTTTGCTCTGCCACTCTTGAACAAGATTTGCAGGAAGAGTGACAGAGAGCTTATGGTTTCGGTCTGTTATAGCTTTTCTCCTCCAAAAGTTCCAATGCCTCCAGCCTAGTGATGTTGGGGTCTAGGTCGGCGCGGGCTCCTCTAGGCTTCTTCGCAAGGGCTCCCTTTAGTTGTAGCATTTCCCTCTCCATCAGGTTAAAAAAGCGGCAAGTCTCCAAGGTTTTCTTCTTTTTGGAGCTTTGATTAGGGCCATCTTGCTGCTCCATGCCTACGTTGGAGCTCTGATGCAGAAGTTGGATGGAAATGATTGGCAGCCGAGAATGGCAAGGGGGAGAAGAGGCTATTCTCATGCAGGGAGATATGTGCCAAGTGTGCGGGTTGAGCCGAAGAGTTACCAAAAGGGGGGGATGTTTACATGTTAATGATGTGTTTCACATGCGAGAAGAGGAATCCTGAGGTTTGACCCATGATCCTTTCTCCCTCATGATGGGCGGAGAGTGGGGCGACATAGTCTGAATGATGGGTCAGGTTTTGACCTTCCGGTTTGTGCAGAGTTACCTGCATTGTGGTGACAGGACTAGTGTGCTTCTCCACATTGCTTTGTATTTGTATGGCTTTCCTAGTGACTGGTTTTGCGAACCAACATTCATTTTCGGGGCTCCCGCTAGACTTGATTGGGGTCCTTCTGGCCAAGCGGCCATCGGAAAAAGGGAAAGTCATTTCTCGCTTCTCAACTTGTAACTAGACTAGAAGAAACAAATGAGAGGTAAAAGGAGTGGCGGCAGCAAAAACCCTAGAAATATGTGCCGTACATTCACATACCACCCCTAGAGTACCTATCGTAGGTTTCTCTCTTCCTTAGCTATGCTTTCCTCAACATGGAATGATAGATTATGTAAGGCTTACTGGGGCCAAGTGGGTGATGTAGTGTCTGCGAACTGCACCAGGCAAAACAACTCACTTAATTAACCTTTTCTCTTCATTTTCCCACTTGCCTATGCACATTTATGTGGAAAAAGCTTACATTTAATTTTAGTCTTGAGGCTTTAGGGATTCACTTCCTAGTTTTGAAGAAGAGGAAGTCATAGGCCTATATTAAAGAAAATTGGATATGAATTTCGTAGCCCTCATTTAAAGTTAAAATGAACTTTCATGCATTTTAGGTATAAAAGCAACACTAGATTAATGCACTAGAATAATGCATATTTTGGTATTGAAAATTAATTGAATTGAGGACTTGTCCTTATTTTTCTTGGTTGAAAGAAAACTTTATTGAGCACACCGTCCACCAATGAAGACTATCGATAAAGATTGTGAAACCTTTCTTCGGCACTTATTACCTTCCACCACACCCCCACGAGGTCCAAGCTTAAAATATAATTTCTTTCAATACCCCCTCCCATAATGCGACCCTTGTATGCTAAATAGAATTAGAAAAATACCTTCCACACAATACTACTGATAAGAATTACCCTTTGAAAAGAACCTACATTCTTTTTAAAAAAAATCACATACCGTTCCAATGTTACTATAAATACATTTAGTAAAACGTTTCACCTTTCATACTAAAAAGAATGAGGTTACACTTCAAAATTGATAGCTAAGATAGAGCGATTAGGAAACATGAGTGTGTTTAGACATTAATACTAGTTGGAGAAAGAAAACTTTTAGGCATACTTGGAAGTGAAAAATCCAGGTACTATGCAGTTTCTATATCTGCATGCCTCCAAAGGAAAAGCTAACTAACCTTTACTCCTTTTGGGTGCAATATTTTTGGCCCTCCTAATTTCAAATTGAATTATAAAGGCCACAAGCAGGGCTATCAAGAGCATAATTGAGGTTGCCAAGTTTATAGTTTTCTATTTAAGTTATCCCAACTAGCAACTCATTTATAGGTTTAGTCATAAACCCATAAGCATGCAAAGTGCAAGGCTAACATAAAATGGATCTAAAGTAGTTGCACACATCCATGTGGAGGAACCATGGTGCTGCATGACCACACATAACTAGTGTCCATATTTATGCAGTTGCACACGTCCATGTGGAGGATGGCATGGTGCTTCATGACCACAAAGCCACATGGTAGACTTGCATCATGCAAACGAGTTAATATGGTGCTTCATGACCACACATTATACAAGCCACGTGGTAGACTTGCAACATACAAACCAGTTACCTTATGACCATTGTCCCTTTTCAAGAACTTTACAAGAAATGCAAGGATCCTTTCAATTATTTAAAAAAAATCTAGAGGGCATCAACACAAACAAGCTACATTCTATGTCCACAACTTCCTAGTCGGGAGCTTAAAGGCCTACTCACAAACTAGGCTAGTAACACTCGTTTGCTGAATGCAAATGTATAAATGAGATAGGTGGTGGTGGTTGCTTTAAATATTGGTTGGTTGGTTTTCTTTCTTTCTTTTTAAATGGAAAATTTTATGTTTTAGAAGCACCTGGCATCTCATCACCTTCAACACACACACACACACACATATTATATTATATAAAACCAAAATTACAAGCTAGACATGAATTATGTTTTAAATGTACATGGCATCTCATCACCTTTATAATCCCTTGAACATATATCTACACACACACACACACACACAAAGCCAAAATTCAAAGCCAGCCACCATAAGTGGGCCATCAACCCTTCTCCTAGAAAATTTCCATCAAATTGTACATATACTTTTGAAATGATACAAATGCACAAATTTTATCAGTTTATCCATATGCATTTCAAGAATGAAACACTATATGCATTAGTGCTACAAAACCCGATTTGTAGTGTAAAAATCTCAGCTCAAATCATGGGCTTACCTTGATTTTAAAGCCAAATATTAAAATAGACCTTAGACTAAAGGTAGAGAGCATGGATAGTCTGGTAAAGAGTATATATAGTCTTTAAATTAAGGGTTAACTTTTGAATGTTTCCTTATTTAAATTACACACACACACACACACACACACACACACACACACACACACACACACACACACACACAAAAACCATATAAATTGTAATATGCATAGTTGTAAATTGTGGTCCATGGATGATGGCACATGCCACATGGTTCCATCATGCATGCGGCCTTGGGTCCCTATTATCTATAAGGCTAGACCATGGCATGTAATATGACTAATATATATAATGTAATATCACTCAGGTTGCTTTGGAAAGGGATGTGTTAAAGTAGTTATCATAATCCATGTACAATGACTATGGTTGTGGTTTCCTTAATTCAAGATAGAAATTAAGGCTATGTATATATACCTCTGGTATGCTTATTTTGAAAAAATGAGTGGTAATTTTTTTACATTTTGATGTTTTTCTTTTATAGGCTTACATTTTATAGTATACTCAAGTTAATCTCTATTAAAGTGTTAGTAAATTATAATATACTAATGATAGAGATAGCTTTCAAGTGCTACAAAGAAGATTTTACAAGCCTGTTTTGTAGTATACTCAAGTTAGTCTCTATTAAAGTGTTAGTAGATCATAATATACTTGCAACGAGCAATAGAGATAGCTTTCAAGGGATTCAAAGGAAAAGTATATCAACTTAATTGTTATATTAGCCATTTAATATATTAATTCTCTTTCCTTGTTTTCATTGTCAATTCTCAAGAGTGGACCTTTCTATTTATTTAAATTCTAAGTCAAGTATGCATGCTAAAGTTAGTTCACATCTTAAATAATTCAAAATAAATGTCAAAGTTTTTTTTGCAAGATATGTTGAGGGTGCGCATGGGAAGTGGGGCATATGGGCTGGTGTAATTTCATAAGGCTTACCATGGGTTTTGTTGCAGTGTAAGCTATAGTCATGATATGCAAACCTTATAACGTGACATGGTGAGAATTCTTTATTATTTTAGTTTACACACATTATCATGATAATTTGGTAAGTTTTTAATCCATATGCCGCTTGCATAAACACATTGTGTTGTGTGTAGGTCATCTCTTTCAACATCATCAAAGAAGACGCACTCAATGTTGAAAGGCAGTTTTCTATTTACATCATCGCTCTTCCTCTGAGAAGGGGGGGATTTATTCTGGTGAGCATTTTCTAGCAAGCGCTTTTTTGGAATCAGGCGAGCGGATTTCAAAAAGATTCCCTCCCCCTCCATCAAGAGAGAGAAGGGCGAAGAGAGTTGGAGAGAGATTCATGATATAATTATTTAAGAGGGAGAGAGGGAGATGGGGAGAGAGAGCTAGAGGGAGTGAAAGAGAGGAAAACATGACAACATTACATCCTCTACATCAAGGTTATTGCTTCAAAGTGAAAATAAAACCAAGTTCATTTACATGCAACTTCCAAATAAAGAATTGTTGTACACCATCATCTTTACTTCTATGGGCTTCACTTGTCCTTCGAGGTGAATCCTTTGGGGTGAAGGCACAAAGTAAGCAAATGACGTTCGTACCCTTTTGCACTTCCTCTAGCAAGACACGCTCAGATGCATCATTAATAAAACCATGGGCTCACCATATATCAATTAAGCCCACCACTTTGGTCCTCACTATCATAATCATTACCAGGAAGAACTGGAAAGGATGTAAGACCTTTCCATGCTTGTGCACCATCTACGGTCTTTTTCTTGACCTCCACATTGGTGGCCTCCCTCATGATATGTGCAACAACAACTTCAATGCTAATATTTGATGAGGCCATCACAAACAATATGAAGGAGGGTTGTGGGTGGTGTACTCTACTAACAAGGCTTAGCTAAATGGCAATTTATAAAGTACAATGGAGCTTATCTCTATATTTATAGTAGTGGGAGAGGTGCACTCTACTTACAAACAAAATAAAAACACATTTTTTCTTCTTTAATGTCAATAATAAAGGCATTTTTGGGGAAGAGCGAGTATGTATTGTTTTTTTTGTATAAACAATTTTAGATAAGCGTTCGTGTGCTTTGTGGCCCACCTTGCCTCTAACTCGTCGTTCCCCTCTCATTTCCCTAATATTTTTAACCGTTTAATGCTTGTAACGTGAATACCATTCATCAATAGATGACCATGTTCTACAATACCATACCTACTTGAAAATCCACAACCCGTATCGAGACGGGGGAGAAGGAGGGAGGGGGGAGAGAGAGAAAGATATCGCACAATCGAACCCTCTACAGTGAGGTTGCTTCCACTGAGGTTACAAAAGTCCCAAAATACTACAAGGCATGTGAAATTTCATGCATTAAATGGTCTAAATTAGGGTAGGTTCTCCTATACGACACAAGGCATTGTAGAGCTCTAAGTCCATCTTATAATCCCTCCTCGCAACTAGCTTAACTCTAGGTATAAGGTCTATCTCATGATCCACTTCTCGTGTTGTTGGGGCATTTGAGTCAATTTCTTAGGAAATTCATTTGTATATTCACTTAACCATTCACGTTCAAATGAGCCTAAGTCTTTCTCGGTAGAGTTAAACTTAACAAGGTAAATTTCTTCTTTCTTCCTAATCCCCTTCATCATTCTAACTGCCTTTACCAATTGTAGCTTTGGAGACCCTTGGTACTCTAAAATACCTTGGACCTTACTAATGGGTAGCATATATCTACTTGATTTCAAGTCAGCTAGGTTTATTTAAAAATAGAGGTTTGATACTAAGGATAAATTTGAAGATAAGACTAAGGCAAAAGAGAGTAAAATACGGAGTCTAATTTGGGTCATAGACAGCTAGTTGTGCATGCATATTTGGGCTAATTTGATAAAAGATCTAGATAGTTCTTGCTAAAATATGGGAGAAAACCTAAAATAGATTCTCGAGATTTACAGATGAGTCATCCTCTATGCTCTAATGTATATACCGTAGTGGAGTTTCTTTGCTCCTAATAATCATCGTAGCGGGATTTGTGTTACCCTAGTACATGTCGGTGGTTGGACGTGGTTGTTTGTTTATCAGATGTCTTCTAAAAAGGAAAGAGAGTCCTTGGAGTCCCCATGCATATCGTTATATCCCCATTGACCTCAAAAGAAAAGCTTGAATACCTACCAAGAGAAAACTATAATAGAAGGAAGAAGCAGACCAAGCCGCAAGATTTTACATATTTGGTGTCCTACCTATAAGATGTAGTGGGGAGAATCATCCAGGATGAAGTCACAATATCAAGGGAAAGTGACTTTCTATTACCACTCCCCAGAATGCCTCTTGTTCTTCCTAGAAGATCCAAAAGTCAAGGCCAAGATGTATGCAATTGGCATGGAGGACAAGAGCACTAAGGAGCTACCAAAGATCATTAACCCAAAACTATGTGTAGAGTTTGTAAGTCCTATGACAAGCATGTCAAGACTGGAGAAGTAGCTATGCCACATGGGACCAATAAGCAAAGAACAATGATTCATGAAAAAGACAGCTACTAGGACTCACAAGGTTGAAAAAAGAACCTCCCTTTAAACAAATGCTAACAAAAATTAAGGACATCTAAGAGAACTTCAGACGCACCAACAAGTGATCGCTTATCTAAACAAAGGCATGAAGGAAGTCTAAGAGAAAGCCACCACATTAAAATTAAAGCTTGTATAAACACAAATGAAACTAGAACATGCTATTACCTAAGAGATAAAGAGAATGCGGGGGAGAGGAAGAGCTTGAGTCCCTTAGAAGCAAACACACACACACACACACACACACACACACAAGAGAGAGTAAGACATAAGAGAGAGATGGATGGCTGAATTTTACTTCTATATTCTTCTCTTCTGTACAGCCATATAACTAAAAATATAAGATTACATACTATAAGTAGGAAATTAATCTACTATAATAATATATAATGGTTAGTCCATAGTGTGAACTCGACTATATGAGCTGGCATTATAACTATGCCATAACTCTAGTAGTCCAAAGTGGTTGTCTCACACAGCCTGTTATCCATTGTAAGGTTCCCCCCCTTCCAAAATAGGGGAAACACTTAAGATAGTCCACTAAGTCTTAACTTGGAGAAAATTTCCTACTCATCGACACCTTGACCATGCAGAGATTCAAGGATACGATTCATAGATAAGACCTAATTCTATCCCGCAGGGGGAGCGTGGTCTTCTAAAAATCAAATCACCCATAGGGTAATTGATCATAAATTGGGCAACTACAAGACTTGATTTCTAGAGGCAACGCTTTTTTCCTCATCCATGTAAGGCACAGCCGCTGGCCTAGTCTTCTAGAATAGAATTGCCCGAGAACCTATTTATCTAATGTAGGGCTTTCACTTAATATGTTGGAAAGCTACCCGACTAATCGGGTCCACCCGTCCGTAGGATGGTGCCGTCGGGGCATTCCATCCTCCCACTTTCCACCCTACTCACGCGTCAATTTGTTTTCTAATTAATCTTACCACACTGTTTGACATAAATAAACATGTTCCTTAATTAAGACCCTTTTCACAAGGTTTATTAAAACAGCCTTTTTCCACAGTACAATAATGCCAAGACAAGATTTAAAAGAAAAGTTTATACATGAATCAATTTCATACAAGCCAAACTGGCTCTCTTATTCTTTTCCTTTATACTGCCGATGATCTAGAATTCGGCCTTCCAGACTCTACATGTTGGGCAAAACCCTACGGGACCATACACCTCATCGTCGGCCGCGAGGACTCAAGCCGGCCTGTCGCCCTCTCAAGCTCCATCGCTCGATCCTCCTGCCCCTCAGAGAGGGATGTATGCGCACTAGGATGGGCTAATTCACCGTACTAGCCTGGGCCCTCAGAACTAGGCAGCATCACAATCACTCGCCTCAATCGGCAAACCTCATTCTCCCAATGGTATGAGGGATACCATGGGCCAACTTCGGGCCTTACTAACGTCTCCGCCGTCTGGCTATACAAGCACAAGAACGGGGCAGCATCAAGGCAGGGAGAAGTTGTACCTGTACCTTAATTTAACCAAGATATCAATCTATTTACTCACTAAACCATAGGACTAGAATCCATGTTACCTTCTTAAGAAAACAATCCTTTTCACAAAGATTTTAGCATTTTAACTTGAGATTGTGATAAGACATTCTTTATTAAGGCATATGCTATTGTTTAAAAGAATACAAACTTTAAATAGTAAATCAATCAAATAGATCACTATTAACAATTAATAGAGAAGCCGGGGCCATACCTCAATCCCTAAGAATGATATATAATTAAAAAACAAAATATGTATATACCTTATAGAAATTTGTCGTTTATCGTTGTCTTTGCTCGTTAACAAGAGCTTTAGAACTTGACATATGAGAATAGAGTCTTCTAATACCTTGTCTTTTGATTGAAATCATCCAATAATCTCCAAGCTTTATCTCCTCTTACTCATACTGTGACTCTTATCTCTTTCTAAGGTCTATGACAAAATAGCCTTCTTCTCTTACAGGGCTACGGGATACTATTCTTTCTCTAAAAGAAAAGCTATGGAGTTTTGGTCTCTTCCTCCAAAAGACCATAGCAATCTAAGCTTCTTTTCTAAGATATTAGATAAGAATGAAGGGATATATACATCTCAAACTCTAGGATTACCTTGAGGCTACTTGTTGTTGCTGCCTTCTCGCAGTTTTCTCTGTGTAGAGACCCTGATAGAAACAGCAAATTGTTTTGGCCATAACTCTCTGATAAAAACTCAGAATATAGTCATATAACAGTCAAAAGAACGGGAAGGCATCTAGTCTACAAGCCAGCGCGAGCAAAATAGGCAAAAACTTTTGTATATAGCCACAAAAGCGCCATCTCTAGAAACGCGTTGTTTTTCCACATTTTTAGTATGCATGGACTCTAAATGTGTAAAAGTACTCTAAATATGACCTCTTATCACCTAAATTCGAAATTCTATTTTTGGGGATACTTATCTCTTAATAGAACTATTCTTATGTTCTTATTTCTTTTAGGATTTTTTGGAGCTAATATTTTTATTCTAACACTTTTCTAATGTTTCTAGCCTTGTTGTCTCACTCTTCTCTAATTACACTCTCTTTCCTTATTGAAATCTATATTAAAAGAGACACATACATACATGGCTTGGGAGGGACCTTACATCCATGCAAACATATCAACCATAATCTCACCAACCATGCCAGTGGCATAAGTGTGGAAGCTATCACCTAGCAGGTGGGTCATCAATGTCCGCAACACTAGTTGAGCTCGATATCTAAACACGCCCCCTCAAGCTCAACTCCACACACTGCACTCCAAAAGAGCTTCTAAACCTGTGGAGCTTCTCTATGCCCAATGGTACTAAAAAAATAGGCTTATAGCTTGTCATACCATACTTGGACAACATGTCCAAGCCAAAGTGCCTCTGTAATAACAAAATGCCATGAGGTGATCTCACCACCTCTATGTCTAAGAAATACTATAGGTCACCCAAATCCTTCATCTCAAACTTCTACTTCAAAATCGTCCTAACGTCATGTATGCCAGCATCACTGTCACCAATGTTAATCAAGTCATCCACATAAATGATTAATAGCATGATCCCTCTATCTGTCTTTTTCACATAAAGTGAAATATCTACATTGGATATCTAAAATCCAATGGTATCAAGATACTCCCTGATCTTGTTTAACCATGCTCTAGGTTCCTGCTTCAAGCCATACATGGCTTTGTGGAACCTAGACACAAAATCTGGGTGTACATCACTCTCTCTATCTGTCTTTTTTACATAAAGTGAAATATCTACATTGGATATCTAAAATCCAATGGTATCAAGATACTCCCTGATCTTGTTTAACCATGCTCTAGGTTTCTGCTTCAAGCCATACATGGCTTTGTGGAACTTAGACACAAAATCTGGGTGTACATCACTCTCATAACCTGGTGGCTACACCATGTATACTTCTTCGTACAAATCACCATGCAAGAAGGCATTCTTTACATCCATCTGATGTAAAGACCAACCCTTTGCCTATAGCCATAGCGATGACAGCTTCTTTCATGGTTGCCATTCTCGCAACTAGGCTGAATTTCTCCTCATAGTCAATGCCATAAGTCTACACATAGCCCTTGGCAACCAATCTCGCATTATACCTGCTTACCCAACTATCTACGTTATGCTTGACCTTATACACCCACTTACATCTAATTGCCTCCTTTTCCTTAGGCAAAGACACTAACTCCCATGTTGCATTTGCATCCAACGCTACCATCTCCTCATTCATGGCATCTTCCCATTTTTTATTTCCAAGTTGCTGCTCAAAACAAGTGGGCTCCGACTCTTGTATCGCTTTAACTATATAAGCATAATGATGGCCATCATATCTCAATATGTCAATAGGGTACCTCCTAACCCTCACAGACCTATGTACACTTGGATCACTACTAGGTGTCCTCAAAATAGCCCTAGTTCTCTGTTATGATACTGACAAGAAACACTAAGGTAAGACTAGGAAAGATAATTTATATGTAAAAGGTTGCATATAAATATGGTTCATGGGATATCAAATAGGAAATACCTAAAGCAATGGTTAATAGGCATTAAAGTTAAAGTAAAAAGGGAAGTATATGGTGCACAGTGGAAGCCCAAGGGACACAGAAGTAGGCACCCCCTTCTAGGGGTAGTTGAAAAGGCATTGGATAAGAAAAAGGAAATGTCTAACCATTGAAAGATCAAGAGGCTAAGGTTGGAAGGTCATGCACCACTTAGACCTATATAAAAATGAGTTTAGGGACTATTTGGGATATGGTTGGGTGGCGAATCAAAGTACTAGTGTTACAAGTCCTTAAGCTTATAATGCAAGGATCATTACATTGGTATCAGAGCCAAGTTCTTTCTCTTCCACGTTTTCATTGAGCTACTCATTGTTGCTAACTCTAATCTCTACTTTTCTTAATCTCTTTTCTATTCATTTCCATAAGCTAATGTCTATATTTCTCAAATCTTCTCCATACAAAATACCTCTTGCCTAATAAATTGGACATACTTTGGAGTCCTACATGGAGCAAGTGGAGTACAAGACAACCTTGAAGGATCTTTGAAGCAAATATCAACAAGGAGGAATCAACAGAATCACATCATTGGGGACATTTCATAATTACCCAACCAAGTAAGGTCATTGTGTTGCATTTTTTTTGCTTTGTAAGAAATTTTCCATTTTTCTTAGTGTTAGATTAAATGGCTTCTCAAGGTAGGAAAGATGAAAATGGTGAGAAGGGCTCATTCCACTGTCCTCTTTCCACATGGAAGAGGATATTACAAAACCAAATGAAATAGATATGCAATATTTAGACCTTAATGATTATGAGGATATAAAAATGAAGGAAATGAAAGAAAAAATATCTAATATAAAAAAATAAACTTGAGAAAATTATGGGTCTTCTTAGCTCCTTGACGAGAGGGGAAGGATTGGGAGTAAAAGAAATTTCTAAAAATATTGAGGGAAGGGACAAAACTCTAGAAAAAGAGTTGAATGAAACCATAATTGAAGAGGGTCCCAAAACTAGAGACCGAGGTATGGTATTCAAAGATCTAAAGGCACCCACTTTTAGTGGAGAAGAGAGGGAGAGAAATAAAGATGCGGCTCATATTTTTTAACAAAAATGGCAAGATTTGCATCTTTTAAGAAATGTGCATGATCATAACCGCCCTATTGAAGCTAGCCTATCCTTACAAGGCAAGGCTTATAAGTGGTGGTGGATGAGTTTAGCGGAAGCTAGACAAGTACACGATTCTTGGGATTCATTCAAAGAATTATTCTTAAAGTAATATCTTCCTAAAAATGAAGAAGACTGAAATTGGGAGGAGTGGGATAATTGTTCTATGGAACAAAAGAATTTGAATCTCACTCAATATATAGCTTGCTATAGAGAAATTATCTTAAATCTTAAGGGAATAGACAATTTTCAAAAATGTAAGAGGCTTCATTAGAGGCCTAAAAAGGGAGTACAAGAAGGAAGTTCACTCCAAAGAGCCAAAAAACTTAGATGAGGCTATAAGATTTGCAAAATAAATTGACAATACCATGGGTAATGGTAAAGAAAAAGATCAGAATTTTTCATTTAAGCCTCATGGAGAAAATTTTTGGCTCTCAAAAAAGAAGGGGTTTTTTCTTTAAAAAGAAAGAACCTTCAAACAAGCAAAAATCCAATCCCACTATGTTTTTAAAAAAGCAAGATTTTGAGAGAGCGGTTAAAGAAAAACTTTATTTCTCTTGTCTTGAGCCGGAACATGATAAAAAGCATTGTCCTAAGTCCCAAGGACAAGAACTTACCAAGAATGGTAATGATAAACCTAAAGAGGAAAGGAGGAAACACTTTCAAGAACTATTTGCATAATTTACACTAACATTACTAGGAATGGTAATGATAAACCTAAAGAAAAAGGAGGAAACACTTTCAAGAAACTATTTGCATAATTTACACTAACATTTGAGCATAAAAGAAAATTTATTACGTTGCAAGTAGAGGTTGCAAGTAGAGCACAATGTACCATCTTCTCCTTTGATATGTAATATTGAGCTCCATAATCTTCATCAAGATAATGAAATAGAACAAATGTTTTTCTGTTATGCAATGCCTCAATTTAAAAACCATTGTGAATAGCTTGATTCAAGTATTTGTGAAGGGGTTAATTTTTCTTTAAACAATTTATTAGAAGAATTTAAAGATGTTTTTTTACAAACATTACCAAAAGGTTTACCTCTCCGGATAGAGAGA
Organism: Cibotium barometz; assembly: GCF_041138505.1. Taxonomy (NCBI): domain Eukaryota; kingdom Viridiplantae; phylum Streptophyta; class Polypodiopsida; order Cyatheales; family Cibotiaceae; genus Cibotium; species Cibotium barometz. The sequence continues at coordinate 36,939,174 of NC_141048.1, read as the reverse complement.
TAAATCATCCCATAGAAGTTTTAAAGGATTCAAAGCCAATTAGTAAGCCACCTTATAGAATAAGTTTGTCTGAAAGATAAGAAGTTGAAAAATACTTGGCTCAATATTTAGAGCAAGGCTTTATTACATTAAGTAAGTCTCCCTAGGCTTCACCAATATTAATGGTGAAAAAAAAAAGATGGACCTATGCGCTTGTGCATAGATTATCATATGAATTGAATGCAATCACAATAAAAATAAATTTCTTATTTGCAAGATAGATGATTTGTTTTATCAACTCAAAGGTACTAAATACTTTAGGAAGATAGATTTAAGGTTTGGATATCATCAAGTGAGAATTAGAATTAAAGATGTAAAAATAGCATTTAGGACATCTTTTAGGCACTATGAGTTTTTAGTTATGCCTTTTGGTCTAAGTAATGCTCCCGCTACTTTTATCACCATGATGAAATCTAGACTTTATCATTATTTAGAGAAATTTATGGTGGTTTTAATGATTATATACTAGTCTTTAGTCAAAATGAACAAGAATATATGAGCACTTTAGAAAAGTATTTCAATTATTGAGGAAAAATAAATTATTTGCTAAAAGTCTAAATGTGATTTCTTCAAAAAAGAAGTGCAATATCTTGGACACATAGTATCTAAGGAAGGGATTTGTATGGATTCTGATAAAGTTGAAGCTATATTGAGATGGAAGGCCCCATCTAATATAGATGAGTTACAAAACTTTTTAGGACTTGGAGAGTTCCATCGTCGTCGAAAGTTTATAAGGAATTATGCTAAGATATCTATTCCAATGACGAATCAGCTTAAAGGAAAAGGAAAACAATTTAGTTGGACTCATGATCAACAAACTAGTTTTGAAAAATTAAAAGTAGCAATAGCTATGTATCCTATTTTGCAAATAGTTAATCCAAATGAACCATTTGTATTGGAAACAGATGCTAGTAATTTTGCTGTGTAGGAGCAGTATTATTGCAAAAGGAAAGGCCAGTTGCATTTGAAAGTAAAAAGTTGGACAAAGCTCAAAGTAATTGTTCAACTTATGAAAAAGAACTATTTGCAATTGTGCATGCTCTTAACAAGTGGCTTCATTATTTGTAGAATATTTTACTGGAATGTCATGACAATCCAAGTGCGGGGCACTCGGGAATTTCTAAGTCCTATGCACTTGTTAAAAGCTAGTTTTATCAAGCAGGTTTAAAGAAAGACGTCCAGAATTATGTTATAAAATGCCCTAAGTGCCAAGTCTATAAAGATGAGCACCTAAAATTAGGTGGAATATTACAAACACTACAAATACCTGAGGGTAAGTGGGAAATTATTTCTATGGATTTCATAGCATCACTATCCCGAACAAGTAGAGGGCATGATTCAGTGTGGGTAGTAGTGGATAGGTTAACCAAGTTGGTATAATTTATACCAAATAAAAAAGAAGTAAAAACATGATAATTGGCTAGAATGTTTATCGATCATCTATATAGATTGTATGGATTTCCATTAGATATAGTAAGCGACTGAGATACAAAGTTTACAAGCCATTTTTGAAAAAACGTTTTCAAAAAGTTGGACACCAAACTTAGTATGAGTACGTCTGAAACATCCACAAAGCGATGGATAGATAGAAAGGGTTAATTAAGTCCTAGAAGATATGCTTCGAGCATATGTTAATCATAAGCAAAACAATTGGAATGAGTATCTTCCATTATTAGAATTTGCTTATAATAGTGTTAAACATTCTGCTACTACTGGTTTTAGTCCATTCATGCTAATGTATGGATTTCAACCTAGAGCACCCATAGCAGTTGGGTTACAAAAAGAAAAAATATAGAGTGTAAAATACTTTCTCAAAGACATTCAAGACATGTTAAATGTTGCAAGAAGCACTGTTCAAAAAGCACAGAATCATTCGATTAGTTATGAGAAAGGTAAAAGAAGACCAATTAATTTCAAGAAAGGTGATTTAGTTTATGTAAAGGTTTCCGAAAAGTCAGAAACTTTAAAAATTTCCAAAGTTAAGTCCAAGGTATTGTGGTCCTTATACAATACTTAAAAAAGTTGGAAGTGTAGCTTACAAGGTAGCTTTACCTGAAGGATCCAAAGTACATCCTGTGTTTCATGTTAAACTGAAACGCAAGATGGGAAACAATGATAACATCATTGGAAGAGAAGCAATAGTTGATTTTATAGAACCACCTATTCTTCCACATGAGTCTGAAAAGATTTACGAATATCAAGAAAAGAAAACTAGACATTCTATGTTTAAAGAATGTTTAGTAAAGTGGCAAGATGATAGACTAGAAGAATGATCAACTTGGGAAAGAGTGGCTACACTAAAGACGAGGTTTCCTGAGTTTGATTTTGAGGACGAAAAATTTTCTTTCAAGGGGGAGTAAATGTTATGAGATTGACAGGAAACACTAAGATAAGACTAGGAAAGATTATTTTCTATCCAAATAGAAAACCAGGCTCTTTGTAATATTTGGAATATGAAGTACATTTTTCAGGTGCTTAATTTTGTTATCCGACATAGACAATGGCACTTTACCAACATATGCAATGGGATGCGCAATATCATCACCAATTTCTATATAACTTAGTTTTTCCATTTTCTACGTCTCTAAACCACTCACCACCATGGCTGTTCATGTGGTTAGAGGTGCCATTATCCATATACCATATATCTTTATATCCTGACACATCTTCTGTTTGTGGAACTGAGCATGTGCTGCATCACAAATAGCTACTCACTTCTGTCATCACCACCATGTTTACTAGGTGATGCATAGTTGCCTTGCTGAAACTTTTCACTTTTAATGTCATTCTACTTTTTAAAGGAGTCATTTGTTGTGTGCCATGGTTTGCCACAATAATAGCACTTTATGCTATTTGCGATCTAATTTCTTTGCTAACCACCTCGGACCCTCTGGCTCCCCCTACCTCGAGACTGGCCTCTTCCAACCTGTGTATGATTGCTACTATGAATCATTGGACTGTTGTTGTCCATAATTCTAGTTTCCATGCCAGCCATCACCTTGGCCTCAACCACAACCTCTTCCTCTGCTTGAATTAGAGTTGAAGGCCTCTTCTGATGTATTCTTGCTTTGTGAAGAGTCTTCACCAGATTTTTCTTCTATGATTAGCATAGACACTAAATCCTAAAATTTGGAAACATTCTCCTTGACTATGATGGAGTTCTTGAATGGCTTGTACTCTTTGCCAAGCCCATTCAGATAGTTACTCATTGAATCATCATCTTCCACCGATACATCGATAGACCCAAGGGATTCAACAATGCCCTTGATCTTTAAAGCATACTCATTGATAGACATGATTTTCTTCTCCACAGTATGCAGCTCTTGTTTTAGCTATAGTTTCCTTAGCTTTGTGCCGGTCTAGAACATCTAAACCACCAAATTCTGTCATGCAATTGCTAGAGTGTTGGCATCGTGTATGTGTCCTATCATTGTGTATGTGACACTGATTAAAAGCCAATACATGAATTTTATTTGCACCATGGTTATAATCCTTAAATTCCTTTACATCTTCTGGAGTGACATTCTCTTAGGCAACTCTGAGGCTCCTCATTGTCTCCTTTGACATAGTCCCAAAATCCTTTATCCATCAAGAAATTGGTCATTTTGAACTTAAAATCATGGAAGTTTTTCTTGTCCATCTTTTCACTAAGAATCTAATTGAGTCCGTCAGACAAGTTTGCCTACAACAACCAAAACCTATAAATAGATAATTTCTATATGCAACGTGTAGCATAGTAGTATCTTTTGTGAGTTTGCCGTGGTACTTCTGCATAACCTGTACATCACAAGATGTGACCAAAGTATATGTATATACACCCAAGATTAATACATGTGTAAACACTATACTCCCAAAATGCACAAATACAAATGCACAAATACACTGCAATAACCAAGTTTCGAGCAAAGATAACGAGAACTTTCTGAAACTATTGAAAACACCTTTTGCAGTGACCAAACGGAGATCAAAATGCACTCAAAATGCAATTTTGGCCATAAAACCTTAGTACAAAGTATGAAATACTGAGCACCTCCAAGCCTACAAAGACAGCTCCTTAATCGGAGATGTGTAGCTCTCAAAGCTACCCAAGGGGTGTCATACCTAAATGCAAAGGGGAAGAGATGATGATGCTCTTACCCATGTATCGCTTCCTTCGCCTTCATAGCTTCTTTTTCTTGTCGCTCATTAGCTTAAACTAGCCTCTGATACCATAAAGAGAATGCATGAGAGAGGGAGCGCTTGAGTTCCTTGCAAGCACACACAAGAGAGAGAAAGACATAAGAGAGATGGATGGTTGAATTTTCTTCTATATTCTTCTCTTCTCTACAACCATATAACTAAAGAGATAAGAGTACATACTATAAGGGAAAGTACTCTCCTATAAGGGTACATGGTTGAATTTTGTTCGATATTCTTCTCTTCTCTACAACCATATAACTAAAAAGATAAGAGTACAAACTATACGTGAAAGTAATCTCTTACAATAACATACAATGGTCAATCTATAGTGTGTGAACTTGACTATATGATCTGGCACTATAACTATGACATAACTCGTACTCCAAAGTGGCTGTCACATAGCATGTCATCCACTGGCAGCATATTAACCATAATCTCACCAACCATGCCAGTGGCATAAGTGCGTAAGCTATCACCCAGATGGGTCATCAATGCCCATAGCACTAGTTGAGCTTGATATCTCAACAAGAATTAATCACTTAGGTGTTGAATTCAAAAGATGTGAGGATTTCAAATTTAGAAATATAGCTCACATAAAAAGAGTGAAGCCATAAGTCACAGAACTTGAAGTATCTCATTGAACGGGCATCGCAATTGGCTTCTATGCCAGTAACTCCAAGGGCCCCTCCTCAAACTTTGACTTTGAACTTTTTTCAACTCTATTACAATATGGAATTCATGTCAATAAGGATCTCACACAAGGAGGGGATGTAGCGCTAATACTACAAAACACACGTAAGGATATAATAAGGGGGAATGTATCTCTAATATTACAAAACACAGGTAACGATCTAACAAGGGGGGATATAGCACTAATACTACAAAACACAAGTAGGGATGCTAGCCATAGCGATGCTAACCCAACAACTATCATAATGGTCATCTTTCATAAACAACTTACATCTTATTGGTTATAGGGCCATGTATACTTATATAATACACCTATAGTATTAAAAAAAAATTTATTGTGTTGTAGAGAAATGCTACTAGAGTGAATTGTCTTCCCATTGGCGTGTAGGTTGGCTCCACTCGTCGCAGCTACATTTGTATACCTTGTTGTACTCTGGTATGGTTAAGAAATATGTTTGCCAGTCTAGCTGGACTCAAAAACCCTCTAGCTTGGGGTTATCATCATTTTTCTCTTTTTTTAAATAGCTACCCCTTGTTTAGATTGGATATTGGTGGTGCCATTTTCTATAGTTGTACACTTTTTTATACGTGACCACCTGTATCTCCAACAGATCCTACACTTGGGAGTTTGGATAGCTTTGTGCTCTTTGCTACATTCACTCACAAATTCTCTCCCCCGCCCATTGGCATCAGCTCTTCCCATTCTAGCATTGGTGCTTAGAGTAGGTAAGGAGCATACTTTTATCTTGGGGGGTTAGTGGCATATGCTTCTAAGTAAATTCTTGTTGTGGGGTTGAAGGGTGTGACGTGCCTCAAAACCTTAAACATCATCTTTGGCTTTAGGAGAGAATTTCCCACACGGATCATGTCTTTATATTCTACTATAGGAACCTCTTACAAAACATCATTATCATCATAAAGTACATGAGTGTCTTGTAAAGAAATAGGTGTTACCTCAATTTCCTCAGTTGTTGATGAGGGTCTGCAGTATGCTCCTCTATCAGTAACTCCTCAAGGACAAGAGTGTAAGTGGGACATTCAAAATGAGTAGGAAAATGAGATATGTTAGTATGTTATCAAACATCATTGATGTTACTCTCATTAGGAGGTGGGGGTGTGATGGTAATAACTTCAAAGTTAGGGGCAGCTAATTGGATATGTATAATGGTATCTGTTATAACTATAATCCCCTTCTTCCCTAGCCTACCATGCAAGTGGTGGTGGAGGCTTTGTTGTTCTCATGAATTGGTCAACTTCCTCAATATTAGTTTGGTCTATTATAGAAGGATATTCTATATGCTCGTCAATAATGAAATCATTAAGTATTAATATTAGCATGGCTTCTAGATGTTTATAGATTTTTTTTGATAGAGTTTCAATGCACCATGTGGATGATACAAAGTTCTTTCACATGTAGTATGAGGTAATTATGTGTATCATAATCCTCCAACCACCCTTGGGTCTAGAACCAATCAAAATTGTTAGTTATAGTTTTGAAGGTGAAGAAGGGAGGTTATTTAGCAAAAGTGGATCTAACATTACCTTACTATCATCCAAGATAGGGAGGACGAGAGAATATTTAGCAAAAATAGATATAACATTTTCTCCCTATCATCCAAGATAGGGAGGATGGGAGGATATTTAGCAAAAATATATCTAACATTTCCTCCCTATCATCCAAGATGGTGGAGTCTTGTAGCATTTCCAATATTCAAGACATCAACCTTTGATTCAGTAAGGTAACAAAGGCAACATCTTTTTTTATGGCATAGAATTGTAGCATTATATGGTAGTGATGTGTGTGAACACACTTAGGACTGCCGGGGCACTTTTTCCCTCACTAGGAGGTTTTTTCCCCATGTGTATGTACACCCTCTTATCTACTCATTTTGGGGTGTGTACTTATCTTTTGTATCTGCTGGCACACATGTGTTCATTCTAATCTAGTGAGTTTGTGTGCTTTCAAGCTTCTCTATCTTGCGTGTGTGTGTGCATTGTTGCAACCCTAACCCTAATTCCAACAATTGGTATCAAAGCTAGCTTCCTTGACACTTGATCTAGTAGTCTGCCTCCCTCTTCACGACCCTGTTTTTCTGTCTCCGATTGAGATACCCTCTTAGGAGAAGAAGGTATATACTGTAGTGGGCTATATACAAAGTATACAGCGTTTTCAAGGTGAGCGACGCGTTTCGAGCCCATTTTGGGCACCGCAAGGTTTCTACAGACATTCTAGAGAGGCGTTATTTTGGATTGGTTTTGCTCAATTTTGGGTGTTTGGGCTGTGTAGGGGCAAACAATTGGTGTGCAGTAGCATCTACAGTGTCTTCAACAACATCGACCATCATACTTTTGCCAGTAACACTCTATTCTCTACTCTGTGTTGATTTTCATACGTAGGTGATTCAGTCAATTGGCAGCCATTGAACGTTGCATTCCGTGAACACTGAGTACTTGCAGGTGTGTTGAAAGATTTTACATTTGGTAGAAAGTCATGGCTAGTAGTAGTGATGTATTCAACATGTTTTCTGCTGAGGACAAACTTGATGGGACTAACTACCCATTGTGGTCCTATATGATGAGGCATGTATTGGTTGCTAAAGGCCTTTTGGAATGTGGTCAGTAGTAGTGAAACTTATCCTATTTCACAACTACCAGTGCAACCAGGTGCTGCAGGTACATCTAAAGTAGAATCTGATACAGATGTGGCTCCTCCACATGCCAATGAGATGGGATGGAAGAGATGCACAGGCACATGCATAGCTTACACTTTCTATGAAGCGAAGCATTATTCCTCATATTCAGTCATGTGAACTTTAAAATAGGCATGGGATACACTTGCTGCATTATACCAGGTGCGCAATGAAGCACGTGTTGCATATCTGCCAAACAATTGGAGTATGAGCACATGAATGAGGGAGACTCAATGGACAGCTTCTTGACCTAGATCAAAAATTTTAAGGAGCAGCTTGCTAGTGCGAATGAGATATATCCTGATAGTACATTGGTGCCCACAGTTCTCAATGCATTGCCAGATTCTTATCAGAGTTTTGCTTCTACCCTTAGACTCGTGAGTGATGAAGGGAAATCCAAATTCCCTTACATTAGATGAGCTGGTTTCAGTACTCTTGCAAGAAGAGCAGTCCAGGCAAAACAGATCTAATATGCGAGTTGGTGACCAAGCTTTTGTTGCCAATCAGAAAGGCAAAGGTAAAGCTTATTCACATGGTGGCTATAAGCCAAAATCAGAATCCTCGGGTAAGGATACAGAGCAAGAAGGTGATAAGCCTAAAAAGAAGGGCAAGTGTCACTAATTGTAGGAAACCAGGGCACTACATACATGAGTGTAAGAAAAGGCTAGAGAAGGAGAAAAAGAAAGAATCGAGCATGGCTGTTGCATCTGCACACCAAGTGCAGAGAAGAAGGAAACTGTAAGTTTTTCTCAAGATGATTGGACATGGATTATACATTGCAGTTATGACCCTTCTGTTCATGATGTATGCATGTCAGTGTGGCAGAATCAGATGCTTGGTACTTTGACAGTGGTGCTAGTAAGCACATTCCTTTACAAAAAAAAAATATTCTCATCTCTGGAATCTGGTCCCAAGTGCAGGAACCGTCACATGTGCAAATGGTTCCTCATATCCTGTCAAAGGAATTGGTAGAGTTGTGCTCAATGCTGCAAATGGGGGCGCATTTACTCTTTCTAAAGTTTTATATGTGCCAGGCATTAAGACGAACTTGCTATCAGTTTCAGCCTTAGCCTTTTCAGGCTTGACGGTGAAGTTTGTGGATGACAAATGTTTAATCTAGGATAGAAATGATGGTTATTCTATCATTGCCTCAGGTACCTTGTTTCATGGCCTATACAAGATGGATGTATTTGAGAAGTTGCAGCATGATGCTTGCTCAGTCTCCATGACTCGTGCTATGAGTGATGCAGAATTATGGCATGCACGATTTGGCCATTTGAATTATGGCAGTTTGTTACGTCTTCAAAGGCATGATATGGTGTCCGAGTTGCCAACTCTTGACCCCTAATAGACATGTATGTGAGGGGTGTATTCTTGGTAAAATGCAGCGGACATCATTTTCAAAAGATGGATTTGTGAGAACTGGTAAGAAACTACAGCTTATACATAGTGATGTATGAGGACACCATCTATTGGGGGATATCTCTACTTCGTCACTTTTATTTGATGATTACTCCCAGATATAGCTGGGTGTATCCATTAAAGTAGAGTTCAGAGGTTTTTCTGTGCTTTAGGCACTTCGTATCCATGGCTGAAAATGCATGTGAATGTAAAGTTGGCACCCTTCGTTCAAATCAAGGGGGAGAGTATATGTCCAAGGAATTTCATGCATATATGGCTGGAAAAGGCATAAGGCACATCAATGTACAGTGCCATACACACCTCAGGAAAATGGTGTGGCTCTGAGAGAAAGAACAAGCCTCTCATGGAGATGGCATGATGTATGGTGAAAGCCCAAGATTTACCTCATGGTTTTTTGTTAGAGACAACTATGTGCGTAAACTATGTTGAACAAATGCCCTACCAAGGCCTTGCAGTCTAAAACTCCTTATGAAGCTTGGCATGGCACGAAGCCTTCTGTGGCTCATTTTCGTGTTTTGGTTGTCTTTCTTATGCTCTTGTCCCTGAGCAACAATGCAATAAGCTTGATGTGGTAAGGCAGTTAAATGCCTATTTGTGGGATACAGTTCAGAAAGCAAGGGATATAGACTCTACCATCCGGCCTCAAAGCGGATTTTGGTAAGTAGAGATGTTGTTTTTGTTGAAAACTCAGTTCAGCCCATGCTTTCATGAAAAAAATAGTACAATGTATGCTCGTCGTAGGACATGTTTGATTCGCTCCTACCTTTGTTTAATGGAGGGAAGCCATATGTAGAGCAATTGGATGCTTAACCAAGTGCTGAAATTCAGCCTTTGCAGGTGCAAAATCAGCCTGCAAATTAGCCTTTTGATGAGGCAATTATTGAGGATGTAGTGGATGAGAAGAGAGCAGCCATAGAAGAATCTAGGCATATGCCAAAATGGCTTGTGGATGAGGATGTAGTGGATGAGGAGAGAGCAGCCATAGAAGAATCTAGGCGTATGCCAAAATGGCTTGTGCATACATTGAGGAATAGCAAGTTAGCAGCTCCTTTACCTAGCAGAACTCATGCAGGTTCTCATCATGCAGATTATTCTCATGTGGATCATGTTCTCATTTCTACTTTATGTAATGAGGAGGAACGTGTTTCCTTTGAGGAAGCACAGGATGATGATCATTGGATGCATGCTATAAAGGATGAGTATAACTCTATACTCAAGAATGACACCTGGTATTTGACAGATCTACCCCATGGCAAGAAGGCCATTGGTACTAAGTGGGTTTACAAGTTAAAACGCAAAGCATATGGTAGCATTGATCGCTACTACAAGGCCAGACATGTTGCAAAGGGGTATGTCCAACAAAAGGTCATTGATTATGATGAGACCTTTGCACCTACATCTCGTATGACTACCATTAGGTGTCTCATTGCTTCGGCAGCACATCAAGGGTGGAATGTACATCAGTTGGACATTAAGAGAGCATTCTTGAATGGTGATTTATATGAGGAGGTGTATGTATCACAACCTCCTGGTTTTGTTATAGAGGAAAGGAGAAGAATCTAAAGTATTCAGGTTGAAAAAAAGCTCTTTATGGCCTTAAGCAAGCTCCTAGAGCATGGTATGAGAAGATTCATACATACTTGGTTGCAAATGATTTTTACAACAGTCCAATAGAGAGTACACCCTATGTGAAGAGGAGTAAGGACACATTTTTGGTCATCGTTCTATACATTGATGACATGCTCCTCCACGGGACCTAATATAGATCAAATTTCAGCCTTTAAGGCTAATTTGCAGTCATCGTTTGAGATGTCAGATTTGGGGCCGTTGCATTACTATTTGGGGATTCAGTTTATGCAGCACAATGATGGCATTGTTACGCTACACTCTAAATATATATAGAAGCTATTGAAGAGGTTTAATCTTGAAGACTGTAAACCTATGACTACACCTATGGAGACAGGTACTCGACTTAGTCTTCAAGAGGAGACTCTTTTGATGCTAGTTTGTATCAGCTGGCTGTTGAATCCCTTCTTTATGTATGCAACATGAGGCCAGATATATAGTATGCGGTCTCACAGTTGAGTAGATTTATGCATAGCCTAGGTATGAAGCATTGGCAGGCTGTTAAGCGGGTTTTTCACTATTTACAGGGCACTCAGTATGTTGGATTGTTTTATCCAAAAGGGGGTGAGTCACAGCTGCATGCTTTTAGTGATTCAGATTGGGCTGGATGTTATGACACATGAGTTTCCACTAGTGGGTTTTTCTTTCACCTTGGTGATTCATGTATATCATGGCTCAGCAAAGAAGCAGCCTACAGTGGCCACTTCTAGTTGTGAAGCTGAGTACAAGGCAGCTTTTACAGCTACAGTTGAGTGTGTGTGGCTCAAACATCTTATGGCTAATTTGGGTGTTGGACAATCGTCTAGCACTACCATTTTCACTTACAGCAGCCAGAGCGCATTAATAGTGCAAGGAACCCAGTGTTTCGCACTAAGCACATTAAGATGCATTACCACTATGTTAGGGGGAGGAAAGACTCTCTACAGTAGAGATCAGCTTGGTCTATGTGCCTACACATGACAACATGGCAGATTTATTCACGAAGGCTCTTCCTCATGAAAAGTTCAAAGCTTTTCGTAAAGCTTTGGGCTTACTCCCTTTTCAGGATTGATCGGCCATACCCTGTACATGTTCACATCATCACTCCAAGGGAGATTTGTAGCATTATATGGTAGTGATATGTGTGAACACACTTAGGACTACCGGGGTACTTTTTCACTCACTAGGAGGTTTTTTCCCCCATGCGTATGTATACCCTCTTATCTATGCATTTTGGGGTGTGTACTTATCTTTTGTATCTGGCACACATTTGTTCATTCTAATCTAGTGAGTTTGTGTGCTCTCAAGCTTCTCTATCTTGTGTGTGTGTGCATTGTTGCAACCCTAACCCTAATTCCAACAGGAATACCCTATCTAGGAGTTGTAGAAGCATGTAGATTCATGAAGCTAATCATGGTACTTCTCAACTAAAGAAAAGAAATCATGGAGAAATACAATCCAAAAATTTTATGCTTTGAGGCAATGATGTATTACTATCATTGTCTTTGGTGCCTCCTCGATACATGCACATGACATTTGTATTACTATCATCTCCTTTGGTGCCTCCTAGGATACATGCACATGACATTTGTATTACTATCATATCCTTTGGTTCCTCCTGGATACATGCACATGACATTTGTATTAAAATCATCGTCTTTGGTGCCTCTTGGATACATGCCAATACATTTGTTGTAGACATGGTAAGTACATCTTTTTTGGACTTCACATCCATATTTCAAATGCCCCTAAGGAGATTATGAAGAAAAAACTACTGGCACAAGGTGGGGGTGACAAGGCATTTAGGCCATAATAGGTTTTCGAGGATGAAAATTGCATTAGGTAGGGGAAAATTCCCTAGCAGTAAAAAAGGCACTATAAACATTGTAATCATTATGCAAAAAGTTGGCCACGTCCATGCTACCTAGACCGTTATTCAAGGTTTGGGTGCCCAAATGTGAATAAGGGCCACTGGTGTATATGGTAATTGAGATCTTATGTAATCCTTTCTCCTTGCTCTCATGTGTGTGCAAGAGAGAGAGTTGAGAGGATTAGCTTGTTGTTCTTAGTACATGTACCTCTTTATGCTTTGTGTGTGTGTGTGTGTGAGAGAGAGAGAGAGAGAGTAGAGAGTGAGGTGTATCCTTTTGCAAGGAGGTGTAGCAGCCTCTTGGAGATAGCAAGAGGTGAGAGGTGAGGCTTGGGAGAGCAACCACTAGTGGATATTTCAGGCTATGGAGATGCCATTCTCAGAAGCAAGGTAAGTATCCCCATGACAATTGTTGCCTCTCTACCCTAAGTGAATGGATGAGAGTTCTTAAGGGGGAATAAATGGGCCATAACAACAGGGCGTATAGGTTTATGGGGTCATAGTTGGTGCCACCGTCCCCACGGTGTAATACCACTAAGTAGTTACCCCACCTCCCATGGCCATTCGAGCTCATCTTTTCATGCCCCACAATGTGAAGATAGAGTGTCCAAGAGTAAAGTCTACCTACTTCATGTGTGGGACCGTTATGGGAGCATGTAGCCTATTTGCAATGTTCCAAATCTAATCTAAGATATATCTAAACCATTTGACCCCCTAGGACACCATCCTATATAAATATAGGCTACCGTCCTATATGAATATAAGCCACTATACAAGGGATTTCAGTGACACACACCCGAGCGACTACTCACAACCATGGCTAATCCTCATGAGGGGAGGACCGTACAAACATGAGCTAGCCAGTGACACACACGCGACTGCTCACAACCATGGCTAATCCTCATTCTTGTGGTGCCACTTCAATAAGAGATGAAGTAGATGGCTTATTAAAGAAGTTTTGGGATTCACAAGAACGAATCCATCTTTTGTTTATCCTTGTCATTCATTCTACAAGAAGGCTCTTGTGGATTTCTTATTTTTAGGAGAATATTATTGTAGTTTTTCTTAGTGTAGAAGTTTCAGGAATAATGGTGAAGATGTCTTTTTTTTTAATTTGGCTTGGGCATTCATATAGTGGATTATTGTGGTACCCTTAACCTTGGTTGACTTTGAGGAGCATAAGGCTAGTGCTTTCTTCTTTGGTTATTTTTGGGGGGTTTTCTTGAGAGAGGAATCATGGCCTACTTGGACATCTGAATTTCCCTTGTAGTAAATTTGAGGTTATAGAAGCTTTTTTGTCGTTGATTAATGAAGACGAGCTAGTTTTGACATCGAAGATGTAGTCAACATAGAGGCCTTCATACATAATGGTAAGGCTTTTGGTTGACAACCTTGGGATGTAGAAGCTTTGGTAGATTTTGGTGTAGTTTGACGTTGAGATGTTTAGAAAGTAGAGGCTTCATTGATTAGAAACATTGTCAACATAGAGGATGAGTCTTGATGAGTGTGAAGAACAATCATTAATAAGGCTATTTTCTTTTGGAGGTAGACATGTGTACCTCTCTAATGATATGTGCTAGCTCCATGTCCTTGGTGTACTTTGACATTGAGGTGTTTAGAAAGTAGAGGCTTCATTGCTTGGAAAAAGAGTTTCAACATATAGGACGAACCTTGATGAGTGTGAAGGGAAATCATTGATAACGCTACTTTCTTTTTGGAGGTAGAGATACATACCCCTCTAATCATATATGCTAGCTCCATGTCCTTAGTCATAATAGTTACATACTTGGCATGGATAGCACACAAGTTGGTATCTTCAAAAATATTTACAAGGTAGGATTCAATAAATAGCATCCAAGACATTCCCTCTAATCATATGTGCTAGCTCCATGTCCTCGATCATAATAGTTATACATACTTGGCATGGATAGCATGCAAGTTGGTATCTTCAATAATATTTACAAGGTAGGCTTTAGTAAATAACTTCCAACGAAATGCTTTTCATTCCAAACCCCATGTTGGTATAACCACATGATCTCTTTGACTATGGTGTGAAAGGGGCTCTTTCGATCAAGAGCTTGGTCGACTTTTGGTAGAGTTGGATCTCTTTCAAAATGCTTTTTGTTATGATAAACCTTCCTTCTCGGTTTGTGTCTCTAAGGGATTCTTTGTGCAAGCATTATGTGAAATAGGTTAATCTCTTGATTTATTTAAAGGGCCTCAATGATGACTTCTTCCTCCATGTGGCTGTGCAAGGTGTCAGTTAGGCACACTCAGCAGCTTCGTGGGTGATCTACCTTATCTATGGCATTGTCTTTATCCCAATCTAGTTGCCTCAACATCTTCCTCATTGTCATCATCTTCCCCACTTGGTTCTAGATAGGACACTAAAGATGATGGACCTATAGTAGCAAGCTCTATAGTCAGGCAAGGGGCCTTACCCTAAGAAGGAAGACTTTTTTGCCAATGTTACCACTCAGGAAAATAGGTATTTCAGCTCTCCTTCCCATTGGGGAGGTTTGGACTCTACACCTCTTAGGAGAGCAAGTGGGAAGATGGGGATAGGTCTTCTTGTTTGCTTGGTTCTAGCCATGGACACGACAACGCTTGTACACATAATTCTCCTAGTAATCCACCAATAAATCATTGGTGTTTAAAGCACGTTCTCCAATAAGCCCATAGAGATAATAATTGGAATGCATGTATGTGGGTGTTGTGATAAATCCAAGGTACTTAAGTGTGTGGCATCACATGTGCTATGGGCAAGACCCTCAGTGGCTTTTATGACTCAAATTGGGTGAGTGATTCTAAAACCAAGCACTCGATAAACAAGGTATTGTTTTCCTCTTTGTTTGGGATGCATTTCTTGGATCAATAAGAAACATGCCCACTATTGCACTCTCATAGAGGCTGAGTATAAAGCTGCATGCTTCGCATCTTATGAGGCATTGTGGCTAAGGAGGATTCTATAGGATATGAATGTGGTGCCAATGCTATAATGTGATAACTAAAGGTGTATTGCTCGGAATCATGGGTTTCATGCTCGCACAAAACACGTTGAGATTCATTATTACTTTGTGTGTAAGCTCATCATGTTCAGCGAGGTTGAGATAAAACACATTAAGTTTTATTATCAATTTGTGTATGAGCTCATCATGTTCAGGGAGGTTGAGATCGAGATGGTAGAGAGTTGTCAGAGATCTTCACAAAGGCTCTTAGCATAGGCCAAATGGAGTAGCATATTCATCAGCTCCGCATTGGATCATAAAGGTAGTTCACCTTCTTGGGTGTTGGATATTAGTGCTCCACCCTCATATTGTATCGCCCACCACCACTAGATGATTAGATTAGATGGTTTAGATTTAGCACACAACTAGATGGTTTAGAGCTGGCTTGAATTAGATTTGGCACACTACCAAATAGACTATATGGTACACTAGACTGTTATCTCATGACACTCCAAACATGGAGTAAGGAGATAGACATAGAGTAGGGAGACTTTACTCTTCGACACCTTGTCATGACATTACGAAGCCAAAACCGGCCAAAGATGTGAACCCCGATGGCCATGGAAAGTGGAACTGTGTAGTAATTTTTAGTACATCTATATATGAGACAAGTCTACACCATGGACAGTGCCACAGATTATGACCACGAAGCTACGCAGTTATGTTATGGCCACCTCATGCATATTGGCCTATATACATACACGGAAAACCTCTTCTCCACATAGTTCATTAGTCATCACAATGAGTTTACTCCCTAGCTTTTACTAGCATATAGCCTGTGTCTTAGTAGTTTTATATCATCCATTGAAGCTTCCTTCACAAGAGCACACAAGTGTGGGGATTTACCATCTATTATCAATACATTATTCTTCTCTATCTCTATCATTGTTCAATTTGGTTTTTTGCGTTTTGTAATGTGAAAGATACTACTTTATGTGTGTGTTCTCTGATGTATACCGCATGTTGTTTCCTCTTAGAGCTTGACAGTAGCATAAGTTATATGCAATTTCAATAGCTTATGGCACGCATCACATAATGAAGAGTGCAAAAGTGAACATTAAATAGAGGAAATCGAAGGATTGCTTTCCAATTTTTATCTTTGATATCTCTATTTGGTGTTACATTTGTGTAAGTCGTATGCTCAACCTTCTTTTTTAAACCTATCAAACCTTTTATACAAAAGGACATGGAAGCAATGTAGAGACCTTTGTGCTATAGTTATACATGCTATTAATGGGTTTGAGATCACCTCCCAAATGGCAATTCACTTTGAAAATCCCTAGTCTTCAACATCAAGTTTTTGACTAGCAATTTGCTCTATAAGTTACACATGTTGAATGAGCTTACAATTGTACATTAATGCAAACTACTCCAATAGTTTATATCATGACTTAGCTATGATAACTTCGACAAGAGTGTTTCTTGAGATTTTTAGATACTTGAACCAATAAGTTCCTTGTGGATTCATCTCAGAGATAGAGGACACCTATGATTCTTGAGAAGTAGCACAAGGCACATAAAGACTCACATTAAAGTGAGTACCAATTTTTTATATGCCACCTAATTTCAAGGATTTTTTATATGCCTTCTAATTTCAAGGGTTTTAGAATATATACATTTCAAAAAAAAATTGCTAATTTGAGCCTCGAGCAATCTCTCTCTCTCTCTCTCTCTCTCTCTCTCTCTCTCTCACACACACACACACACGCACACACAATTTCACAAGTTTTAAGTGATTTGGTCTCGAGCAATCTCTCACACACAAAATTTCACAACTACCAAGTGATTTGATATTGCAATATTATACAATGTAACATTTGCATGGTTTTATCAATCATACTAAAGTATTATCTACAAAAAAAGATGTAATGTATACATCTACATCTTTATCTGCGACTACATCCTTACATAAATAGAGATCCACACTACCATAGCCTTAGAGAATTGAATTTTACTTGTCCAACCATAGAGTGAGAAAAGAGTAGCGTGGGTGTTTTTCCCGGATGCGATCATGCTCAAACAAGGCCCAAATGGCTCCTTATAATATTATAACTTCTATAACTAGCCCACAAAGCTAATGATAATCCCAATCCGTATAGCACCACTTTAATCAAAATCTTTTGCAAGATTTTATTGCCTGATTTGGCTTGCCCATTATTATTTTAAGGATAATAAACAATGGACTTCTTATGAATATTGTTATCGTAGAATGTTTTCACAAGTTTCGGGTTTCATTTTACACATAACGAAGCTATTAAGTGAGATGGCTATGCTGATTGAAGATAGCAATGATGATATGCTGACCTAAGTAGCACACAAGAAAAACCATCTCTTGAAACTTTCAATAATGAACACATTCTAGGATTTCCATCAAAGTACATTATGCATACAAGTAACAGTATATTGTAGTTTAGTGCTTGTTTGGCAAGTTCACCAATGCCAACATGCTAAATCACAAAAACCAACATGCTGATTTACGAACACTGGCTGGTTCATCAATGCCATAACTTTTTTGGGTTTGAAAGGGTTTTGAAAATGCCAATACAAAGTTTTCTAAGAAAATGAGAATTAGTTTTTTCCTTACAAGAGGAAAGAGTTTGGGACCAAACCCTCTTAACAAACTCCTCAAGCTACAACGTTCCCAAACGAACAATTGACTGGTTTGGCAAAAGAGCTTTCCTTTTGACTCAATGGAGGAAAAGAGAGAGAGAGAGAGAGAGTGAGCTGTTTGCGTTGCCGTAACTTTTAACTCGTGACTACTTGAAAACTATACACATCCACCATTTACCATTCACTAACAGATGAACTTAAACAACTGGCCACCTTAACATCCACCACATGCATGATTCGTTTGTGGGGGATGGCATGCTCCTTCATATTAGTCAAGAGCTTGAATTGACAGGCAGGGGCCTTTTTATACACGGGAAGACAACTTAAGCTATTAAGTCATTCCATGGGGCAGTGTCCACAGCTCTGTGAAAGTTTGAATTGTTGGTCTACATGAACCACCTAAAGATAATGGTTATTCTATACATGGGGGAACATGCATGAACAAGTTTACTTCAAGAAACACACATTATCTTCCAAGCAAAAAGAAAATGATTCTCCCTTCACATGGCACAAGCTAAGCAAGGGTGCTAAGAGAGAGAGAGAGAGAGAGAGAGAGAGAGAGAGGATCTTTTAACCTTGTACCAGGCCAGTTGACCGCACATGATCCATGTGACAATACTGGAGTGCATACACTTCAGAATGGGACTTGAACCCATGAGTAAACGAGTACTATGTCCCACACAAACACCCACGCCCTCATGGGGAAACATGCATGAACAAGTGTACTTCAAGAAACACCATGAAACATGACAAAATATTTTCCAAGCAAAAAGAATGATTCTCCTTCAAATAGCACAAAGCTAAGCAAGTGTGCTAAGAGAATCACCTCATAACAGGCCAGTGAACAGCATATGATCCATGTGAATTGATACCAAAGTGAGAATGCACTTCAGAATGAGACTTCAACCCATGAGTAAACTAATAATAAGTAGTATGCCTCCAATGCACATGCAGAGATTACATTTCAAGTCCATGAATGACCCAAAAGGGGCTCTGAGACTAAAATGAGTTGCTGTCAGAAACATGGGAAAAAAAATGTATGCCAAAAGAAAAACAGGCCCACATTGTACACCCGTGTGCATGTTGAGCTCACCTAAAGTTTTGTTGATGAGAATGTATATATATATATATAAACAGGCCAACGTACAACATATTGAGCTCACCTAAAGTTTTGTTGCTGATAATGTAATCAAGTAATGACACACACACACACACACACACCCATATATATATAAAAAACAGGCCTACGTACAACATTTAAGAAAGAGAGAGAGAGAGAGAGAGAGAGAGAGAGAGAGTTACAATTTAAGTTCCTCATTTGTATCTTAAGACTTTCGCAAAATAATAGTAGTGCAAATATCTTTGAGCTTGGTGACTATGAGGCCAACATGACATCCCTAGGCTGGTGTTTATAAGGCCAAATCCATATTTCAAAAGACTCCACAACTAAACGCTTGCCCATGTCTCTACATAGGTTTCGGCATTTCTATGATAGAAAGATGGAATCTCCCATGCTTGGCATATGAATAAAGAGTTTTTCTTTTCTTTTTTTACAATGCATCCTCTTTAGCATTAACCCTTACAACATTCGAAGGAACACAGATTATGATACACTGAGAGACATTACTACTTCCACAACTTGACACACTTATCATGACTAGCCGAAGCAACCATGCCGGTAATGGGTGATTGGGCAAGTGCTGCAATCAAACCTTCGTGGGCAGGTACTGTCATGCTCTTCTTTTCTTGCATTGACCACAACTCAAGAGACTGCCAAACAACTCCCAGTGAGGAAACTTTATGAAAATTTGCACTCTTGCCGAATTCTAGTACCTGAATGCTCATTTGAGAGTAAAAAGTCACCTTAATAATGACCCACTACACAACCAAAACGATACCTGATAGCAGCCGATGACAAGGAGCTGTGGGTAGGTCGGATGGAACACGCAAGAATGGAATTTGTTGCCGTTGCAGCTTAGCTCATGCACACACTCACCATCGGCCCCAGATCCAAGTGCCCACACTCGCACCGAATCTTCACTTACGGAAGCCAGATAGTCCCCAGTCGCATCCCAACACACAGAGTGGACAAACTTCGTATGTCTCTGCAAACAAAGAAACAGCAAACACAAATACAGTGCATACGAATGCGATTAAATTGTAAGAATTGGAACATCGTGATTGAACTATATCCAAATTCAAGTCCTCAAGAGGAATTAAAACCTTTGTTTTTATATTTAAGGATCTAGAATGTTTCTTGGGCAAAGATACTGCCCTCATTGATTTTTTCTTGAAATTTTTAAAGTTGCATTTTTTATTTACTTGTGTGAGTATGTCAAACCATGCAACTGTTCCAAATAGATTGACTGTTTGCAGGCCTACTTCAAAGATTGACAGTATATAGGCAGCATTTACTACAATGAAGGAAAGTTGACCACATACCTGCAGAAAATGCACACGAGTTTCTGACTCAACATCAAATATAGCCACTTTGTTTTCTGCTGCAGCAGCCAAAAGCCTTCCAACCCTTGGTTGGAATCTGACCTGGCTCATTCCTCCCTGTTGTCACAGACGCATTGAATAAAAATGGTTTCAATCATAGTCAGAGAGAAGCTGACCCAAATTCTGATTGTACTATTGGTTGATGAATTCACCTCGAAGATCCGCGTGCAAATACCCTGGTTGACACTCCAATACCGTATCTCATTTTCTGCATCGCAAGAGCAGAGAAGATCCTCATTGTTGGGATGAAAATCTAGTGACATAACCGCTCCTCCATGCCCCGAAAAACTCCTCAAAGAAAAACTTGGCTGCCCAAAAAGGTCCAAAATATATCACATTGTTTTTGCCCTCTCAAGGCTGTACTGAATTAAGTTGGTCACACAACATTCCCTGCCCATGTCATGGCAACTGGCAAGGAGTTGGACAGGCAAGATTGCCCATCCACCCTAACGGCAGTCGGCGATCCCCCACTGATGGGCAGGCAAAGGTGTGTAACCAGCCTAGACATGTTGACAAAAAAAATGATGTGCAGGCAGTGGTGTGTAACCAGCCTAGAAATGTAGACCAAAAAGATGATGGTTAACCAAGTTTCATACACTCACATTATCAACATCCCAGACCTTAACAGTCCTGTCAAATGAGGATGTTGCAAGGCGTGTTGCATTGGGACTAAACCGCACATCAGCTATCAGGGAGATGTGTTCGTCGAGTGTGCTTTTCAATTTAAAATTATCCATGTTCCATAACACTGCCTGCAAAGAACATGAGACCACACCTTTATTTGAGTATCTGTACCAGTCATGGCTCGCTACCATGACAGACTACGACACCATGCTACGCTTCAACTATGATGAAAAAGATGACCTTCTTATCATGCCCAGCACTAGCAAGTAACTTGCCATCAGAAGAGAAGTGGCAAGAAACTACTTTGTTGTTGGTTCCTCGAAGACACCGAACCTCTGAGAACGAAAAACCTGCCAACCAGAAGAGGATCAAAGCTTTAACTGACAGCAGCCACATTCACAACAGCTTCGGGCTCCAAAAGTAAGAGAAAGACCTTTACTAACATCCATATTGTGCCCAGTAGGACTCCTTTTACTGCAGCTAAATAGCGGCTCTCTCTGGTCTGCTTCCTCATGAGACAAGAAGGATTCCACGTTGTCATCCAAGGACCCATCCTCAGCAAACCGATCTATATCAGCCTGTATAGTTACCACCAAACCAGTCATTTAGTGATTAGGAAGAAGGCATTTCTAAAGGTTGAAACAAGTCAAGATATGTACCAATTGATTGGAAGAAGTTGCTAAAGGTCCGGTACCATCCGAGCCATATACCAACGATGACTTCGATGTACTACCACTGTGTTGCAATGCACCAGCAATGGAGATGACATCACCTTGCGTGTGGGTTGAGGGGGTTGAAGGGGCAGAATTGGGAGCAGCAGTATTTCCTGTTCCCGTACTGTTTGCTGGGCCAGAAGAAGATGCTGGCTGCTTCCTTTTCCTGCCATTTTGTACTTTTGAAGCAGTCTAGAGAAGAAAACATAGAGCAGTTAGGCAGCATGAACCATCTGCATCATTCATTCTACAAAGCCCAAAGTAAACTGAACTCCTATACTACAAAATTCCGAAGCCTGCCTTCTTTCCACGTTCGCATTGTACCTGATCACTGCTTCGGTAAGCATTTGAGAGGCTTCCATCCACCAAGCCACCGGCTCCCACGAGCCTATCCGGTTGCTGCTGAGGCGTGGCAGGAGGTTGCTGCTGAGATGTCTGCGTCTGCTGGGGTGGTAGCTGCTGCATCTGACTACCACCTTGCTGCTGTTGCTGCTGCTGCTGCTGTTGCTGTTGCTGTTGCTGCTGCTGCTGCTGCTGCTGCTGCTGCTGCTGCTGCTGCTGAAGCTGAGCAAACTTTACCTGAGATGGCCATAGTAACAGCAAATTTTACTTTCTGCAGCTCTCTACCGATAGTCTGAACAGAACAGCAACCAATGTTTGAACAAACAATGTCACGCACTTTCATAAGCAACTCTTCATTATTCCGTTGTACTTGGGAGACGGCTTGCATGGGGGGGCCCACGCCTTGCATGACATCTCCGATACTGCCAGGCTGACCATCTTTGCCACCCATGGCATTTCTGCTTAGAAGCATTTTGAACCTTCTGGAATCCAAGTCTCCAAGAAGTGTTGAACCAGCAGAGCCCAGATTTCCTTGAGCCTGCTGCGCTTGCAGCAAGAGCTGTTGCTGTTGCTGGGGGTTCAGCATCTGAATCTGATGGTATTGCTGTGGAGATTGGATGAAAGACTTTGAGGGTAGCATGTTCGGACGTAGTTGATCAAGCCCCTGAAATACCAGGAACAAGTAGCGCAAACATCACCATGACACAAGGATATGCATGCATTGAAAGCAAATCTCTAGGCCTTGAGGCTTGCATCATTGATGCAGCTAAGATACACTTCAGGGATCTTCAGGGATTAACCATGACTCGCAAACAAAGGTGATGTGCATGAACTTACTGTCAACGGCCAGCCTTTCGAAGGTAAGGTGTTGGCTCCTTGACTTACACCTGGACAAAATAGAAGCCACGCTCAAAATAAAAACATATCACAGACAGCATGCAATTGACATGCAACAGCACAAAAACAATTACATGCACTAATGAAAAGATTACATGCATAGAAATCCATGGCCATAAAATTACAATATAGTGGATGGTGCTGCCTGCCCGGCGAGGAGTAAGTACTTAGTAAACCTATAAGGCTTTTAACACACCTGGACTCAGAAGATTTGGTTTAGAATGCCCAACACCTGGCACACCAAAAAGTGATGGATCTGTTGCAGGTGACCTTTGATTCAGCACTCCACTCACATCACTTTTGCTGTCCTGAAACATTCGAGATTCTGTAAACAGTCCCTAGATGCAAACCACGTTTATTGCTTGAATTATTCCCACACTACAAAATCTCAATTCAAATGTACCCAGAAGAAACTGTGGTTGAAAAAGACTTGCTGTCTTTGGAGCACGGAAGAGACTTACTTGGCTTACACCAGGCAGCGGCTGATTTCGAACTTGTGCTTGCTGAAGAGTTGTATTCATATTGCCGGCTCCAGTGTGCAACATTTGCCTGTATGTACGTGAAGGTATGAGGCGTTGGGATGAACCTTTAACATCCAAATTTTCTTAAAACACACCAACCAAGAAATGTTGTCTGTGTGCGCGCGAGCGCGTCACGGGCATACATGCACACATGTGTGCACACGCACACAAATACATACATACAATAACATCAGGAAGTGTGCATGACATCAGTAAATGCCTCATGACTGATTGTACAACAAAAATCTTTGGATTAAGCTGGACACTGATGCTGAACAGTGAGTATATGTTCATATCTTACCCAGCAGGCTGACCAGGTGCAGCCGGTGTCTTCAGCAAAGGCGCTTGACTCGCATCTAACAATTGATTGGGATTATCAACGTATCTCTGCAGCCATGCACACTGATAAAGTCAGCTACTCCACACTTTTCAAAAGGGCGGATGAAGGCACTCATAAGACCAAACATTTTGATCTGCTCAAAAGCCTTAATCACAATTAACACCTTCATAGTTGGTTCTTCCATGGCATCCCTCTTCTGTGGATGCTTCAAGCATTCTTCATAAATTTTGGTTGCCATCGCGTTTGCTGAGCTTTGCCTCATCATGGTATCAGGCCCCAGACCATTAGCCCCTCCATTGATAGCAAGATGGTTGCCGTCCCTTCGAGGCGGTTGCTGCTGTTGGTGTCGCATGAGCTGCAGCTGAAGCTGCTGCTGCTGCTGCTGCTGCTGCTGTTGATGGTGATGTTGCTGCTGCTGCTGCTGCTGCTGTTGCTGCTGCTGCTGCTGCTGCTGCTGCTGCTGGTGATGATGCTGTTGTTCCCGGGCTTTCAACTGCTGAGTCTGTTTTCAAATTTCACTACAGCACTAAGATACTCATAAAACGAGGTGCATAGAAAATAATCACTGCTCAGCAACTATACAATGTCAAGATCAAAGCTCACCTCAATGTAAGAAGCAGCTACATCTGAGTGTTTCTCATTGGTGCGTGCAATAAAAATGTCCCAAAATACAGACCACCATTCAAACAGAAATCCACCCGGTGCATCTATGGCTGAACATATAGGGAAAGATTGGGACATCAGTTCACCTACTACGAGCAATACAATTAATTAGACAAAAGCTATAGGAATCTTACCGACAGGATCAGAGGAGACCTTTCCTTCAGCTTGGAATGCCTTTGCAGATGCTTGAAGATTCCTCTTCACAAGATAGTCATAGATGTACACATCTAACCTGAATTCAGAGAACACAACAGTCATCAGGATGACAAGACATGCATATTGACTACAGTCTACTAGAACATAATAGACAGAGAAGTTGTGTACAAATCTCACTCACATCTTGTCAGCTTCCCAGTTTGTCTGGGCCATTTTTACCAGCCAAAATAAGTCGCAAAACAAAACGTACTAACTTCTCACAATCTATAGATTATCATGCTCCACTCAGCTGACAGTGTGGCCCGGAGGTGAAATCCTGCTACCAAAGCGGCGTAAGGGCATCAATATCGCCAACTTAAGACTCCACCTGCAAGGCATTTACGTATTGGTAAGCAAGTGATCACAGGTTTCCCATGACAACCACTCCAGAGATTAAAAAAACAAAAACAACACATGCAGCTAAGCTATGCATTGCTTCAAGCCAGTTTACTATTCATCAGACGAGCCCTGCTCGAGGTAGAACAATGTAGAGGAGACAAACAAGCGTAAAAAGTTATTGTAGAGTTCAAATTGAGTGGACAAACACAGCTCAACTTAGGTTCAACTTATGCTACAACTTCCAGTTTGGGAGATGCCATAATATGCAAAAGAATGCTTGTGCAGTCCTCTCTGATGATGTCCCAACTTTGCCACCTTGATGGATGAAAATGACTTCAGATTTGCACATGGTGATCCATCTTGCAGCTAAGGTCATCAAATTCATGGATGTTAAGTGGGTCATATTTGAACATGTTGAGAGAAGCCTTGTGTGTGCATGTGCATCTGTGTGCGTATGTGCATGTGAAATTGCTTTCTGTTTGTGTGTCCAGGTGAAGCAGAGGATGCTCCAAACCACATGCAGGGATGGTTGTCCAATCCATGGAGATAAAATAAGCTGTGGTCAAGCATGCTGAGAGAGTGTGGGCACGCTCACATGTGTGTCAGTGCAAATCATTAAGCCATAGCCAGGTATGAAACTACAATCACTTGAGGGGTACGGACACTTGAGAAGGGATGATGATGAAGTCCTTATTTGTTGGTGCCGTACCTCATACTTGCCGGAAAATGATACTACAAAACACTACGTATGGTTACCATTGAGCAGGGGATGATGTGATTACATTTGTACGGACGACCAAATGATGAGCATACATAGGAAATGGGCAGGGGAAACTGCCCTACAAAAGATTTAGAAGCATAAAACAATAGGGTTTCACCACAAAAGAGTTAAACTGACTACACAGAAAAAAGGGGTGTCTGTGTGCGGGGGGGGGGGGGGGGGGGGCGTGTGTTGTTGAGAAACAAAATGGAAACGGAGAAATATAGCATACCAGGGAAAGTTTTCTCTGTGAGAGCTCCACCTGACGATGATCGCCACAAGAGAGAGTACAACAGAATCCAAAACGGGCTTTCGTTTTTCCTTGAAATCCCTTCCTTACTTGTGTCCGATCAGGGCAAGAAACGATGGAAAGCTCCTAGACTGTGGGCTTGGGAACGGCTGCGAGAAAGAGAAAGAAGATGGATACGGCGATTTGGGCGGAGGAGGGTTTCTGGCAAAGAAAAGCTCTGCAGAGCGAGTGAATGGTGAACAGAGCGGGGCAAAGGGGCGGAGAGAGAGAGAGAGAGAGAGAGAGAGAGAGAGAGAGCGAGCGAGCGAGAGTGCGTGCGTGTTTGCTAATCAAAGAGCTTCGCAGAATGCTTGAGTCGCCATAGCCAGGCCAGACACACACACCCGGAGAGATGGGAGCAGAGCATAAAACAGCAAATGCAGTGGATGACCTCCCAGACCAAAATACCGAGCCTCTCCATCCCTCGAGCCTTGCTTTCCAAGCCTGTCTCAATCCGAGCCTTGATATCCCGGGACTATAACGATCCGCGTGACTCATCGCCGAGCTCCGAACCTCTTTCCAAGCCTCTGCTTTTACTTTTCAAGCCTGTACCTTAGACCGAGCCTTGTCTTAGATGCCCTAAACCGAACCACGTGACTCAATGCCGAGCCCTAGGGCCTCTTTCCGAACCTGCGGCGTCTCAATGCTTCTCCTTTTTTTACTCTTTTTGGTTATTTTTTTCTTTCTTCCCTACAGCTGTAAAGTATCCATTGCTTGTATTCTTTGTAAGGGATGTTGCATGGTCATAGCATCTAGGTGTAAAAGGGGTAGCATCCATTGCTTGTACTCTTTGTAAGGGATGTTGCATGGTCATAGCATCTAGGTGTAAAAGGGGTAGCATCCATTGCTTGTACTCTTTCTAGCACCGTCAAAGCATCTCACAAACATGCAGTGCTTATTAATGGATGTTGCATGGTCACACAGCATCCATTGCTTGTACTCTTTCTAAGGGATGTTGCATGGTCAGCATCTAGAAGGCTCCACTAACTTTACATCCAATTTTTTACCAGTTAATTGTAATTATACTCTATTATATTACTACCTAGTTTAGGGTGTTGTATCAAACCCATGACAACCCTCTAATATACTACCTATCAAGCCCATGACAACACATTAGGAAAGTAGTATGGGTTAGCAACTTAGGGAATAAAAGAAAGGTTACCTTTAACCTCCCGATATTCAAATTTTGAAAGTCTTCTCAAAATGATGCGGAAGGAAAAATACATCTTCAAAATTTTCAAGTTCTAGTTGTAGTTGGTTTGACAGAATGAAGAAAATTTCCTCTCTTCAACCCGTGAAAAGAATTCATGTAAGGCTCCATAAGAACACATAAAAATACCTCTTCGAAATTCTAGGTTGAAAATCCTTTTTCAAATTTGTCCTTTTCTCTTCAACCCATCATGAAAAGAATTCATGTACGATTTCATAAGAATAGTTTATGGAATGCTTATAAGTGAACCAATAAAGGGACACCCATCAAAAACCTATCACAAGTGAGCCACCCCCCACCCCCTCCCTTCCCTCTTCCTCCCCTCCCCCTCCCTTATGCCAAAAAAAAAAAGCACCTACACAATTTTTAGTGTAAGAAAAGTGCTGTGGGTGGCAACTCCCAATTGATGGGGTTTTTGTTCTCATACTAACGTGAAGATGCATTAATGCCAACCCCCCTCTCGTAGTGATATTTTTGGGCAATATTTAGAAAAATTGGCCCAAGTACGTAGACTCTATATACAAAATTTGGGGAAAGAGCTTGAGAGAATAGGAGAGATGAAGGGGCTTAAAATAGTGTAGGTCCTCCCAAAAAAAAAACATTGCCTTTTTGTCCTCATTCTAGTAAAGGCAAATGCATCAGATATTTTTTCAAGAGGAGATAGCTCAAAAGACATACCAAAAAAGAAAAATTGCTAGCTCCCTTAGGGTTTCATTAGGAGTGTTTCCTCTTTTACATAAAGGCATCAGTAATGGCCTTGTTACCCTAAACTATAAACATATGTAGGTTTATTACTTGAAAATTAAACACCTCCTTATAGTGAACATGTTATGGTCACCTCTAATACTAAGTAGCAAAGCCATGAATTAAGAAGTTAGCATGCCCAACCTAATCACCTACAATCCTATAAACTTCTAAAACAAAAAAAAGGGGTTTCATGTTTTTTTATGGACATTACATGGTTGTATCACAAGTTCAATGGGTGATAAACAACTACACTATTTTCTTTAGAGGCTACCAATGGGCCACTCATGGTCTACACTATGGTAATCCTTGTAACCCCCACCTCCCATTAGACCTCCTCCTTTACCTCTCATTTAAAGGCTACCAATGGGCCACTCATGGTCTACACCATGGTAATCCTTGTAAACCCCACCTCCCATTGGATGTCCTCCTTTACCTCCCATTTGAGGCCCACCAAAATAAACAATAGGTCAAGTGCTTCTTCCCTAAAGCTCGATTTCTTAAAGCTTATATGTCACGTAGGCTGTAACGCCGACGGCGGCAGACCGGATGGCCAAGGACGTGGCCATCCAAACAGTGGGAGAGGATGCCCATGTGGAGTCATGGGCGGCCAGGCTAGTGTGGACGGCACGCCACACACTATATAGCCTGGGGGATGAGGGGCAATCCTCATTCTTCCTCTATGGCTGGGTGGTAAGCCAGAGGTCGTCCCCTCTCGTGGTAACGCCCGTAGTGGTGTTACAGTACCACCATCTAGAGAAGTAGACCATGGCATCGAAGTTATGCCATGATCAAAACCTATAAGCAAACCTGCTTATAGATTAAGCCACTTCGAGGCACAGGAGGTGGAAAAACAATTGACGGAATATTTGAACAAAGGCTTCATTCGGCCTAGTTCAAGTCCATGGGGGCATCGCCTTTTCTTCTGGTAAAGAAGAAAGACGGATCTATGCGGATGTGCATAGACTATAGGGCTCTTAATCAGATAACGATTAAGAACAAGTATCCAATGCCATGCATGGATGAGTTGTTTGATCAACTCTATGGATCGAGATACTTTACAAAAGTAGACCTGAGATCAGGGTATCATCAGGTTAAAATTAAAGCAGAAGATGTTGCGAAGACAGCATTTAGGACCCGTTTTGGGCATTTTGAGTTTTTGGTTATGCCATTTGGGCTAACTAATGCTCCAGCGACGTTTATGACGCTGATGGACAGTATTTTACATCCATATCTGGGAAAATTCGTAGTAGTTTTCTTAGATGATATTCTTGTATACAGTAAGACACAGAAAGAACACATAGAGCATTTGCGTCTAGTGTTCGAGTTGTTGTTACGAGAGCACAAACTATTTGCAAAGAAGAGAAAATGTGAATTTTTTGAAACAGAAATTCACTACCTTGGCCATATTATACGCGGATGGAGCCAGAAAAAGTAGAGGCTATTCTTAAATGGCCAGCGGCGAAGAATCTCGAGGAACTGCAGATTTTTCTTGGCATGTCGGGGTTCTGCCGACAATATGTGAAGGACTACGCAAAGATCGCAGTCCTGTTGACTGACCAGTTTACGGTCAAAAACTAAAAACATTAGTTGGGGGGAAGCCTAACAGAAGAGTGGTGACCGTTAGCAGCTGCACCTGTTTGACTATTGTCGATCCAAATGAGCCGTTTGTCTTGGAAACAGACGCTAGTAATGAGGCCATTGGGGCCGTACTTATGCAAAGGGGATGCCCAATTGCATTTGAAAGTAAAAAGTTAGATCATGCGCAGCGTAACTACTTGGCTTAGAGCGAGAGTTACTAGCGATAGTTCATGCACTGAAAAAGTGGAGACACTATTTATATGGTGCTACTTTTAAGGTCCGGATGGACCATGAAAGTCTGAAATGGCTTTCAAGTCAAAATGAATTGAAGGGTAGAAAAGCTCGATGGGCGGAGATTCTACAGGAGTTTGACCTTCAAATACGTTACCAGAAAGGTAAGTATAATGTGGTGGCAGATGCACTTAGTCGCATGCCACAGATTAATGAACTTAGTTTCACAGTCTTCAAGAATGATTTCTTGGAGTCACTACGTGGTTTATGTGAGCACGATCCATCTTTTACAGAGGTCTGGCGCGCTGTACGCGTATGCACTTCTTTACAGACGCGACCACCTCCCTCGTTGGCACGTATTGCTAATCCGAAGAGACTGGTCGAAGGTGCAACGGGAAAGGAAGCGAGAGTTAGTCCGGAGAGACTAGCTGTGTCTTCTGGGTATAGTTTGGAGTCGGAGAGCTCTGATGTAGGCCCTTCATCACCTTTGACTACCACAGCTTCAAAGGGGAGTGATAAACTTCGTCGAGGGGGAGAAATATGCTAATTACTCCATTGACACAACGGGTACTTACTCTACAAGGGTAGAGTATGTGTACCAACTATTGGTGACTTTCGGGCCTAAATTCTTAAAGAAAGTCATGATAGTCCAAGTGCGGGTCATCCCAGGATTCAGAAGACCTATGCACTAGTAAAAAGATAGTTTTATTGGCCTAGTTTGTCCAGACTTATGTGCTGAAATACAGTAAGTGCCAGGTCAATAAACACTAACGTCTTAAGGTTGGAGGACTACTCCATCCGCTGGAGATTCCTCAAAGGAAATGGGAAAGCATTTCCATGGATTTCATTACCGGTTTACCCAAGATGAGTCGAGGGAATGACTCGAATGACTCGGTGTGGGTGGTAGTGGACAGGTTAACTAAAATGGCAAAGTTTATCGCCACGAAGAAAACTGTTAAAACGCCAGAGTTGGCAAAACTCTTTATTGAACATCTCTACAAGCTATATGGCCTACCCGCAGATATAGTGTCGGATAGAGATAGAAAGTTCAACAATCATTTTTGGAGGGAAGTCTTCAAAAAGTTGGATACTACTCTGAGTATGAGTACGGCAGATCATCCGGAGTCTGATGGTCAAATAAAGACTTAAAAAATTCTAGAGGATATGTTGCGTTCTTATGTTAGTACGAAGCAATCTAATTGGGAAGAGTACTTGCCCTTGTTGGAGTTTGCCTATAAACAGCACCAAACACTCAGCGAACGACTGGATTTACACCATTTCATGTTAATGTATGGATTCCAGCCGAGATCTCCGATGGCTGTAGGCCTAGAAAAGGAGAAGATTTAATATGTCAATTTCCTTGAAGATATGAATGATATGCTCAGAGCCGCACGTGAGAGCATTCGTAGCGCTCAGGATCGCGCTAAAACTTATGCGGATAAAGGACGTAGAAAGGTGACCTTTTGCAGAAGGTGACTTTGTATTCCTTAAGGTTCCTGCGCAGTCAGAAACCATGAAAACGGAAAAGTGTGATAAACTTTCTCCGCGATATTGTGGTCCTTTTAAAATCCTTAAGAAGATTTGGGACGTAGCATATAAACTTGAGTTACCGGAGAGTTCTCAAGTCCATCCTATCTTCCATGTCAGTAAACTGAAGAAATCAGTTCACGGGTTTGAGAACGCAGTTTCTCTAGAGATTTTGGTGGACTTGATAGAGCCACCAAAGATACCACATGAACTTGAAAAGATTCTAGAGTATCGTCAGACAAACCCGACATAAAGTGTACCAGGAGGTACTTGTTAAATGGACAGAAGATGAGGAGGTAGCTACCTGGGAACGCCGTAGTGCAATTTCCAAGAGGTTTCCCCAGTTTGTTTTGGAGGACAAAAACTCTTCTTAAGGGGGGGTAATGTCACGTAGGCTGTAACGCCTATGACCGAGGCAGACCGGATGGCCAAGGACGTGGCCATCCGGGGTTCAATGGGAGAGGATGCCCATGCGGAGTCATGGGCAGCCAGGCTAGTGTGGACGGCTTCCTCTATGGCTGGGTGGTGAGCCAGAGGCCGTCCCCTCTCGTGGTAACGCCCGTAGAGCGGTGTTACAGTAATCTAACATTATATTATCATTTGACTCATTAAGGGTTTCTAGCAAAATTGCACGTTGAAGAGGCTACAAACTTTCAAAGGGGTAAAGGGAGGAGAACTCTTTGGTTTAAATCACTTGTTAGATCACGTGTATGACTTATGCAAAAAGAATATCCAAGAGAGTACAACATGACTTTTATGCCTCTCTTTCTCCTATTAAGTAAAATAAAATCTCAAGCCAAAACATAAGGAAAACATAAGGAGATCTCAACCAATCAAGGGCACTATGCTGCCATACAAGCCTTGTATGAGTGGAGGAAAAGAAAATACCATGGTTCCACCAATTAGGGACACTATGTTGCCATAAAATCCCCGTAGGAGTGGAGGAGAAGAAAATACCATGATTCCACTCTCTCATAATTTTGTATACATAGCTCTAGAAGATCTGATGTACATGGGCCCAGGTGGCCAAAAGAGTGTGAATGATGTCACTCCATATATTGCAAATACATTGGGTGTCGTAAACCTGAATACCCTTGAAGGCCTCTCTGGTCACATCTAATCTTCCAGGTATGCCACGTCATGATACTAGCACTAGCGATAGCACCCTAAGTAATATAAATAAGACCACTCCTTAGATCCTCTGTGCATGCTAAAAATAGATATTAAATCGTTGGTGGCAACCCACTATCATGGATAAATAGCCCAATCGGAACAGTAGTAGGATTGCAAAACGGTGGCTTAAAACCTCATCCCTTGATCCAAATCTTTCTCCAATGGCTCAGAAATTTCCCATAAACCTTCCAAGCTTTGTCCAAGAGTTCTTGAGCTTTTGTGTTCTTTATCCTATGGATTTTTACGAGCTTCTCCCGATTCTTCAAATCCAAGTACCCACCACAGCTCTGATACCACTGTCATGGGACCTTATGTACTTCTTAAAGAAATTAATCAAACTCACATATACGAGGCATGGGATGCTGAAGTATTTGGGGTTTCCTTCTTCACCAAGGGTATGATAACCATTATGTGGTAAAGCTCGAGTGTTATGGTTCTTCGTTTGCTAATCGACTATGTAATTATGATAACCTACATCCTAGGATGATGTATTCTTTCATTGTACTTGAGAGAGTCACATAAAACTTACAAGAGGCAAGGGTATGGTAATCATTCCATGGGAAAAGCTTGAGTGTTTTTAGTAGAAACTGAGACTACTAAACGATCCCTCCCTTTTCGAGGATGATGCACTACATTGTATCTATGGAGGTTACATAAAACTTGCAAATCGCATGCTTAGTTTCAATGTTAAATGCTTCAAAATGCTCGACGATCATTGGGGAATTATTTACCACAGTAATGGTAGCTATAGATAGTGTGAGGGGTGGGTGATGAGGTCCACGTCTCCTAAGACATTATATTGTGAGTGGCCCTATAATCAATCAAGCTTGGCCATGTAACTAGGTGGTCTTTTTGAGGGAACTCTAGCTCAAGGCGAGCATGTTCCACTGACATTTTTGTTTCATCCACCACATCATAAAGATCGGCTTTCTGTGCAAGGATTTTC
Organism: Cibotium barometz; assembly: GCF_041138505.1. Taxonomy (NCBI): domain Eukaryota; kingdom Viridiplantae; phylum Streptophyta; class Polypodiopsida; order Cyatheales; family Cibotiaceae; genus Cibotium; species Cibotium barometz. Next base: position 36,905,464 of record NC_141048.1, on the reverse strand, counting down.
ACACTGGTTCCCCATAAGTCTCTTTGAATCTTTTTATTGCCTTGAAAAATGGCCTCTCCTTTTCATTGCTCTTGTTTTTCCTTTGTTTTCTTGTGGATTTGATACATGTCCTGGGTGAGACTGGGTGAGAGGTCCATAGTAGTGTTTCAACTTACTACCATTGAAATATCCTTCTATTATAGCCCCATCGAGGGTCTTCACTACAACTTGAGGAGAAATTTCTATGACATGACAGGACCTTGGCCTCTTTACTTGAGTTTCCATTTTGTGTTCTTGACACTGTACATAAGTACCATGTCTCCTGCCTTCATGCATTTGTCCTTAAGTTGGTCATCAAGCCATTGTTTGCATCTTAGTTTTTTAACCATTTATTCATGCATGGACCTCGAGAGGAACCATGCAATGATGTGGAAGTGGGAGGAGGCACTAGGCATAATGATCATAACGAGTAGCTCTTACATAGGCCTTTTGTTTATACATGCTCCTATTTTTAGTAAGAGCTATGCTCGTAATTTTTATAAGAGCACTAGCTTGCTCATATTTTTTTTTGGTAAGATAACAATGTACAAATTTTACGAACAAATCACTAATAAATTCAATAATCTTTTGTGTATTCTTTGTCTTTTTTATGTTAAATTATCTATTTTTAACCTAATCTTTTGATAATCTTTTGTGCATTCTTTGTCCCCAACTAAGTGTTTTATTAGCATGGCTATGTCAAGCCCAAATGCAAGCTAGAAAAGTGTATTATTGATAACCACCTTTTGTACATGGTCGAAAAAGAAAACAAACTTTGTAGCCAAGAGATAATGTCTATACAAGTTCAGCTTTCTCACTAAGCTAAGCTATTTCTTGATTCAATGCAACAAGATTAAAGCCTTCTTGCGGGCTTCAAAATCATGGAAGTCACCAAGGAAATAAATTCAAGTATGCAAGTAGAATGACCTAATAAGGGTTTTCCCAATGTATGCAACTATAATGACCTAATACAAACAAGGTTCAAAACAAAATCAAAACAACAAAACTAACAGATCCAAAGCTCCAAAGTCATATGTTTTTTCGGAATGAGACCTCCTAATCGACACCAAGTAATATTGGGTGATCCTAATAGCTCAAAGTGATAGAAAAATGGAGCGATGGTGTCAAATATGTTCAAGTCAAGAGCCTTTGCCAAAACAAGTGTCATTTGGTACTTTGCCGTAGAGTTGTAAACTCAACTTCCCTTATGGGTGCACTACATTGTCCATTGCATCCTTGATTCGTTGTCACACTTGCATGGCTAGGGGGTGAAGGAAGAGATATCTTTACTTTTTCTATGAATAAAGAGCCAAAGAAGTAGAGAAAAATGTATCAATGAAGGTGATGTTTATGTCACTATCCAAAATAAGTTCAATGAAGAAGATAAAAGGATAAGGGCTCCTAAAGAAATCTAACAAAGTTGAGGCTATAAGAGAGTTGATCTTCCTTCTCTATCAAGTAAGATGCATGAAGATCTTCAAAATCCAAAAGAAAACGTGAATTATTGGTAATAATTTACTTACATAAAGCTACCACATACACAAAAATCAGTAAATCAAGGGATACATGATCTACTTTTTAATAACAAGCATCAAATCTTGGATAGAATCCATATAATAAACCAAAAAAATATCAATAAAATTTTATCTATGCTCACCAAAAACAAAATTTCTCTCAGTTTTTTTTTTGTACAACTACATCTCAAAATTTAATATCCTTCACATATTTTGTTTAATTAACCTAAAAAATTGTGTAAACTATAATCGTAGTCCTCTCTAACTTTGTAGAATGATATGTATTTAGGTTCTCAATTAATTACCTATATAAGCACTTAGCTGCTTATTTAAGTTGAAGTTAACACTATTAAGTACCCAAAAATTAAAGTAGATACTATTAAGTACCCAAAAATTAAAGTAGATACTATTAAGTACCCAAAAATTAAAGTAGATACTATTAAGGTACCTAAAAATTAAAGTAGACACTGTTAGGTACCCAAAAATTAAAGTAGATACTATTAAACCCAAAAGTTAACTTATACACTTCTTTAGTTGCTTGTTTTTTGTAAGGTACCCAAAAATCAAAGTAGATACTATTAAACCCAAAAATTAACTTATACACTTCTTTAGTTGCTTGTTTTTTGTAAGGTACCCAAAAATCAAAGTAGACACTATTAAGCTAATTACTCATTCTATAAAAATGAACTTATGTACATAGCGAGAAGGACCAAGGAAAAGTATTTCATTGCCTTGTTGAAAGGAATTCCAAGATTTCTTTGCATGGAAGTACATGGACATGAAGTGTGAGAAATCACAATGGATCAAATCTAATCAACCCCATAATGAGAGAATTAGAGTACTATGATGACATTAATGGCAATGGTGAACTCAACATAAGAAGGCTAATGTCATTAAAAAGTCACTCTCGCATTAATTAAGAATATAAATACATCATTTTATAGCTCTAGTGAGCTCCCATGTACCCCACAAGTGAGTGGTCCACGATCATGCCAACAAGTGGCTCAAAAGTATGCCAATGACAAATGACACCCACAACTTAGAACATATAACCATTTGAATAAATCCCCCCCAAAAATAAAAATCAACTACCATTTTATATATTATATAGAGTTCTTGACCTTCTTATAAATCACTACCTATATCAAACTTAATTTTTCATGGGAAAAAGATCCTTCTATTAGTTAACTCTATCCTGAGCACTCCTGATAGAATCCCGCGCTTCGGTCAGCATTTCCTACATATCTCGCAAGAAATCCCTCGCGATGCATCAAGCTTGATGTCCTTAAGACCGACATCAATAGGTGCCCTGGGTTGATACCCATACATAAGCATACACGGAATAAAACCAATAGCCGTATATTTAAAACTGTTATAGGCAAATTCCATCATTGGAAGATTTTTTTCCCAATATGATGATTTTCTAGAGACATATGCATGAAGCATATGCTCTACAATCTGATTCATACGCTCTGTTTGCCCATCAAGTTGCAGAGATGATCAGAGCAATTCACATTCAAAGTAACTTCCTTGTTGTAAACCATTCGGAACAAAGTAGGAAATCATGGCATTATAACAGTAGAAACCAGGGATTCATCGGTGCCCCGACATACCCACATCTGCATATGGAATAATTGATGTCCCGAGTTACCCATATCAACATAGAGATTCATCAGCGTCTCGATGAGTCACATATGTCCATCCGTAAACCATCAGGTTGACTATATAAATCACTTAAAGTACGGAACTAGAGAAAGAAATGCCAACAAAGGAAGAATCCAAATTTCCTTATCCGAACACAACAAGATAAACTTGTTTGAACTCTAAAGAAAGAGATTTCAACAAGTGAAAATGCCGACGAGATTACCCTCATCAAAACATGCACGCTATAGATAAAAGAAGTTTATCTAGAGAATGCCCACACTATAACTTCTAGTGAATTTAGAAAATGATATTATCTTTGAATGTTGAGGTCAACATGCTAAGTGATGTAAGCAAAGCAACAATCTTGAGCCCAAATTATCCCATAAGACAATATATGTGAGGGATTAGTGGCATCCCATACCACCATGATACCACCCATACATACCTTAACAATTTGAAACTCCCTAGTATGCCGTCTAGGAAAAAATGAATAAAATCCTGTATAAAAGGAATAAAATGGTCTTATCCAGACTTTCACATACTAAATCCTGTCTCTATATAACTGAGACCACATCAAGGAATAACTCTTTCCGAGTATATCATTAGAAAAAAAATTGAATTATTGGCACCTTTCTAATGATAACTACCCAATAAACACAATAAAGCTGGGGTAGAAAAATAACTCACCAAGATATATAAGCAACTAGGTATCCGAGTTGGAATATGTACAAGAGTACAAGGAACATAGTCTAAAATTATATGCTAAAAAATGAAGGTAAATGCTACCCTCAAAGCACATGATATTATCCAAAAGATCAAAAGATTCTTATAAAACCATGGATAAAAGCATAGAAGCTCCTCGAATCCATGAAAACCATAGTTGATCTTAACAATCAATGCATGCTATCTTATGGTCATTAATCATGCCAAAAGAAGTAATAAAATTGGTGGGTGGCCAACTCATCAATCTGGAGTATATGAACATAGTGGCGTTCAAACAAAACTCCAAAGTAAGCAAGTGAAACACGTGTATAGCACTCATTAAAAAACCCCTTGACACAAGTGATCTAGGTAGAAGGTGGCCAACTCATCAATCTGGAGTATATGAACATAGTGGTGTTCAAACAAAACTCCAAAGTAAGCAAGTGAAACACGTGTATAGCACTCATTAAAAAATCCCTAGACACAAGTGATCTAGGTAGAACCTGATGAGCCTATATAAAACTTGGAAAACATCCAATAAATCCACCAAAATAAACCGATCACAAAACTGACCCATGATAGAATTTGTCTTAGGCTTCGAAAATTAAGCATAGACCACACTTAAATAAGTGCAAAATAAATTATCATGTACAAGTGTCAAAGGTGAAACACTTTGAACAGAGATTCTAGCCATCATTGTGAAGAAATTAAGGAACATGTCCAAAAAAATGGCTAAACAAAGGCCAAAAATCATGAAAACATCGTTTAGAATTAATCCAAACAAAAATAACTACTAATATGAGGTACAATCGTATTAATAATATGCAAATAACCTGCATCTATCTAATGTCAGCATGAGAAAACATACTTCAACATTAAAGAACCCTCGAAAATATTAAATTCTCAAGAAAAAGAATTATCATGATTTTTTTCTAATTTTCTCTAATTTTCTAGGGCCTCAAAATATAATAATTTTGAATTCCACCAAACCTATCTTATGGTATATTGTTTCAAAAAAAAATTAGCAATTTAATTTACCAAAATACCATTGATATTTTAAAAATACCAATTTTTAGGATTTTTAAAAATAATTTCTAGAATTTTCCTAATTTTTCCTGAGAATCCCATCGTTCATGAAATTTCCAATTCTGCCTGACAATTCTCAAATCCAATAAAAATTTATAATTTTAATGGATTTTCTAAATTTTTGGGTCAAAAAATATATTTTTAAAAGAATTTGAATGGTCACGGGCGCCCGAATGGACACACCACAAGCCAAACACCAAACCCCACATTTTCCCAAAATTTAAAATAACCTTTGTCTAATTTTTCACTAATTTTTAAGAATTTTTGAAAATTTTTAAATTACCCCGAATGCATTTAGAATATGAATGGTCAAAAAATTTTGAAATTCCAATGGTTTTTCCGGAATACGGAAAGCCAAAAGTTTTGGGAAAATGAAAAGACAAAAAAAAATCGGAATGTAAAAGGTCAAAAGTTTCCGGAATATACGGAAGGTCAAAAGATTTTCCGGAATTCGGAAAGCCAAAAGGTTTGGGAAAAACGGAAAGCCAAAGGTTTTTCAGAAGATGAAAAGCCAAAAATTTTAAGAGAAAAAAAATTCAAAAATTTATAGAGATTTTTTTCTCAAATCCCATAATTTTTCATAATTTTGAGGCTTTTTTCAAGCTTTTTTTTGAAACATTTGCAAAAGTTTTTTTGAAATAAAAAACTCATTTAAAAATAATAATAAAAAACAATAATAATAAGCTTTAATATAAAATTTTTATGGGGGGGGTGGCGATTTCCCCGGTTCTGCGCGCAAAGAATGAGAGGGAGAGAGTGAGAAACTCCCCCTCTCTCTTCTCCCCTCTTTCCTCTCCTTCTTCTCCCTTCCATTCTCTCTCCTCCCATCTCTTCTCTCTCTGTTAACAGAGAGGTTAACATTAATCTTTTGATTAAGGTTTTTAATTAAACCCTTAATCATAATTAACATTAATTATGATTAATGTTTAATTTTTAAAAATCCCTTTTAAGAGAAATTCACACGGGAAAATCAGAATTGAGAGGTGGAGAGGATCCCACGCACACGGGAGAGCATTTCATGCATCAACATGATGTCCCCTACTACTGCATTTCAGCAGAAAATCGATAGAAACGCATACCCGCGAGAAAAAACCCGCAAAAATGTATTAAAAAAATATTTTTGATCATAAAAATGCTCAAAAAAAATTCTTAAAAATTAGGAAAAAATTTCCTAAAATTTTTAAAAATTTAGGGAATCCATTCTACCAAAAATATCCACAATAAAATATGTGGTATTTTTGTAAACATTTCCATTAATGCTTATTTTAAACCATAAAAAACAGGAAAAAATAGCATTAAACTCACGAAATTCCCCCGCAACGTCGATTCGTCCATTGAATTGTAGTAACATGCGTTCCAATCACGATATCGACGAGCCACGTACAAATCATCAACACAAATTAATAAAATAACATTTTTATTAGTAAATATTAAAATTTACTTCAAAAAAAATAACAATTAACTAGTGATTAGTCTGATACCACTATTAAAACCCTAAGATCTCTCTAGATAATTGTTATGCATAAACATGCATAAATCAAGCATAAACTCAACCACCCGACCACCCCGAGCCCAAGGGATGCATACATGAATTATAAATGAAATACATCATACCTCTACCTTGATGTCCCATCATACCATTAAGAGGTATAACACCAATCCAATAGCATGTAGCTATAGTGTGAAATGGTAGGTGAGTAGATATGGACCTCTACACAAGAGACCATAGCCTAAGCCTCCAAGCCCCCACCAAGCCTCCTTGAGTGTGCCCCATGCCCCTATTATATAGGAGGGCCCTCAAGTGACTCTTGACTTTCCATTTCCCATGTGTGACCCTTGGCTGCCTGACCCTAACCTTAACCCTTAAGGTTAGTCCTAACCCATGCTCCCATGCTCACAAGCCTAATGTGGGTTAGCTTCCTAGTATATGCACACATAATGTGCATATAACAACATCCTCTTGGGTGAAGGAAGAAGAATATATTCTGTGTAGTTAACAAAGTTAACTACTATAAGACTACTATTTTGCACGCGTTTTGGTGCGATTTGAGCATGTTTCGGGCCTCATTTTTGGTTTACAAAATTTCCGTATGCACTCTACGGAAGTGTCAATTTCGACTCTATATGCCTAATTTTTGGTTTGGTGTAAAGTTGCCATCTTAATAAGTTTACAGTACTGCAGTGTTGGAGATTGTCGGTTTGTCTACAAGTGTAAAAGTTTTTGGAAAGCACCATATGGTAAGTTGCCTCTACAGAATGTCTTACAACAGCCTATCCTAAATTGTGAGTGAGAAACTAGATAAGAATAACTTCCAAACATGGAAGTTCAAGATGACCAATTTCCTTAAGGGAAATGATATTGGAAGTTCATCATGGGTGATGAAAAGGAGCCTGAGATTTGAAGAAAATATGACCCCATAACAGGTGCATGCATATAAAGCATGGTATGAAATGTTGTACTTGTCAATGCGATAGTTTTTATAATTATGCATATAGGCTTGGTGAAGATATATAGCACAAACACCCAAGCTTAGAGCAGGAGCTATATAATATGACTAGAGGAAAGATGAGTATAAATGATTACGTAGTGAAGGAGTTAAAGGGCTTACAAGTAGATGCCCTTGATTCTATTGGATCACTAGTAGATATGGTGTCGAGGGTGACCTAAAATGGTCTTTGCAAAGAATACAACCGGTTTTAGACCTCCATTAGAGTTGAGGACTTTCCTGATTTTTAGGAACTTATTGCTCTTCTCATCTATAAAGAGATAAATATCGGGGGAGATTCATCCTTTTGAAATTCAAATGAGCAGGCCTTCTACTTAGATACAGGTTAGAGGTAGAGGAAAATCATCATCTAGAGGATGACATGGAGGTTGGTTTGGAAATAAAAATCGTGGGCAAACAACATGAATTAAATGTATAAACATCATGGGCAAACAACATGAATTAAATGTATAAACATTGTGGGAAATAAAAATCGTGGGCAAACAACATGAATTAAATGTATAAACAGGTGGAAGAGGCCACTCTAGAGGCAAGGGGAGCTAGAGAGGGCAAGGTGGTGGGTAAGGAAATCAAAATGCAAATATCATAGAGTGCTATTACTGTTACCATATTATAGTAGTGATGTGTGTGAACACACTTAGGACCGCCGGGGCACTTTTTCCCTCACTAGGAGGTTTTTTCCCCCGTGCATTGTATATACGCCCATTATCTTCTAAGGCTTGGGATCTTTCATTTTTGGCACTCATAATACACTACTGTGTTGTGCTCAAGCTTCCTCATCTTCTTGAAGTTGTGTGTGCATTCCTGCAACCCTAATTCCAACAATTACTGTGGTGGCAAATCAAGGCACATGGCAAAGACTACTATAAAAAGCAGAATAATACAAAAAGTGGAAGGTTGCAGCAAGGTAACTATGCATCATCAAATAAACAAGGTGATGACATAAGTGAGCAGCTATTTGTGATGACATAAGTGAACAGGGTGATGACATAAGTGAGCAGCTATTTGTGATGCAGCATATGCTTAATTCCATAACAAGAGAGATGTATCAGGAATTAGAGATGTTTGGTATTTGGGTTCTCATGTATCTAGCCATATGACCAGTGGTTTAGCGATATGTAGAAAATGGAAAAACTAGGATATGTGGAAACAAGTTATTGCTCATCCTATTATGCATGTTGGTAAAGTATAATTCTCTATACAAGATGGCAAAGATGGTTGAGCAGGGTTTATAAGTGAGGTTTAATCCTTAAGGGTATTTATTAAAGACTTCAAAAATCAGTGCCGTTTGTTGGTTGCAAAAGGGTAACAGAAATGGAAGGAAGTTTACTTTGGATGTTACCATGCGTAAGAGGTGAAGGCAAGTTTATCTAAGTTTAAGGTTGATGGTATATATAAAGTATATGAAGCATGCCAGATTGGTAAGCAGGACAAACATGTTTTTTCCTACATGAAAAGCACATCAATGTAAGGCCATTGGATATCATACATTCAGATGTATGGGGGCTGACCAAGGTTGCAATAATTGTAGGTTACAGGTATTATGTTACATTCATTGATGATCACACTAAGAAAGTGTGGGATTGATTTATGAAGGAGAAAAGTGAGGTGTTTGCTCCCTTTTAGAGATTTAAAGCCTTGGTTGAGAAGAAAAATTGTATATAGATCAAATGCTAAGATTAGGTGGTGGAGGAGAGTATTTCACCAATGAGTTGAGTGATTTCTTGAGAAAGTAAGGAATCAAGTGATAGTTTACATGCAAGTGCACTTTATAATAGAATGGTGTTACAGAAAGGGAAAATCGACACATTGTAGAAGTGAAACACGCCTTGATGTTTGAAAAGAATATACCATATTATTTTTGGGTCGAATCAATAGCAACTGCTATTTACATTATGAATAGGACCCCCATTGTAGCTATTCATGATATGACACCAGAATAGGAGTTTACAAGCATAAAACTACATGTGTGTCACTTGAGAGTGTTTGGGATGCAGATGTTATTTCCTTATGGTCTACGGCGGCTCGGCTGGCTCATCTTTGATGCTTTCATCTGTCACAGGACCAAATGAGAGTCATATTGCTGATTTTAAGGCTGATTTGAATGCCTCTTTTGAGATGTCAGATTTGGGGCATTTGCATCATTATTTGGGGATACAATTTAAGCAGTGTGATGGAGGTTCCTCAAGCGGAACCATGGAAGTTTTAGTTTTTGTTTCAGCTTCAGTTCCCATTTTGGTTTCATATTCCCATTCACTTTCATCCTCTTCTTGGCTCTCAGCTTTTTCAAGAGTGCCCAATGTGTACAATGGTACCTTGGGTCCACTGACCACTTTAACTGAGTTCTATTTGGAAACTTGCGAATCCTTACAATCTTGTTCTATGTAGCTCTTAAGATCTGAACCTCATAATGTCAAACCTAAAAAAGCAACTAAAATATAAAAACTGGAGGATTATCGCTTTCCCTTTCATGAGGAAGATGTACTCTCTACAGAAATGAACTCAACAAGCCAAGAAGAGTCATCAAAGGAAGATTGCCACGAATGATGCAGTTAAAAAAGCACATGAGGAACTCGATGAATCCCTTACAAAATTTAAGCAGTTTCTCAAATCCTCCATTGGAGGAGTGATTTTCTCTCAAGGTGAGACTAGCATAGCTTAGACCCTTGCACCTTTGAAGGGTATTGGGCCTTCTCTCGGGCGTGCATTGGCCAGGTGCAGAGGCTCATCGGGAACTTTCTTTGGTTCGGTGGCGACGGGTGGCCCGCCAGGGCCAAGGTGGCATGGGCTGTGATCACTCAGCCGAGGGAGAGAGGCGGCCTGGGCATAGTTGATCCTATTTGCCAAAGCCGAGCTTTGCTTGGCAAGTTGGTGGTTTGTGGCCTCCTACCAGGCGCTGAGCCGTGGAAGGAGTTTCTTGTTTCCAGGATTCTCAGCCGCACTCCTTCTCTTAGCGGCCCCTGGACCCCCAGCATCAGGTGGATCTTTACAGAGCAGCGATCCAGAGGAGTGGGCCTTGGCTTCGAGGTGTATGTTCCTAATAATGAAGTGAAAATAAAGTTGGATCTAAGGTAGAGAAATGCATCTTCATTGGTTATGCTTTGGAACAAAAAGGTTATAGATGTTATAACCCTACCACGCTCATGAGATGCAAGTAAATAGAGATATTATCTTGGATTAGATGGATAGCTAGTATGCACCAATGAAAGTAACAAACGATGTAGATGTAAGAAGTAATGATGATGCCCCACATGCAGATCATCAATCATAGTTTCTTAGTGGACTTGGAGAGTCCTCTAGCAGTGGATCCAATCTTACTCCATGGTCAGGCAAGTTCAAGAAATATGTAGGTACATATGTAAGAAGTAATGATGCCCCACATGTAGAGCAACAAAATCACAGTTTCTCAGTGGACTTAGAAAGTCCTCTAGTAGTGGATCCAATATTACTCCATGGTCAGGCAAGTTGAGGAAAGATGTAGGTACACATGTGGAAAGGCTTTCTCTCCCACACAATATAGGTCATTGTAGGGATGTACCCTCCATACAATGTAGAACTAGACCATGGATGAGATATTTACCTTTGTTTATCGTAGGAGGATTCCTTGGTAATCTATTTGTAGCTTGAGAGCTACCCAACTGTAGATGTAACTAGCTCTTGGAGCAGCTCCTGTTGTTATCACCACACCGGTTTGTAGAAGAAAACCAAGGACTCAACCCTCATATCTAGGAAGCCATGGAAGTGAAGAGAAGAAGCTGGAAAGGACACACACACTCTCTCTCTCCCCCCCCCTCTCTCTCTCTCTCACATAAGAAAAGATAAGGCTAGAAGCAAGCTAGTACATAAGAGCTCTATTCTCTCACAAGGGAAGTGTCCATTCTCATTAGAAGAACTATTCTTTATACAACTTACTGAGTCCTTGGGAAGCCAGACTTAGGTAGACGTCCTAACTACATCTTCCAGTGTCCTAGGCTAACTATTCTACATCCATGTGATGCCAACATTACACTGAGCTTGGTCATTCCTTGTTTACATTGTCATGAGCACATTAGAGGAAAAAAGTAACATATTTGCATGAAGTGCCAAAAACCGCTCAGGTGGACAAAATGATGACAAGTGACCTAAATGAATAGAATTGTTGTTTGAGCTTGTCACCTGTACATGTTTTGACTATTCCAAAAAATTATTGTTGGGGCCTACCACCATAAATGGGGTTCACATCTCTCCCTTCCTGATCTAGGTTTGTTCTCAGACCTATACAATGAAGTGCAAAGTCGAGGGGTTGGTTCATGTGTTGATGAAAAAAGCTTGGGACTTGTAGGCAAAATCCAGTAGTGTCAATATAGCACATCACGAACCTTTTAGGTAGCCATGTGAGCCACTACTTTTCTAGTTAGCCTCTAGGGTTTGAACCAATTTAGAGGTGGCTACTTGTTGATGAGGTTTTAAGTGTCAAGTGCCAATGCATGTGCACAGGTCAAAACAATTTAAGAGTGCCTAATGCATGCGCTTGAAATGTGCGAGCACCTATATGCTTCACATTAAGGAATAGCATGTTGTGCTAGAAAAGAGTTTAGCAAGGGTATCTAGGCGATGCGTCGTATATTTGGCCAGTGTTACCACCAAGATCCCGCCATTTGTTAACATACCTAGATGGATTTTGATGACGAGGCTTTTACCTTGTACATTATGTGCATGGTGCGTGCAGAGAAGCCATTGGTGATTATTTTTTTTGTTTTTGTTTCTGTTTCTTTTTATCATTTTTCAAAAGAAAAAGGAACATGTATGTACAACAAATGCTTATGCAAGACTCAATCCAGGATTGTGCCATTGACTAGAAAATCTTAGGCGTGTGACTTTAGAGTTTTTTGCTAAGATGGCCACTCTCTACATGCTTATGTAAAAAACAAGAATATGCCAATGGTCAAAAAGCCAATTGGCATGACTAGAAAATCTTAGGCACGTGACTTTAGAGTTTTTTGCTAAGATGGTGACTCTCTACATGCTTATGTAAAAAACAAGACTATGCCAATGGTCGAAAAACCAATTGGAGAATTTGTACATGAAAACTTTTTATGGTATCTTTTGTTAAATGTGTGTTGTGCAGTGTGAGTAAAGACTATGCTTTCATGACTCTGACTGTTGATGCTTATCCATTTTTAGGCATAGTGACTTTGACTAGATTTTTTACAAGAACTTTTTAGAGGATACTAACCAATGTAGATGCCAAAGTTTGAGAGTATGTTGTGTCCTTCTGAAAGCGTTGTACGGGGGCCAGAAATATGTATCCACCATGGTCTCAAAGTCTACAAGCATATGTCCAAGAAGAAACCTGAGACGGCAGGAGTAGTAAAAGGTTGCTTGGCCCTTCATTTAAGTAAAAGAGGAGCTACATGTTTCCCCACCTTGTTCCTCTGTGTGGCATATCAATTATTGTTGAGGTGAATAAATTTGACAATGGCCATAAATGTAGAATCTGGAATTCGTCTCCAGGCATAATATTTTTCTCTTAAGCTGATCCTCATGTCTTGGATTGAGGTAAAGACAGAAGGGTGGAGCCTTGTGAAATTAAAAATACAATGCGGATCCCACCCGCCCTCTTTTCTTCGAACTTTTCCCTAGTTTATCTCCTTGGATCTATGGCATATAACATGTATTAACTTATAGATCTCTTGCTATTGCTATGTAAATACTTACATGAACAGATAAGGCTACCTCCATCATGTCTGATTACCTTGCCAATCTTCTATCGTGTTTGCACTGTAAGCTATTGGCACTACATACCCACCTCTAACTTCCATAGGGTTACTACATTTTCGCCTCTCAAAGGTACATTCTATCATGAATGCAACTATTTACACATCTAAGAGATTTTCGAGATGAGGGTTCCATAGCGAAGTGTGTTTTGCCAGAGCCTGCCATAAGTCCCTTGCTTTCCACCTACTTTGCTCTACATATTCCTTCATGTTGCCCACACAGGTGGATATGCCAAGTAGGACTTCTTTCTTGTCACTTCTTCTGGAGGTACCACTGCTCCCACTATGGGATCATAAGGACTTGTTGGGTCGAAAGTAACCACTTGAGATTCATATATGCCAAGGATTACCTTCATTAATGATTTCCAAGTAGGTTTGGTCAAGCATATGTTCAAAGATGGTAGATAGAGTTAACATATCCTTGATGATGTCAGGAGTTTTGGTGGTTGTTCCCTGAAAATATTATAATGAATAGGGTCTTCTTCTATGTCTAGATTGTCTTGGAATCTGCTAGGTGAGTCTTCATCCAACTCTATGTCATCAACGCAGTGTTGGAGAAGTCATAATCTACACTTGCACTATCAGCTCTTACTTACAGAGCTTGCTTTTCTTTCACATAGGGTATTATCTACATGTTCCCTTCATTGTCTGGAGGCATGTGTTGTCCTGTTACATGTATGTCATCCCTGCAAAGATAGGTAAGCCTTAGCAACCTCTGTTGGTCCTCTGTCGCATATCCCTAAGAATTCACTTAGGCAATTTTGTCCAGCACGTAACCATATAATTTTTTTAAGCAAGGCAATTCTACAAGCATGCATCATTGGATAGTTCACTAAATTTGTGAACATGTTTTCTCCTTGGTTAGTTACCATTGCCTTCAAATAGTTAAAAATCCTAAAATATAATTTAATATCCCATGACCGTTCGAGCTCATGTTAGGCCTTTTTTGGGTCCCACAATGTCTGTTAAGATATTGAGATCAACTAGTGCTGTGGACATTGGAGATAGCTTCTGCACTTATGCCATTGGCATGGCTGGTGAGATTATGGGCGATATACCACCAATGGTTTACAGGCTGTGTGACAGCAACTACTTTTGTGTATTAGAGTTATGGCATAGTTATAGTGCTAGCTCATGTAGTAGTTGGGTTCACATTATAGACCATTGTTTGTAAGTTATGTTAGTAGAGTACTTTCCCATGTAGTATATACTCTTATCTCTTTTTGTTTTGTTTGTAGAGAAGAGAAGAGAATAGAAGAAAATTCAGCCATCCATCTCTCTTATGTGCTTTGTTTACTCTTGTATGTGTGTGTGTGTGTGTTTACTTGTAAGGTGATCAAGCTCTCTTCTCAACATATCAAAGCACTGGTTCGTGTGAAGAGATCAAGAGGCAAGCAAAGGAAGCGGTACATGGGCAAGGAAAATTTCATCTTTTTTCCTCTTTGATTTTGGAGCACACCTTTGGGTAGCTATGAGAGCTATAGGTAAAAATGGAAGTCAATGTCTTAGATTAAGGCAAATATGCAGCAATTATGAGTATTAAAGCCTATCCTATCACTCCTCTAATGTCCACTATAGTATGGACATTTATAGAAATAGACGTGGTAGTTTTCCTAGTAGTGCACCCCTTGGAAAAGATAGCAATGGAAGAGTGTGATTTTTGAGGGAGCTTTTCTCGGTTGTCCTCTCTCTCTACTTGAACTATCTCTCTCTAACTATTGCCACCACCATCTCCGCCCACCACTGCCTAGACCAGCCTAGCCCAATCTAGCCCACACCACCCTCTCTCTCCTTCTCCCACCCTCTTCCCTCTCCCTCTCTCTCTTCCATCCCTTTCACTCTCCCTCTCTCACTCTCTATGCTTGTCTCTCTTTGCTAACTCTCTATATCCTCCCCATGTCACTCTCTCTATCCTTATCTTTTCTCACTCTCTATGTACTCCTCTCTATGTACTCCATATCTCACTCTCTTTATCCTTCTCTTTCCTAACTCTCTCTGCTTCTCCCACCCAGCCTCCCTCTCCTCTCCACCCTCTTCTCTCTCTCTCTCTCTCTCTCTCTCTCTCCCTCTCTCCTTGTCCCATCATTGCCCAGCCCGTACTACCCTCTCTCTCCTTCTCCCACCCTCTTCCCTCCCCCTCTCTCTTCCCTCCCTTTCACTCTCCCACCCTCCCTCTCTCTCCTTCTCTCACACTCCCTCTCTCTCCTCTCCCTCTCTCCCACCCTTCTTCTCTCTCCTCTCTCTCCCTTCTTTCCTCTCTCCCACCCTCCCTCTCTCTTCTCTCTCTCCCTCCCTTTCACTCTCCCACCCTTCCCTCCCTCCTCTCCTTCTCCCACCCTCTTCCCTCGTCCCTCTCATTCTCTCACCCTCCTCTCTCTTCTCCCTCCCTCCCTTTCTCTCTCCCACCCTCCCTCTCTCTCCTCTCTCTCCCTCCCTTTCGCTCTCCCACCCTCTCTCTCTCTCTCTCTCTCTCTCTCCCCTTGTCCCACCACCGCCCAACCCACACTACCCTCTCTCTCCTTCTACACCCTCTTCCCTCCCACTCTCTCTTCCCTCCCTTTTCACTCTCCCACCCTCCCTCTCTCTCCTTCTCTCACCCTCCCTCTCTCTCCTCTCCCTCCCTCCCTTTCACTCTCCCACCCTCTCTCTCTCTCCTTCTCCCACCCTCCCTCTCTCTCCTCTCTCTCCCTCCCTTTCGCTCTCCCACCTTCCCTTTCGCTCTCTCCTTGTCCCACACTCCATATACATAATCTCTTCATCCAAATGTTATTACATGTGGATGTTATTACACATCTGGATGTTATTATATGTGCACGTAATTGCATGGTACTCCATGCCCTTTGCACATAATTTCATATCATTTAAAGCCTTTGCATGTGACAGCATATCATTGCATGTGAGTACAATTAACAAGGTGAATAATTTCAAGATTTATACATACAAGATATCTACTATGCCTTGCGTAAGAAGCAATGAAGAATGTAAATTTATTAAGGTCAATATTTTTTCAATTATGATTGAGATCATGGTCTAATTATTTGAGAGGAAGAGGGAGTGTGAGAGAGAGAGGGAGTGAGAGATAAGAACATGATGCTGCTATTCAAAACATACAATAAACCAAAAATTTGACATAATTAATCAAAACAACAAACCCAAAATTTTCCAAGGCAATTAATACAAAAGACAAGGCGATCTATAGTTGAGACCACTTTATTCCAAAAAAAGGTTATTCTATGGGCTCCTGCAATCTAACATTGTTTAAAATTGAAAACATACTATAACTACCTACAGTTCCTACACCTATACACGTTTTTCGACTACTCTATTCTTTAACTCCTCTCGTAGGGGCTTGTGAGATCCCTGTCCCCATTGCGCAACGAATTCAGGGGTGCTAGCAGCGGAAGTAGCACTTCTTACGCGCGGGGCAGGGTCCCACACTCGGAGCCTCGCCCACGGATATCCGGACAAGAGACTAACCCATCGGTTCATCCAAAACCGAACCCGAAAAGACTTCCCTTGCCCGGAAAGCACGAGCGATTCCTCTAGGATAACTTTTCTCTAACGTAGTCAAAAGCCTTAATTAACAGAACTAAGCTGACCGAACCCATAAGTCCCATAGTCAGATTAGGGAAAAGATTGCACTTGGATCATAGAGACCAACGCTTTTTTCCTCATTAAGAGACACATCCGTTGATTCTTTTCCATAGAATAATTTTTTTGTCCGGGATTTACTTCATCTATCGTACCATAACAGAATTGAGACTCAATTTAGGGATTCACAGTCAAGCCTAACCCCATCAGTCCCATGGGTTAGCCAACCACCCAACCACTGTAGTGATGGGATCCAATTAGGAATTTGTTTAGGTTTTGTTTCGGGTACCAGGGAAAAGAGTTCCCATGCCCCCTAACTGGATATTCATGCAAACTTAAAACTAGTCACACCACTTACACACCAATGTGTGTGAAAGAACGAATATAGATGTGTATGTGAAAGAATGTGATGTGATGTGAACTGATAGATATGAATGTATGGATAGATATCAGTAGTCGTACATGTGAACAATTGGATGGATGTGGATGAATGAGATATGATGTGGATAGAAGTGATGTGATATAATGGTGATGAGAATGAATGTGATGGATATGAATGAATGTGAATGTGATGGATATGAATGAAATGTGATGTGATGTGATGTGATGGGATGTGAATTGGGATAGATGTGAATGGATGAGTTGTGAGTGAATGTGAATGGATGAGATGTGAGGCAAAATGTGAATGTGAATGGATGAATGTGATGTGAATGGATGAGATGTGAGGCAAAATGAATGGATGAGTTGTGAGTGAACGTGATGTGGTCTGAGTGGAGGAGATCTGATGAGGATAAATTGAGGAAAGATGTGATGAGATGAAAATGATGTGATTGGTTGAGAATAGGAATACTTGTGAAATGGTTGTGGAATTAAATAATGTGGTTGATGTGGAACAATGTGGAAAGACGAGAGTTCATTATAGAAACTGTATTTATGGCCTATTTTTAAATGACTGTTTTATGTCAAGAATGCTGGGAAAGCGTTTTGACCGTCTTGTCATTAAGGTCGTGGTGGTATAAAGTTGCATTAGCTCACGAAGAGTCATTGGAGGACATCTTGCGTAGCAAGGTCAGTCGAGGTCTTGACCAGCCTCGTTCGATTAAAATGGTGAGCTTCCAGTACGGTGGATGAGGGACTAAGGAAGCGGCCTATGAGTGAAGCGCTAGGTCACCTGCGAAGGATCCTAGAGGGTGCTGACCATACGGTGCTCGGGCTCTGGGTCACCGACGATACCCACACCACGTGCGTGGTGGAAGATATTGGAACAAGGAGTAAGAGTTGTTTTTTGAATTCGGGTATGGATCTGGTTGATTGACCTTGCTGGTCCTCAGATGAGTCCATGGCCCTTTTATATGGATCCATTGGTTGATCTTGCTGATCTTCAACGAAGTTTCCATTTTGATATGTGAATATATTGCCGGTTACTACTATGAGCTAGGAACTATCGAAAAGGCCCCTGAGTGGACAGGTGGTGAGTGTTCTAGTTGCCAATGATGCCATAGGTATACCGATGAAGGAATGATTGAAATAAGGATTTAACCGAAGATTTTGAGGATTATGATCAATGACTCAATGGTTTCATTAAATGATTATTTTTAAAGATAGTTGATTCTGTGAAAAAGGCAATTTCATATCATTCATTCTTTCACATACTCATTCACATCCATTCTTCACATAAACATTCTCATTCATTATCATCACATACATTCACTCACATCCCATATCATTCATTTACACTCACTCACATCCCATATCATTTACATTCTGATTCACATGACATCACATCTCATCCATTCATTCACATTTATCTGATTCACATCGCATCTCATCACATCTATCCACCTCACATTCTCATCACATCTATCCACCTCACATCGCATCTCATCACATCTATCCACCTCACATTCTCATCACCTCTAATCACATCACATTCATCCATCCATTCATTCCCATCTATCTGATTCACATCTATCCACATCACATTCTCATCACTTCTATTCATATCACATCCATCCATCCATTCATTCACATCTATCAGATTCTCATCACATCTCATCACATCTATTCTCATCACATTCGTTTAAACATCGAATTTAAGAGAATTCTAATTTTTGATATAAAGATTCTTTACGCATCTATTTATGCATAAAATCAACTTCAGTGGGAATAACACTTTTAACAAAATCCTTTTATGCATCTATTTATGCACAAATTCAATTTTAATGAAAATAACACTTTTAAAATAAAAATAAATCCTTTATGCATCTTTCTATGCATAAAATAAATTTTAATAAGAATAACACTTTTGGAATAAAAATAAATCTTTTATGCATCTTTCTATGCATAAAATCAAATTTGATGAGAATAGCACTTTTAGAATAAAAATAAATCTTTTATGCATCTTTCTATGCATAAATTCAATTTTAACGAGAATAAAACTTTTGATATAAAAATAAATTCCTTTATGCATCTTTCTATGCATAAAATCAAAATTAATGAGAATAACTCTTTTGAAATAAAAATAAATTCCTTTATGCATCTTTCTATGCATAAAATCAAAATTAATGAGAATAACTCTTTTGAAATAAAAATAAATCCTTTATGTATGTTTCTATGCATAAAATCAATTTTAATGAAATTAACACTTTTGGAATAAAAATAAATTTCCTTATGCATCTTTCTATGCATAAAATCAAAATTAATGAGAATAACTCTTTTGAAATAAAAATAAATTCCCTTATGCATCTTTCTATGCATAAAATCAAAATTAATGAGAATAACTCTTTTGAAATAAAAATAAATTCCTTTATGCATCTTTCTATGCATAAAATCAAAATTAATGAGAATAACTCTTTTGAAATAAAAAAATAAATCTTTTATGCATCTTTCTATGCATAAATTCAATTTTAATGGGAATAACTTTTTTGAAATAAAAATAATTCTTTTATGCATCTTTCTATGCATAAAACAAAAATTAATGAGAATAACTCTTTTGAAATAAAAATAAATTCCTTTATGCATCTTTCTATGCATAAAATCAAAATTAATGAGAATAACTCTTTTGAAATAAAAAATAAATTCCCTTATGCATCTTTCTATGCATAAAATCAAAATTAATGAGAATAAATATTTTGAAATAAAAAAATAAATCTTTTATGCATCTTTCTATGTATAAATTCAATTTTAATGGGAATGACACTTTTGAAATAAAAAAAATTCTTTTAGAATGCACAAACCGAAGGAATTCCTCTTTTAGAATAACCTAATGATAAACTTTAGTTCCACAAAATTTAAGAGAATTTTACCATAACCTCCTTTGTATGGTTGACCATTTCTCAATTTTAACATTCAATTTATGACTTGAATTAATCCAATTTAAAATCTAATATCTCTAATCTACTCCATTTTCTAAAAATCAAGAGAGTAAACAATGAAAAGAGTTTAATCAATCTTTTAATTAAACTTTCTAGGATTAAGAAGGGCTAAATTGTAAAGAAGAGAAGGGGGTGGCCTTTCCATCAAGGCATAGCATCAGATTTTAATTCAAACATTTTTAAAGCATAAAATTTAAGAAAACCATAGATTTAAAATTCACAATAAGTAAGAATTAAACTTACATGGAACTTGTAAGCTTTCCTTTGGCTTGAGGGATTGAGGGTTCTACTCTTGTTTGCAGCAAGAGTGGCCACCAGTTCTTTTGGAGAGGATTTGGTCAAAAAATAATTGAATTATCAATTGAATTTAATGTATTTGACTCAGGGGAGGAGTAGAGTAACAGTGCATAAACACTATTAACCTTTTACAAAGGGGGAGGCTTCTATTTATAGGAAAAAATGAGCCTCTAACCAAGAAAACTGATTCTAGAATTTTCCAGATCAGTTTGGTCAATTTTTGACCATTTTTGGGTCAGTTTAGCTCACTTTTTGGATCTAGCTGAAACAGGAGAGAGGAGAGATGAAAATATCTCATTATTTGTGAGTTTAAAACTCATCCACACAAGTGAAATAGGCGCCTCCTTCATGAGGGGAATTTCCCACACTGAGGTGTCAAAAATGTATCATTTTCTCTAAATATCTCTTCTTTTTTAACTAATAAACCTTGTCCTTAGTCAACTCTTCATCTTATGTGAGTATTTACTCATTTTTGGGGGATTTTTCTTTTATTCTTCAATTTATTTCCTCCCTACATTTGGATTAATCTTATTAGTCTATAGGAACCTTAATCTAAAATTTCCAAAAAATCTGGACCCTCAGGCTAAGGTCCTTTAAAAAAAAACCTATTTTCAATTTATTCCAATTGCACACTGGAAAGTTCTTTTTGAATTTCTTTTTTAGGGAAAATCATTTTAATAAGAAAGGATATTTTTCCATCCAAAGATATCTAGAAACTGAATTACCTCTCTCTAGAACATTTTCTCTCTTTAGGCCAAAACAGATAGAAACAAAATTTGTTATTATTCTGAAAAGGGGATTGATTATAGGGGGAGAAACTGGACATCTTAAGGGGTTGGGGGAGGAATCTTACATCATCCTATTCCACTTAAAAAACGTGAGATGTCCTCATCTCCTCGCAGGTGGAGTATGATCTCTTTCATCATCTTCTTCTACTTCAATCACTTCCAGCGTTACTGCCTTGGAAGTGGACGGCTGATTCGGGAACAACTCTCTTTGACTTCCCCTATTCTGAGGCAGAGGTCTTGCATTACTTTGGTTTGAAACTGTGGGTTGGCTAGAGGGTCTACCTCTGGGATTTCCCTGATTTTGGTGGATAGAAACCTGATTACTCTGGAAGGAAGGAGCTGGAGTCTCGAACCTTGATCCTTGATTTCCCTGCCCTGAAAACCTTGATCCAAAAGGAGTTGGACAATCCATACTGCGATGTCCAAATCCTTGACAATTATAGCATTTCACTCCCTTGTTCAAGGGTGGAACTTTTGAAGTTGAAATCCAGGGGATTGAGTTTCAGGAAAAGGACATTTCTTCCATTCTGAAACTTCCCATATCCTGGGCTTGACCCTGATATCTCTTAGGCGGTGGAAGGTTGGAATCACCTTCTGGAACTAAAATCCTTTTGAAAGGTGATGGTGCTGGCTTTGGTGGGACCTTGACATCAAAGGCCTTGGAGAAATCCTTCGCCATCAGCACTGCTTCGGCCATGGAAACTGGCTTGGCGTTCTTCACCAAAATAAAGGTTCGTTCAGTCCCCGAATGAACCTGGTCATCAGCTGTTCTTCATTCAGCAGTGGTGGCGAGTATTTGAGGAGGAGGAGAGCGAATGCTTGGTGATATACTTCAATAGTTCTGCTCCCTTGGGTTAACTCTAAGAATTCATTCATCTTTGTTTCTAAAAAGCCGGGAGGACAGAACCTCGTCCTTAGGTAAATTTTGAGATCATTCCATGTCTGGGTATTCCGATCCAAACGGTTTGTCTTGCAGTGGTTTCTCCATGCCACTCTGGCTGTTTCTACTATCTCTAGCCTTGCAAGAGCCATTTTTCTCTTCTCATTGTACTCGGTGACATCAAAGTATCCGGTGACATCAAAGTACCCTTCCATTACTTCCATCCACTTCTCCACAGCCTCGCCCAAGTTTTTCCCTTCACCCTTGAAAGGCCCAGGCTACAAACTATGAAGAGTTTTGTGAACATCCAAGTTGAGCTCTTCCTCATCGAGTTGGGGTTATCATTTCTACCACGACGACCTCGATCCATGTTCCTATCAATACGAAAAATCTTGTTAATTCCCTTTATTTATGATTCAAATCTGATTTTTGATTCAACTGATTCTTGGGTTCTTTAGATAGGTCGGCTCCCCCACAGAATCGTGGGATAAAGATACTCGCATTATCGGATAACAATTCATTCAGAACATAACATTTATATCTTTAACACAATAATGGTCTATTAGACCGAAATTTCTATCTGAACAGTACATGGGGGATTTTAATTTTATAGATTTTAATTTTATAGATTTTAATTTGTCATCCCTTAACTTGATCCACTGGGTCAAGAGTTAACAGTAGTAATTTGTCAGCACAATCCACTAATCTCATAGTGATTTGCTGAAGTCATTATTGTCATTCTAGTTACGAACATCAACACAGGGACTCGTCCCATTCATCCTCATCGTGGTTTTGCTCAGTTTATTGCTTTTCAACCAAAAATTCAAGAATCATCATTTTTCAATCAGAATCCAATTCAACTCATCAGTTCTCAATCAGAATTTTAAAATCATATCAACCACATTCGAATTCATCATCTGGATAGCATTTTAGCTTATAATTTCAAGATCTTAGATTTACTCATATATACTACCAGTAAAGAGCTACAATTATACCCTCGGTATATACAGGTAGTCACTGTCCTTGGAACTATAAGGTAAATACCATCACATCTAGGCCTTAAGCAAGTCAGGGATTCAATATAATTACAGTACTTCTATCTGAAGACCCAATTATCAATTTATGAATTTCAGTCTGAATAACAAAATGTATTAATTTTATCACACAATTACAACCTTTTATTGCTTCTTCATAAATTTTTGACATTTTTGACTTCTTGGTTGGTCCACATTAGCCAAAATTACTCTAATACCAGCTGTGAGATCCATGTCCCCACCGCGCAACGAATTCAAGGGTGCTAGCAGCGGAAGTAGCAGTTCTTGTGCGGGGCAGGGTCCCACACTCGGAGCCTCACCCACCACCACGGATATCCAGACAAGAGACTAATCCATCGTTTCATCCAAAATCGAACCCAGAAAAACTTCCCTTGCCCGAAAAGCACGGGCGATTCCTCCAGGATAATTTTTCTCTAATGTAGTCAAAAGCCTTAACTAACAGAACTGATCTAACCGAACCCGTAAGTCCCATAGTCAGATCAGGGAAAAGATTGTACTTGGATCATAGAGACCAATGCTTTTTTCTTCATTAAGAGGCACAGCCGTTGATTCTTTTCCATAGAACAATTTTTTTGTCCAGGATTTACTTCATCTATCGTACCATAACAGAATTGAGACTCAATTTAGGGATCCATCAGTCCAACCTAACCCCATCCAGTCGCATGGGTTAGCCAACCGCTGTAGTGATGGGTTAGCCAACCACTGTAGTGATGGGATCCAATTAGGAATTTGGTTAGGTTTTGTCTCGGGTACTAGGGAAAAGAGTTCCCAGGCCCCCTAACCGGATATTCATGCAAACTTAAAACTAGTCACACCACTTACACACCAATATGAAATTGCCTTTTTCATAGAATCAGCTATCTTTAAAAATAATCATTTAATGAAACCATTGAGTCACTGATCATAATCCTCAAATTCTCCGGTTAAATCCTTATTTCAATCATTCCTTCATCGGTGTACCTATGGCATCATTGGCAACCAGAACGCTCACCACTTGGGGCCTTTTCGCGATAATTCCTAGTTGATAGTAACCGGCAATATATTCACATATCGAAATGGAAACTTCGTTGAAAGATTAGCAAGATCAACCAACGGATCCATATAAAAGGGCCATGGACTCATCTGTTGAGGACCAGCAAGGTCAATCAACCATATCCCTACCCGAATTCAAAAAACTTCGTTGAAAGATCAGCAAGATCAACCAACGGATCCATATAAAAGGGCCATGGACTCATCTGTTGAGGACCAGCAAGGTCAATCAACCATATCCCTACCCGAATTCAAAAAACAACTCTTACTCCTTGTTCCAATATCTTCCATGATGCACGTGTGGGTATCGTCGGCGACCCAGAGCCCGAGCATCGTATGGTCAGCACCCTCTAGGATCCTTTGCAGGTGACCTAGCGCTTCACTCATAGGCCGCTTCCTTGGTCCCTCATCCATCGTATTGGAAGCTCACCATTTTAATCGAACAAGGCTGGTCAAGACCTCGGCTGACCTTGCTACGCGAGACGTCCTCTGTTGACTCTCCGTCAGCTGTTGCAACTTTATCAACTAGGTCTCCACCATGACCTTAATGACAAGACGGTCAAAACGCTTTCCCAGCATTCTTGACATAAAACAGTCATTTAAAAATAGGCCATAAATACAGTTTCTATAACGAACTCTCGTCTTTCCACATTGTTCCACATCAACCACATTATTTAATTCCACAACCATTTCACAAGTATTCCTATTCTCATCCACATCATTTTCATCTTATCACATCATTTTCATCTCATCACATCTTTCCTCAATTTATCCTCATCAGATCTCATCCACTCAGACCATATCACATTCACTCAGACCATATCACATTCACTCACAACTCATCCATTCATTTTGCCTCACATCTCATTCATTCACATCTATCCCGATTCACATCCCACCACATCACATTTCATTCATATCCATCACATTCACATTCATTCATATCCATCACATTCATTCTCATGACCATTATATCACATCACTTCTATCCACATCATATCTCATTCATGCACATCCATCCAATCGTTCACATGTACGACTACTGATATCTATCCATACATTCATATCTATCACTTCACATCCACATATATTCATATCCATCACATTCATTCTCATCACCATTATATCACATCACTTCTATCCACATCATATCTCATTCATCCACATCCATTCAATTGTTCACATGTACGACTACTGATATCTATCCATACATTCATATCTATCACTTCACATCCACATATATTCATATCACATCACATCACATTCTTTCACTATCCATACATTCATATCTATCACTTCACATCCACATATATTCATATCACATCACATCACATTCTTTCACATACACATCTATATCCGTTCTTTCACATACATCCACATCCATTCTTTCACATACTCATTCACATCCATTCTTCACATAAACATTCACATTCATTATCATCACATACATTCATTCACATTTATCTGATTCACATTGCATCTCATCACATCTATCCACCTCACATTCTCATCACCTCTAATCACATCACATCCATCCATCCATTCATTCCCATTTGTCTGATTCACATCACATCTCATCACATCTATCCACATCACATTCTCATCCCTTCTATTCATATCACATCCATTCATCCATTCATTTACATCTATCCGATTCTCGTCACATCTATTCTCATCACATTCGTTTAAACATAGAATTGAAGAGAATTCTAATTTTTGATATAAAGATTCTTTACGCATCTATTTATGCATAAAATCAACTTCAGTGGGAGTAACACTTTTAACAAAATCCTTTTATGCATAAATTCAATTTTAATGAAAATAACACTTTTAAAATAACAATAAATCCTTTATGCATCTTTCTATGCATAAAATCAATTTTAATGAGAATAACACTTTTGGAATAAAAATAAATCTTTTATGCATCCTTCTATGCATAAAATCAAATTTGATGAGAATAACGCTTTTGGAATAAAAATAAATCTTTTATGCATCTTTCTATGCATAAATTCAATTTTAATGAGAATAAAACTTTTGATATAAAAATAAATTCCTTTATGCATCTTTCTATGCATAAAATCAAAATTAATGAGAATAACTCTTTTGAAATAAAAATAAATTCCTTTATGCATCTTTCTATGCATAAAATCAAAATTAATGAGAATAACTCTTTTGAAATAAAAATAAATTCCTTTATACATCTTTCTATGAATAAAATCAATTTTAATGAAATTAACACTTTTGGAATAAAAATAGATTCTCTTATGCATCTTTCTATGCATAAAATCAAAATTAATGAGAATAACTCTTTTGAAATAAAAATAAATTCCCTTATTCATCTTTCTATGCATAAAATCAAAATTAATGAGAATAACTCTTTTGAAATAAAAATAAATTCCCTTATGCATCTTTCTATGCATAAAATCAAAATTAATGAGAATAACTCTTTTGAAATAAAAATAAATTCCTTTATGCATCTTTCTATGCATAAAATCAAAATTAATGAGAATAACTCTTTTGAAATAAAAATAAAAATCTTTTATGCATCTTTCTATGCATAAATTTAATTTAAATGGGAATAACACTTTTGAAATAAAAATAATTCTTTTATGCATCTTTCTATGCATAAAATCAAAATTAATGAGAATAACTTTTTTGAAATAAAAAAAAATTCCTTTATGCATCTTTCTATGCATAAAATCAAAATTAATGAGAATAACTCTTTTGAAATAAAAATAAATTCCCTTATGCATCTTTCTATGCATAAAATCAAAATTAATGAGAATAACTATTTTGAAATAAAAAAATAAATCTTTTATGCATCTTTCTATGCATAAATTCAATTTTAATGGGAATGACACTTTTGAAATAAAAACAATTCTTTTAGAATTCTCAAACGGAAGGAATTCCTCTTTTAGAATAACCTAATGATAATTTTTAGTTTCATAAAATTTAAGAAAATTTTGTCATAACCTCCTTTGTATGGCTGACCATTTCTCAATTTTAACATTCAATTTATGACTTAAATTAATCCAATTTGAATTTTAATATCTCTAATCTACTCCATTTTCCAAAAATCAAGAGAGTAAACAATGAAAAGAGTTTAATAAATCTTTTAATTAAACTTTCTAGGATTATTATGCTAAATGTCTGTGTCTACAACAATTCTTGAACCATTTGCAAACATTGCAGCACTCACTTCAGGCATGTTTACATTCAATGTAAACATTCTGCTCACTCTGTTGCCTTTTGCAACCAACCTGTACTTGTCTTTAAAGTCTTCAACATAACAACCATCAGGATTAAACCGAACTTGCAAACCCTGCTCAATCATCTAGCCAACTGAAACCAGATTCTTTGTTATGTTTGGAACATGAAGTACATCTGCAAGGTACTTCACTTTGCCATCCTGCATAGACAATGGCACATCTCCAACATGGGCAATTGGATGAGCAGTGTCATCCCTTGTTTCCACAAAACCTAGTCTTTCAAGGTTCTTCATCTCCTTGAACCACTTTCCATGACTTGTCATGTGGTTCAAAGCACCTGAATCAACGTACCATACATCATCTTTATGTGCTGCTTCAACATTTTCAGACATGGCATTAACGACATGCTGCATAACAAACAACCTTTCATTATCCTCATTATTTCTGCTCGAGGATGCATAGTTGTTTTGCTGCAATTTCCCATTTTGCATGTCAACCTGCTTCTTATAACAATCTGCCTGCACATGTCCAGGCTTACCACAATAAAAGCATCCACGTGTATCATTGTACTACCTTTGCCAATTTCCACAACCTCTTTGACTCCCCCTGCCTCTGAATTGGCCTCTTCCACCTGCGTGTTATTGTTGTTGTTGTTGTGAATTCTGGGACTGTTGTTGTTGCTGCTGTTGGCCATAATTTTGATTACATGTTCGGCCACCTCCTTGGCCGCGTCCACGGTCTCCTCTACCTCGTCCTCTTCTTGAACTTGTGTAGAAGGCCTGTTGCTCTGAACTGTTTTTGTTTTGTGAAGACTATTGGTCTTCACCCAAGCTCTTCTCTTCTATAATCAACATAGACACCAAATCTGTAAAATTGGGAATGTTTTTCCGAGTCTGAATAGACGTCTTGAACGCCTTGTATTATGGCCCGAGACCACGTAGACAGACTTCTACCTTATCATCATCATTTACTGAAACACCAATAGATGCAAGGGATTCCACAATACCCTTTATTTTCAATGCATAGTCATTCACAGACATACTCTTTTTCTCCACAGTATGAAGTTCATTCTTTAACTGTATTTTTCGTGCCTTGGTTTTGGTTTCATAGAGTTTTACCAAGGTGTCCCATGCCTCCTTGGGGGACTTGGCATCCTGTATATGCCCAATCATGGTGTTATGTATACTGATAGAGAGCCAATACATAATTTTTTTGGCTCCTTGGTTCCAATCCTTGAACTCTTTCACATCTACGGCAGTCGGATTGATCTCCGGTATCTCCAGTGCCTCTTCATGCTCACCTTCTATGTAGTCCCAATAACCCTTTCCCATAAGGAAATTCGTCAACCTGAACCTCCAAGCATGGAAGTTGTTCTTATCAAGATTCTCAGCTACAATCTGGTTTATGCCATCATTTGACATCTTGCCTGCACAAACTTCTATATTTTCTGTAGCGGTACTGTACTACACTCAAATGTCACAACCAGTGACCGAATTGGTATTGCCTTCGAGTGATCCATATCTTGAATTTGGAAACCTCAAAAACACATAATCACCCTCCCTCCTTGAAGCTTGTCTATATAATAGTTCATACTCTCTTGGGCTTGCTTCATATGCATCTTGCATTGTTGAAGAAAAGCTTGCATTTTCTCAGCCTCTTCTTTTGCATTTTGATTCACCACATCTTGCTTGATGACCATCATTGGCACGTTCACTTTGTACCATGCTTCGAAAGGAGATATGCCAATTCTCTCATGATGGGTGCTATTATATGCAAATTTAGCAAGAGGAAACCACTCATCCCATGCACTTTGGGTCTCATAGAAAAACTTCCTCAAATAGGTCTCCACCCACTTATTCACCCTTTTTGTTTGACCCATCGGTCTCCAGATAATAAGTGTAGAAGATAATCTTTGAGGAAAGGGATCTATGATAGTGACTGCATTCAACTTCTAGTAATCCACACATACCCTCAACTTCCCATTTTTCTTTGTCTTTAGGTGCCATCCACACCTGATTGTAACCACTGAATCCATCCAAAAATGAATACATTTCATGACCACCAACATTTAGAAGATAATCTTTGAAGGGTTATGGAAAGGGATCTATGATAGTGACTACATTCAACTTCTAGTAATCCACACATACCCTCAACTTCCCATTTTTCTTTGTCTTTAGGTGCCATCCGCACCACCTGATTGTAACCACTGAATCCATCCAAAAATGAATACATTTCATGATCACCAACATTTAGAAGATAATCTTTGAAGGGTTATGGAAAGGGATCTATGATAGTGACTGCATTCAACTTCTAGTAATCCACACATACCCTCAACTTCCCATTTTTCTTGGGGACGAAGACAAATGGAGACACCTAATTAGCTTTGTTAGTGGGGTAAATAAAACCTACTTTTAGTAGCTTATTAGTCTCTTCTTTAACTTGGTAGGCACAATTTAGATTCATCCCTTACCTCTATGCTGCAGGATGGGAACTGCATCTTTCTTAAGATTAATTTTATGTTGATAAAACTAGGATCAATACCATTTATGTCTGTATAGCTCCAAGCAAATACATCTTTATGTCCAGATATCAATTCTTGTAATTTTTGCCTCTATTCTTCTATGAGTTTGGCACTTCCACCCGAGGTTTCTTATCATCTCTCAAGTTTATTTCAGTAGACAATTCATCTTCTTGCACTCGACTAATTTTGTGCATGTCCTTAACATGTGCTTCTTTCACATCGACAATTGATGCTTTAATCTCTTTTAAAACTTTAACTTGTTATGTTTCTAGAAGAACCTACTTGTGACCCTATCCTTTAGATTTACTAGTATGACTTCCTCTATCCATGTCACCAGGACAACTAGTTGCACTATCATCATATCTGGCTCATATTGGGAAACAATCCGGTCCACCTCAAACAAGGAAACTAGATTTGGATTCTCCCTTGAGATTTTCTCTTTCTCATCATCCTCCACTCCCAACAAGTTGAAATGCCTTCCTTGTAGTCTAATTTTTGGGTAAAAAGTCAGCAAAGTATATGCTGAAAGCTTAGCTTTAAGCTTTCAGCATAGCTTTAAGCTTTGGGAAGGAGATTAAGAAGATGATTAACATAAGATTATGCTCTAAAAAACACACACACAAAAGTAAGCTTGATTTTGAGATCACATACACCAAGGGGAAAGAAAATGTGGTACGGATGCACTCTAAAGAATGTGGGCATGCTGGGTTTCAACCATTAGTGAGGTGCATAATGATTGAATTATAGACATACAAGAGGTGCATAATGATTGGATTATAGACATACAAGAGGAATACTTGTTGGATGAGGAGATGTCTTAGATTTTTCAAAAATTACAGTAAGGTACTCATGATGAGTTGCCACATTTTTTACTTTATATTGTCTTGTATATTATAAGGACAAGGTCTACTTGGTACCTCACTCATCATACATGCCAAAGGCTTTGGAAGAAATGCATGCAACCCCATGGCGTGTCACTTGGGAATCTTCGAACCTATGACAACATTAGAAAGAGATTCTTTTGGAAGGGAATTTCCTTCTTGTGGAAGGACATACATGCATTCATGTCAAAGTGTATGCCTTGTCAACTTAATAATGATCCTATTCATAAGCCGAATGGTTTATTGCAACCTTTGCCTATTCTTGAAGGCAAATGGACTCACATTTCTATGGACTTTGTTTTACGGCATTACCTTCTACAATGAAGGGTTGAGATAGCTTGTATATGGTGGACAAAGGTTGCTCATTTCATCCCTATACCAAGGTCAAGTATACAACATCTTTGGTTGCCAAGCAATTTGTGGAGCATGTATTCAAGTTGCATGGTATACCTACGGAGATTGTGAGTGACCAGGATGTCAAATTCATGACCTTATTTTGAGGCACAGTTTTTTTGTATCATGGGTACTAAGTTGACGCCTGCTAGCACAATGTTGGTGGTCATGAAATGTATTCAGTGGTTACAATTAGGTGCGGATGGCACATAAAGACAAAGAAAAGATTACTTTTATCATAGAATGGGGGGTTTTTCTTTCCAATGTTATGACATTTGGATTAAATAATGCACTGGCTACCTTCCAAATAATGGTCCAAGAAATCTTTTATAAATATCTCATATCATTCATGATGGTATTCATGGATGATTTCAGTGTGTTTGGGAAGCATTCAAAACATCTCCATCATTTGACACTGTCTAGTTGACACTGTCTAGAGAGGTGCTGAGAAACCATATTGAGCCTCTATCCGATAAAATTTTCCTTTAGTGGACATATAGCTTCATAGTAGGAAGGAATCCCCAAAAGGTGAATCATCATAGTCAGGCTTCAAGCTTTCCGCAGCATCAAAGAATTGGGCATTTTCTCAAGTAAATCAAATGGCACATAAGGTTCCTTCGTTACACGTGGGGTATATCCACCACTATACATACTCACAAAGAAGAATACTCAGTACATATGGAATGATTAATGTGAGCAGGCATTCCGACATCTCAAAATGATGTTAGCAATAGCACCAATAGTGCAACCTCCAGATTGGGAGAAGTTATTTCATATTTTTATGGATGCATCGAATGTTGCAATTGGAAGTGCATTAATGCAGCAAACCAAAGGAGGATGGTTCTTCTCAATTTATTATGCAAGCTAAATGTTGTCTTCTAGAAAAGAATTACTCTACAACATAGAGAGAAGCCTTGGGCATGATTTATTTAGTCAATAAGTTCAGAAATTATCTTTTGGGCAGTTGTTTTGTTTTCCATGTTGATCACACCAAGAATTAGTTTATCTAGTGAAGTAAGCTGGCAAGATGGATATTATTACAGGAGTTTGAGTTTACCATAGAACGTAGGCCTAGAAGTGAGCATGCAATTGTAGATTTTTTGTCCCAAATGAGAACTATCAAATGGAGTACCAGATCAATTTTCGGATGTAAAACTGTTTATTCTAAATGTTTCACCAAACATGTGGAATGATGAAAGGATGATGTTCTTGATAAGTGGAGCAATCTTAGGCTTTAAATCAAGGCTCTTTCTTCTCAACCAAGGCTTTAAATCTTTGAAAATGAGCAAACACCTCAGTATTCTCCTTCATAAAATACATCGACACTTTCTTAGTGTGATCATCAATGAGTGTAACATAATACCTACAACCTATAATTGTTATAGTTGTGCCTCGATCCCCATACATCCAAATGTATAACACCCAATGGCCTTGCACTAACATGTCCTTGCACTAACATGTTTTTCATGCAAAAAATAATATTTGGCATGATTTACATACTTTGTGCTTTCTATCAACCTTAAACTTTGGCAAACCTACAATAATATTTTGGGCTTGCATAGACTTCAGCCCGTCATAATATATTCACAAGATCAATGTGCTTGTGCCGTATAGAAATATCTATAATGACACATGTCCTATGTGTAAACATGGTTGAATCCTATATCTGCACAATCATAGAGTTTGTCACACTCAAGTTGTACGATACCTTTCTGTCTCTTTCATGCCATGATTTATATGCCTGCACTTGCTGTGAGGGGTGGGATTTTCTTCAGCAATCTCTAGCTCCTTTTCATCACCTATGATAAACTCCTAATATCTTTTGCTCATAAGGAAATTGGTCTTCCTAAATTTCCATGCTTGGAAGTTATTATTGTCCAACTTCTTGCTCACAACCTAGGATAGATTATTAGACATGATTACCTACAACAACTTACTAAATAGTGCTTTTAAAAAACTTTCACACTTGCAAACCTGCAATCTCCAACACAATGACATTATAAACTTGTTATACTGCAACTATATGTGAACTAGTCCTATAAACATAAATCCACTAACACTTGTACATTTAGATTCTCTGCATAGACTGTCCTATAACCAAATTTTTACATAACTTTGCATCGAACTAGAAATTAGGCATACAGAATCAAAATCAACACTTTCTCAAAGTCCTGCAAAAAACTTGTAGAGCCGAAAAATAAGACTCGAAACACGTCGAAATGTGAAATTTTTAGTTAACAAAGTTAACTTCACAATATTGTCTTCTTCCTTCACCTAGGGGGATGCCTCAATCCGATACAATGACTTTAGCTCTCATAGCTACCAAAGGTGTTGCTTTGAAATCAAATAGGAAATACCCTTACCAATGTACCACTTCCTTGCTTGCCTTGTTCTTGCTTCTTGCTTACCTCCTCAGGTCTCATACGAACTGGAGTTCTGATACCATAAAGAGAATATGGGGAAGGAAAGAGCTTGAGCTCCTTGTTGACCAAGCACAAACACACACACATAAAAGAGAGAGAGAGAGAGAGAGAGAGAGAGAGAGAGAGAGAGAGAGAGAAGTGAGAGATGGATGGTTGAATTTTCTTCTATCTTCTTCTCTTCTCTACAACCACAAACTAAAGAGATGAGTGTATACTATATGAGAAATTACTCTCCTACCATAAGATATATTGGTCAATCCATAGTGTGAACATGAATATGACCCAACAGAACGCTATAACTATGCCATAATTTAGGAATTCAAATGTGGTTGTCACATAGCATGTCATCCACTAGCAGCATGTCAACAATAATCTCACTAATCGTACTAGTGGCATAAGTGTGGAAGCTATCACCTAGGTGGTTAATCAATGTTCAATACTAGTTAATCTTAATATCTCAACACTTAACACTCCTAATATCCTGAAAGTAGTGGCCAAGTAGCTCTTATTAACTTGTAAGTAGCAAGTAGCCCTTATTAGCTTGAAACCATCAAATTTTGGTAGAACTTTGATGTGATTTTGACACACGGACCACAACAAATGACAGTAAATAAGAATAATTATTACAAGAATTGGTAAGCCCTCAGATTGAAAATAGAATGCAA
This sequence comes from Cibotium barometz, assembly GCF_041138505.1. NCBI lineage: Eukaryota > Viridiplantae > Streptophyta > Polypodiopsida > Cyatheales > Cibotiaceae > Cibotium > Cibotium barometz. Next base: position 36,871,131 of record NC_141048.1, on the reverse strand, counting down.
GGATAAGAACTCATCATCTCATAGAATACTTTCCTTGTAGTCAAAAACTTGTTGCCATCATCGTTGAGTCCAAAATCACACTCTCTAAAGAGAGTCTCTAAAGAGAGTATGCAATCCTTCTAGTTTGTCTTATAGCTTGACTAAAGGAGAGATTCTAGGCAATTTTGGTAACACTACACTAGTAGAAATAGTAATGGGTAGAGTGAGATATTTATTTCTCACTATTTCCCTCTCATCGGAATGGCAAGACAGTAGTCTGGTGTGACAGACTAGTCAAGCAATGCCGTGGGAGACGTGTAGTCACCTACCAGAGTTTTTGGATACAACACCAACTCTTAAGTGGTCATGGGGACACTCAGAACAGAACTCTGCTGTGCAGACCTTCACTCACACTTTCTCAGCTCTCACTCTGCAACTCGCCACTGCATATCTCACTCACTCTCTCACATACATGGCATGATAAAATAAAGACACAACATGCTTAATCAACACAGTGCAGTGAGTAACACAGAGACATGATGGAATGGCAACATCACTCTTGATTACTTTCCAGAAGTATTACAAACTATTACAGAGAAATTTCCCAACACAAAGCTATGACTTCCTGAGGACTATCTCTACTATAACAAGCTTCATAACACTGACTGTCAACTACCAGTTGAGAGCATACAATGATTGCACCCTTCATACATTCATTCTATCCATATGTCTATCTCTCTTTCTCTCTCTCAGTAGTGATTAGCTGCCCTTTTAACCTGAGACTTCTTATTCTTGGCAATGGCTCTCTGGTGGTTACAGTCTGCCACCTTCACATGTGCGATACCGAGGTGGTGCTCATGACGTGGGGAGTGGGTTGACTGCGCCTCCTACAGCCCACTGAGCCTTCTTCCACCACTAAGCCTTTTTCCGTGTTGAGATATCGAGCTCATCTAGTGAGGCGATGGACACTGATGACCCGCCTGGGGGATAGGCCCTACACTTACACCACTGGCATGGTTGGTGAGATCATGGGTGATATGCGACCAGTGGGATGACAGGCTGTGTGACAGCCATTCTGGCATAGTTATAGCACCAGCTCATTTAGTTGGGTTCACACTATAGAGAACCCTAGTATGTATTTGGTTGAGTACCTTTCATATTGTGTGTACTCTTATCTTTGTATATGGTGTGTTGATGAGTGTTGAGTGAAGAAGAAGAAGATTTTTAGCCTCTCACCTTGTGTGTTCTCTATTAGGGTTTTGTGAGTGTGTGTGCTTGCAAGACCTCAAGCTCTCTTCTCCCCTGTATCTTTTCATGGTATCAGAGCCTGGTTCATGCTAAGGGCTGAGCTGCAAGTAAGAGAAGCACAGGAAGTAGTACGAGGGTAAGAGCTTCAACTACTCTTCCCTATTTGTGTTGGCAATTACACCCTTGTCGGGAGCTCTACGGGAGACACCGACAAACGATCTCTGATTGAGGAGCTTTCTTCGCAGGAGTAAAGCTATAGGGTAACTATAGCATCCTATTGGACAAAGTTTTTTGGGCCGAAAATGCATTTCGGGCGCGTCAAGACCTCCGTTTTTCAGAAAACATGCAATTTTGAACACTGCGAGTAAGTTTTTTGGGCCGGAAACGCATTTCGGGTGCGTCAAGACCTCCGTTTTTCAAAAAGCAGGTGATTTCGAGCATTGCGGGTAAGCCATCGATTCTCTGCAGAACTCTGTTTTAAGAACTGCAGGAAGACAGATTGGCTGTGTAGACACTGTGTGTGCTGCAAGGAGGTCAACAGTTGCCATTGGGTGTATGTATGCATTTCATAGGTATTATGGACCCTAAAGTATTGAGGAAGGTTGGTGAAGTAGCCTATCAATTGTTGTTACCTTCATCGATAAAGGAGTCATGATGTCTTTCATGTGTCACACACTTGAAAGCTTATTTGGGGCTGAAAGTAGTTGTTCATGAGGAATTACCTCACTTAGATGAATAAGGATTGGTTGAATACCTTCCAAAGAAGATTTTGGGCAAGAGAGATAGGGTTCTTTGTAATTGAACTCTTGTGGAATACCTTGTCAAATGGAAATAATTTCCCAAAGAAGTGGTTTCATGGCAACCCACTTCTACGATGGAGCATCACCAAGGGTTGTTGGATGATTTTGATGAAGAAAATGGGGAAGTATAACAATGAATAGGATTGCTAAAAATTCATGAAAATTCACTATTTTTAGCCCATATGTGTATGTGCCAAGCTTAATGGTTGGAATGAGCTTTAGGACATGAATATACCTTCATGGAGCAAAGGCAAGGAGTGGATTTGGAGGTGTCATATGCAGAATTAAATCAATGTAAGAGCTGCATACTCTTTTGGAAGATCTTACCTCAACATGCTACATTTGCATTTGGAATTGATGTGTTCTCCATAATGTTGCACCTAACCCTAATGATTATGTGATTCTAATCAAAGGTTTTGAGGACAAAACCATTTGGGTGGGGATGGTTTGTAATGAAGGGGAGCACATTAATTGGGAAATTAGCTATTGGTGCCCAAACATGTAAATAAATAATGAACCCTAAGGCCACGTTGTCGTAACGTGGACGGTGTCGCTGGGAAAGTACGAGACTTCTAGCTGTGAGAGTAGGTACCAAACTCCACAAGGAAACTCACACACAAAATTCTCCAAGGAGCATAGGACATATTGATTTTTAATAAATGAATTTTAATGAGAATAACACTGTTGAAATAAAAATAAATCTTTTATGCATCTGCATCTTTCTATGCATAAATCAATTTTGGTGAGAATAACACTTTTGAAATAAAAATAAATCTTTTATGCATCTTTGCATAAAATCTTTTATGCATCTTTATATGCATAAAATCAATTTTGATGAGAATAACACTTTTAAAATAAAAATAAATCTTTTATGCATCTTTCTATTCATAAATTAATTTCGATGAGAATAACACCGTTGAAATAAAAATAAATCTTTTATGCATCTTTCTATGCATAAATCAATTTTGATGAGAATAACACTTTTACTATAAAAATAAATCTTTTATGCATCTTTCTATGCATAATCAATTTTGATGAGAATAACACTTTTGAAATAAAAATAAATCTTTTATGCATCTTTCTATCCATGAATTAATTTTGATGAGAATAACACTTTTGAAATAAAAATAAATCTTTTATGCATCTTTCTTTGCATAAATCAATTTTAATGAGAATAACACTTTTGAAATAAAAATAAATCTTTTATGCATCTTTCTATGCATAAAATCAATTTTAATGAGAATAACACTTTTGAAATAAAAATAAATCTTTTATGCATCTTTTTATTCATAAATCAGTTTTAATGAGAATAACACTTTTGAAATAAAAATAAATATTTTATGCATCTTTCTATTCATAAATCATTTTTAATGAGAATAAAATTTTTGAATTAAAAATAAATCTTTTATGCATCTTTCTATGCATAAATCAATTTTAATGAGAATAACACTTTTGAAATAAAAATAAATCTTTCATGCATCTTTCTATACATAAAATCAATTTTAATGAGAATAACACCTTTGAAATAAAAATAAATCTTTTATACATCTTTCTATGCATAAATCAATTTTAATGAAAACAATACTTTGATAATAGAATTTTCCATTATGCATCTTTCTATGCATAAATAAATTTTAATGAAAATAATACTTTTATAATAGAAATTTCCATTATGCATCTTTCTATGCATAGAAATTAAATTCAATGAAAACTACACTTTTATAATAAAAAGATTTTCAATATGCATCTTTCTATGCATAGAAATTAATTTCAATAATTAATATCAATGATATCCATGCATATTCATAGGTGAATATGTACATGGAGTAAATAAAAATATTTCTTTTAGAATGCACAAACGGTGGGGATTACTCTTTTAGAATAACATAAAATAAACTTTATTTTCCACAAAATTTAATTTTTTTTTACCATAACCTCCTTTGTATGGCTGACCATTTCTAAATTTTTACATTCTAATATCACTTTAAAATTAATCCCAATTTGAAGTAAAGTACTCTAATCTATTCAATTTTCACTTTCTAAAGAGTAAACAATAAGAAAAGTTTAAATCAATTTATTTGTTACTCATTTAGGATAAAGAAGGGCTGAATTCTTTAGGAAGAGAAGGGGGTGGCCTTTTCATCAAGGCATAATATCAAGATTCACTTTAATCAACTAAAAAAAAGCAAGGAAATCATAAAACCATAGATTAGAAATTAAAAAGTAGAATTTTTAGCTTACATGGAGTTTTGTGAGCTTTCCTTTGGCTTGAGGGATTGAGGGTTCTACTCTTGTTTGGATCAAGAGTGGCCACCAATTCTTTTGGAGAGGATTTAGTAAAAAACAATTGAATTATCAAGTGAATTCAATGTCTTTGGCTCTGGAGAGGAGTAGAGTAATAGTGCATAAACACTATTAACCTTTTACAAAGGGGGAGGCTTCTATTTATAGGAAAAAATGAGCCTCTAACCAAGCAAACTGATTCTAGATTTTTTCAGATTAGTTTGTTCAATTTTTGACCATTTTTGGGTCAGTTTAGCTCACTTTTTGGATGAAATAGGAGAGAGGAGAGATGAAAATATCTCATTATTTATGAGTTTAAAACTCCTCCACACATGTGCAATAGGCGCCTCCTTCATGAGGGGAGAACCCCACACTGAGGTGTCAAAAATGCATCATTTCCTCTAAATATCTCTTCTTTTTTAACTAATAAACCTTGTCCTTAGTCAACTCTTCATCTTATGTGAGCATTTACTCATTTTTGGGAGTATTTTCTTTTATTCTTCAATTTATCTCCTCCCTACATTTGGATTAATCTTATTGGTCCATAGGAACCTTAATTGGAGCATAATTCAAAATGTTTTAAAAATCTGGACCCTTAGGCTAAGGTCCTTTATATATATTTTTGATTAATTCCAATTGCACATTGGAAAGTTCTTTTTGAATTTTTGTTTCAGGGAAAACCATTTTAGACACTAGGAGGATTTTTATATCCAGAAATATCTGAATTTTGAATTACCTCCCTCTAGATATTTTCTCTCTCTAGGCCAAAATAGGGTAAAATAGGATCTTTCTTCTATTTCAGAGAGGGGAATAATCATAATATCAGAAGGGGAGGTTCTTACACCTGCACACCTCAAAAAGCCGAAGGGAGGAATCTTACATCCTACCCCACTTAAAAAACGCGAGATGTCCTCATCTCGCAAGAATTAGAGGAGAACTCTTTCCCTTAAGATCCAATTGAATCTGGTGTTCCTTATAATCTGGTGAACCCAACAGAACCCTGGGATAAAGATCCTTTATATAGAACTACTCATTAGATAACAATTCACTCAGATCATAACATTCAAATCCTTATCACAATAATGGCCCATTAGACTAAAATTTCTATCTGAACAGTCCTCCATGGGAATTTTCAATTATACAAATTTTTAATTTGACATCCCTTAACTTGCTCCACTGGGTCAAGTGTTAACAGCAGCAATCTGTCAGCACAATCCACTAATCTCATAGTGATTTGCTGAAGTCATTAACGTCATTCCAATTATGAACATCATCACAGGGACTCGTCCCATTCATCCTCATTGTGGTTTTGCTCAGCTTATTACATTTTAACCAAAATTTAAGAATCATCATTTTTTAATCAGAATCCAAATTAACTCATCAGTTCTCAACCAGAATTTAAAAATCATATCAACCACATTCGAATTCATCATTTGGATAGCATTTATGCTTATAGTTTCAAGTCTTAGATTTACTCGTATATTATGCCAGTAAAGAGCTACAGTTATACCCTTGGTATGTATGGGTAGTCATGGTCATTGGAACTAAAAGGTAAATACCATCACGTCTAGGCCTCAAGCAAGTCAGGGATTCCATATAATTGCAGTACTTCCTTCTGAAGACCTAGTTACTAATTTATGAATTTCAGTCAAAATAACAATTTGTATGAATTTTATCACACAATTACAACCTTTTACTGCTACTTCATAAATTTTTGACATTTTTGGCTTCTCGATTGATCCAAATTAGCCAATTGGCTCTGATACTAGCTGTGAGATCCCTATCCCTACCGCGCAACGAATTCAGGGGTGCTAGCAGTGGAAGTAGCACTTCTTGCATGGCGCAGGGTCCCTCACTCGGGGCCTCGCCCACAGAGATCTGGACAAGAGATTAATCCATCGGCTCTTCTAAAACCGATCTCGGAAAAACTTCCCTTGCCCAGAAAGCACGGGCAATTCCTCCAGGATAATTTTTCTCTAACATAGTCAAAAGCCTTAACTAACTAAATTGATCCGACTAAACCCGTAAGTCCCATAGTTAGATCAGGGAAAAGATTGCACTTGGATCATAGAGACCAACGCTTTTTTCCTCATTGAGAGGGACAACCGTTTGATTCTTTTCCATAGAACAATTCTTTTCCATCACATCTCATCCATTCATTCACATCTATTTGATTCACATCACATGTCATCACATCTACTCACCTCACATCTCATCACCTCTATTCATATCACAACCACCCATCCATTCATTCACACTTATTTGATTCTCATCACATCTCATCACATCTATTCACCTCACATCTCATCACATCTATTCTCATCACATCTATTCACATCACATCCATCCATCCATTCACATCTACCTGATTCACATCTCATCTCATCACATATATTCACCTCTCATCTCATCACCTCTATTCACATCACATCCATCCATCCATTCACATCTATCTGATTCACATCTCATCTCATCACATCTATTCACCTCACATCTCATCACCTCTATTCACCTCACATCTCATCACCTCTATTCACATCACATCCATCCATCCATCCATTCACATCTATTTGATTCACGTCTCATCTCATCACATCTATTCACCTCACATCTCATCACCTCTATTCACATCACATCCATCCATTCACATCTCATCACCTCTACTCACATCCATCCATCCATCCATTCATATCTATCTGATTCACATCTCATCTCATCACATCTATTCACCTCACATCTCATCACCTCTATTCACATCACATCTGTCTATCCATTCACATCCATCTGATTCACATCTCATCTCATCACATCTTTTCACCTTACATCTCATCACCTCTATTCACATCACATCCATCCATCCATTCACATCTATCTGATTCACATCACATCTTATCACATCTATTCATCTCACATCTCATCACCTCTATTCACATCACATCCATCCATCCATTCACATCTATCTGATTCACATCTCATCTCATCACATCTATTCACCTCACATCTCATCACCTCTATTCACATCACATCCACCCATCCATTCACATCTATCTGATTCACATCACATTTCATCACATCTATTTATTTAAGAGAATTCTAATTTTTGATATAACGATTCTTCACGCATCTATTTATACATAAAAATGAATTTCGAGTGGGAATAACACTTGTATAAAAATCCTTTTATGCATCTATTTATGCATAAATTTAAATTTAAGGAAAACATCACATCTTTTCTCATTTATCCGCATCAGATCTCATCCACTTGCATCTACCTATATCCACATCTCATCACATCACATTCATTTAGACCACATCACATTCATTCACATCTCATCCATTCAGACCACATCACATTCATTCATATCCATCACATTCACTTTCATTCATATCCACCAACACATTCACTTTCATTCATATCCATCACATTCACATTCACATATATTTATGACACATCACATCTCTTTCCATCACATCACATTCTTTCACATACACATCTATATCCATTCTTTCACATACTCATTCACATCCATATCTTCACATACTCATTCACATCACATTCTTTCACATATATATCCACATCAATTATTTCACATATACATTCACATCCATTCTTCACTTACTCATTCACATCACATTCATTCACATACATATCCACATCAATTCTTTCACATGTACATTCACATCCATTCTTCACTTATACATTTATATTCATTTTCATCACATATCATCCACTCATGTGCCATATCATTCATTTATATCCTGATTAACATGACATCACATCTCATCCATTCATTCACATCTATTTGATTCACATAAAATCTCATCACATCTACTCACCTCACATCTCAGCACCTCACATCTCATCACCTCTATTCACATCACAACCACCCATCCATTCATTCACACTTATCTGATTCTCATCACATCTCGTTACATCTATTCACCTCACATCTCATCACCTCTATTCACATCACATCCATCCATCCATTCACATCTATCTGATTCACATCTCATCTCATCACATATATTCACCTCTCATCTCATCACCTCTATTCATATCCATCCATCATCTCATCACCTCTATTCACATCCATCCATCCATCTCATCACCTCTATTCACATCCATCCATCCTCTCATCTCATTCACGTCTATTCACATCCATCCATCTCATCCCCTCATCTCATCACCTCTCATCACCTCCATCCATCTCATCACATCTACTCACCTCACATCTTATCACCTCTATTCACATCTACTCACCTCACATCTTATCACTTCACATCTCATCACCTCTATTCACATCACAACCACCCATCCATTCATTCACACTTATCTGATTCTCATCACATCTCGTTTTATCTATTCACCTCACATCTCATCATCTCTATTCACATCACATCCATCCATTCATTCACATCTCATCATCTCTATTCAAATCCATCCATCCATTCACATCTCATCTCATCACATATATTCACCTCTCATCTCATCTCATCACATATATTCACCTCTCATCACCTCTATTCACATCACATCCATCCATCCATCCATCTCATCACCTCTATTCACATCACATCCATCCATCCATTCACATCTATCTGATTCACATCTCATCTCATCACATCTATTCACCTCACATCTCATCACCTCTATTCACATCACATCCATCCATCCATCCATTGACATCTATCTGATTTGCGTCTCATCTCATCACATCTATTCACCTCACATCTAATCACCTCTATTCACATCACATCCATCCATCCATTCACATCTATCTGATTCACGTCTCATCTCATCACATCTATTCACCGCACATCTCATCACCTCTATTCACCTCACATCTCATCACCTCTATTCACATCACATCCATCTATCCATTCACATCTATCTGATTCACATCTCATCTGATTCACATCTATCTGATTCGAATCTCATCTCATCACATATATTCACCTTACATCTCGTCACCTCTATTCACATCACATCCATCCATCCATTCACATCTATCTGATTCACATCACATTTCATCACATCTATTCACCTCACATCTCATCACCTCTATTCACATCACATCCATCCATTCATTCACATCTATCTGATTCACATCTATGTGATTCACATCTCATCTCATCACATCTATTCACCTCACATCTCATCACCTCTATTCACATCACATCCATCCATCCATTCACATCTATCTGATTCACATCACATTTCATCACATCTATTTATTTAAGAGAATTCCAATAAGAATTCTAACGATTAATCACACAAAAAAGTTAATCTTTATGCTTAATTAGGATGCTTTTTATGTACATCTCTCTCTCCCCAAATAAATAGTCATTTCCTAATGACTAATTCTTTAGAAAATGAATGCTTCTCATCGATCAATTCTTAATTCAAAATCAATCGCTAAGCTTGTTAATCTAGAGGTTAAGAAAATGGCTTTTTTAATGCTTTTATGCTAATAAAATTATGATAAACTTATGATTTAATTCCATAAATTGGATTTAAGTCTAAGGATAGTATGCTATCATAATTGTATCACAAAGTCTTATTCTTTCTAGAAATATTAAAAATTATCAGTAATAGCAGCGAAGCTATGGCAAAAATTTTAGAAATTAATACATAACTCATTTTTATGCATAATGTGAAAAGATGTGGATGGGATGTAATGTGATGTAAATGGATGTGGATGTGATGAGATGTGGATGGGGTGTGATGTGATGTAAATGGATGTGGATGTCATGAAATGTGGATGGGATATATGATGTGATGTAAATGGATGTGGATGTGGATGTGAAGAGATGTGGATGGGATGTGATGTGATGTGATGTGAATGGATGTGGATGTGAATGTGATGAGATGAGATTGAGATGTGATGATATTTGAAAGAAAGTGATGTGATGTAAATGGATGAGAATGAGATGTGGACATGATGTAATGTGGATGGGATGTATGTGATGTGATGTGGATGTAATGAATGAGATGGATGTGAATGAATGCGATGAGAACTGAATGGATGACATGTGATGTGATGTAATTAGATGTGAATGGATGTGAATGTAATGTGATGTAAATAGATGTGAATGGATGAGATGTGATGTGAGTGGATGTGATGTGATGTGAAATGGATGTGATGTGAATCGGGATAGATGTGAATGGATGAGATGTAATGTGAATGGATGTGATGAAATGTGATATGGATATGGATAGATGTGATGTGAATGGATGTGATATGATGTGAAATGGATGTGATGTGATGTGATGTGATGTGAATTGGAAATGTGAATGAATGAGATGTGATGTGATGTGAATCGAGATAAATGTGAATGGATGAGATGTGATGTGAAATGGATGTGATGTGAATCGGGATAGATGTGAATGGATGAGATGCAATGTAAATGGATATGATGTGATGTGATATGGATATGGGTAGATGTAAATGGATATGATGTGATGTGATATGGATATGGGTAGATGTGAATGGATGAGATGTGATGAGGATAGATATGATGAGATGTAATATGATATGACTAGATGAGCATAGATGAAGGACGATGGGAATACATATGATTGGATGTGGATTAAGCAATGTGAATTGATGTAGAAAAAAGTGGAATAACGAGAAATGATGTGGAACATTGTGGAAAGATAAGAGTTCGTTAAAAACTATATTTATGACCTGTTTTTAAATGATTGTTTTATGTAAAGAATGCTGGGGAAGCATTTTGACCATCTTGTGAATGAGGTCGTGAAGACCTAAGTGATAAAGTTGCAACAGCTAACGGAGAGTCAACGGAGGACGTCTCGCGTAGCAAGGTCGACCGAGGTCTTGACCAGCCTCGATTCGATTTAAATGGTAAGCTTCCGGTATGGTGGATGAGGGACCAAGGAAGAGGCCTATGAGTGAAGCGCTGGGTGACCTGCAAAGGAACCTAGAGGGTGCTGACCATACGGTGCTCAGGCTCTGGGTCGCCGAAGATACCCACACATGTGTCGAGGAAGAAAATGGAACAAGGAGTTAGAGTTGTTTTCTAAACTCGGGCATGGATCTGGTTAATTGTCCTTGCTGGTACTCAAACGCGGATGAGCCCATGGCTCTTTTATATGGATCTGTTGGTTGATCTTGCTGATCTTCAACGGAGAGTCCATCTGGATTTTTATAAGTGAATATATTTTTGGATACTATGAGCTAGGAACTATTGAAAAGGCCCCTAAGTGAACAGGTGCTGGGCGTTCTGGTTTGCCAATGATGCCATAGGTACACCGATGAAAGAATGATTGGAAATTAGAATTCAACCTGGATATTTTGGAGGATTATGATCAATGATGCTATGGTTTCATTAAAAGATTGTTTTAAAGACAGCTGAATCTGTGAAACAGGCAATTTCATATTGGGTGTGTAAGTGGTGTGACTATCTTGAAGTTTGCTTGAAGCACCGGCTAGGGACCTGGAAACTCTTTTCCCTTGGTACCCGGGACAAAACATAACCAAATTCCTAAATGGATCCTATCAATATAGTGGTTGGGCGGTTGGCTAAACCATGGGACTAGATAGGGTTAGGCTGAACTGATGGATCCCTAAAATGAGACTCAATTCAGTTATGTTACGATAGATGAAGTAAATCTCGGATAGTCCTTGTTCTATGGAAAAGAATCAACGGCTGTGCCTCTTGACAAGGAAAAAAGCATTGGTCTCTATGATCCAAGTGCAAGTCTCTTCCTTGATATGATCATGTGACTTACGGGTTCGGTTGGATCAGTTTGGTTAGTTAAGGTTCTTGACTATGTTAGAATAAAAATATCCTAGAGGAATTGCCCGTGATTCTGGGTGAGGGAAGTTATTCTGGGTTTTGGAAGAACCCAAGGATTAGTCTCTTGTCTAGATATCCGTGGGGCGAGGCCCCGAGTGCGAGGCTCTGCCCCCTGTGCGCAAGAAGTGCTACTTTCGCTACTAGCACCCCCGATTTCATTGCGCGGAGAGAGCAGGGATCTTTCAAAGTTGAGCTTGGGAGGAAGTGTTGAGATATCAAGCTCAACTAGTGTTGAGATATCAAGCTCAACTAGTGTGGATATTAGTGACATGCCACAATGATAGTTTTGCACTTATGCCATTGGCATGGTTGGTGAGATTATGGTTGATATGCTGCCAGTGGATGATAGGCTATGTGTGATAGCCACATTTGGATTACTAGAGTCTAGCATAGCCGACATGACCGATGCTTATTATGGTACTATTATGGACATTGGATGCATGCCTATTGCAACATGATAGCAAGGTTTTAGGAGAACCATCCTCTTACCCTTATCTTGATGAGTCTCAACATTACACGAGATGGTGTTGTATAGTTTACTCTTTTGTAATCCGTTATTACATCATATATGTTTTAGGATTCTTAGTAGTATATTCCCTCATACATGATTATTATCCCCGGGGAAGATTCAGTCTTTGTACAAGGAGTTTAAGCTCATAATTAGACCCTGATGATGTAAATAAATAAAAAAAATAGAGTAATAAATATGTAAGATTACTATCCCCAAGGGAATACGCAACATTTGTACAAGGGGTCTAAGATCATGACTAGACCCTCATGATGCAAATAAATAAATAAATAGAGTAATGAAGACGTAGGATTATTATCCAGGGGAAGATACAACCTTTGTACAAAGAGTTTAAGCTCATGAGACCCTCATGATGTAAATAAATAAAAATATAGAGTAATAAATTACAAGATAGATTGAAAACTCTTTGTATAAAAATTATTTTTTTAAAAAAATCAATGGCTTTTGAGACAAACAATAAGTCAATGGATCTCATTATCCGAGATTTTTGGATTATCTCAATAGGATGATGATATTTGCATTTATATGGCATCTCAAGAAAAAACTTAAACATGGAAAAAGTGAACATCATGCAAATAATGTTTGGCTAGCCATGATTAGGGAGAGACAAGGGCTAGTTAAAAAATTTATTATTCATGATCGGAGTCTCTATAGGAGTTTGACACCTATGTCCAAAGGATGAGATCTTTAAATTTGTATATCCCCCTGAAGAAAATCTCTCAAACCTTACAAAATCTTTGGAACCCTAAGTTAAATCATGTAATGCTTTTAGTAAAATAATACGACATTTTGTCGTTACACATATATTTATGTGAATAAGTTTTTTAAAAATTAAACTACAGAATATGGCTCAACCATTCGCATGGCATTTACAAATTTTTACTTGAATTATCAGGACTATTACTTCAGCCAACTATATCATGACTAGAATGGAAACAAGGAAATTAATTTAGCCTTCCTTCCCTATTATGCCTCGAGCCTCAATTTGCCAATGATAATAGAACAATTAGATCTCATAAGAGGGTTTAGGAACCGTGGCTATGGTTTGTTCACTTTAGACGAGTACTTGGCTGATTCATCTTGGTTTGTAAATATTGAATTGTAGGGCAATAGAGATCTTTTTATCAGATTGGACTCGAGCATTAGAATTACTATAAATGATGTAATACGATTTTGATTAATAAATAAAAGTCTCTATCTTGAGAGAAGAATCTTTCATTAAAATTCAAGTGACTTTTGAATAATACGCTATCACTAAACCGTCCATGGGAGAGCTCAATAATGACATAAGAGATGCAATCCATAGAGCACAACATAGACCATTCAAAGGAGAGGGACAAAACATGTCCAATATATTGGAAGGTTAGATTGACTCGATGGGGATGAGTTTTGATGTAGCAAGTTATAATGAGCAGAGTAAGATGGCACCGTTGCTAGGCTAAAGCTTATTAGAAATGCTAGGATCACTTGGAAGAGTTATTGTGACACCAACCATCTAGATCATAATCGATTATCATGGGATAATATGAAAGGTTGGAAGAGTTATTGTAATGCCAACCATCTAGATCAGAATCAAAATCATATTGGGGGGTGATATGAAAGGTCTCATCTACACCAGGGATTTTGTCCTCCTGGATTTTATGACAACAAGATTAATGAGTTCTTGGAGTTGACTTAGACACTAGAGGAATATCACCAAATCTTTGTTAGACTCCTTCAGTTTGCTCTGATAATGAATGAAGTGAACCTTCTTAACAGATTTTTTGAAAATCTTAACCCTTAGATTGTTTAGTGAAGAATACAAAGCCAACATCCATATTTGAAGTTGTTATCATGGTAGAAGATTTTGCTAAGATTTTTCCAGATGATGGTGCTTTAAATAATATGAAGCGTCCCCTAACAAGATTTCCAGAGGAGAAAGGTAAATTCCCCCAATCTAAAAAGAATCCATGGCTAGTGTCAGGGACAAGAAGATGTATTGGAAATGTCCAAGTTAGGAGGAACATGCTTTCCCAAAGCTAGTTAAGGGAGACCCTTCTCGCAAGCACCTTTTACAAGTGATCAATACAATAGCATATGTTTTGTGATAACAAGTGTTTTAGGTGCCACCAATTAGGTCACCAGATTCATGATTGTCCCTTACATGCTAGAGCCATTATTTTTGTGCAAAGTAATCAGATACCTCAAAATTGGGAAAACCCAAGCAGCAGAGCCCGAACCCAATTCTCCACTCCCAAGGCTATAACTTTTTCCAAAGAGATGGATCAAAAAAGAGGTCGCATCCATGTAACATTTAAGCACTAGGGTCAAAATCATCAATTTTGAGTGATTCAAGCCCCATCAAGTTATCATGGTAAGAATTTCAAGCTTTTGATTGATTTTGTAAGTACACATTCATTTTTATCACTTGGATGCATGCAAAAGTTAGTCTTAGAGCAAAGATAAGGTAAACAAATACAAGTCAAGGTAGCCAGCGGGGCGGAAAGTTTCTTTTCACTTGCAAGATCCGGTTTCTATTGGATGGGAATTGGCAACAACTGAGTGCCAATTTAAGGTACTGCCTAGGAATTTATGATGGGATACTTGGTATAAAGTGACTCATGTACCAAGACGATATTCACTATTATAAGGGGATTGTTTTATTCCTTGATCTTGGTGGAATTAGAGTACAGGGGATCGGAGAAATAGGTTACCCCTAGTTAAATTTAGTCAAAGTAAGAAAATTAATGAAAAGTCTTAGGAAGAAATAAGCAGTTTGTATGGTCCAACCTTGTTGAAAGAATCAGTATAGTTCAGGAATCATAGTGGCTAAGTGAATATACAGATGCTTTCTTGAAGAATTATCCAAAATGCTACCTATTTGCGATATGGATCATGAGCTTGAGCTAGTATCCCAACCTATTTCCAAAAGAGCCTATAAGATGGTAGTTCTACCTATAAGATGGTAGAACTCAAGGAACAGTTGAGGCAACTTCTTGAGAAAAAGTTTGTTCAACCAAGTCTTTCACCACGGGGAGCACCAGTTCTATTCCCAAAAGAAAAAGGATAGAACACTTAGGCTCTGTCAAATCAATTGACAATCAAGACTAAATATCCCATTCCCAATATTGACAAGCTTCTTGATCGATTACATGGAGCTTAGATGTTTGTAAAGATAGATTTTAAGTTATGATATTATCGGATCAAGATAAAGCAAGAACATATTCCAAAGATAATATTTAATACTCTCTCTAAACACTATGAAATTATAGGGATGCCTCTGGATTAACAAATGCCCCAACTACTTTTAACAAATTGATGTAAGAAGTCTTCAAGGAATAATTGGGTTTTAGTATTCTTTGATGACATTTTGATAATCCAAAGATTGTGCAAATCATGAGAAGCATGCAGGTAAACTCTTAGAGATTCTCATGAAGCATGTCATATGTAAAGAAGAGAAAGTTTACCTTCTTCACTAATCCCATTGAGAATTTACACTGTATTATATCTAAGGATAAAATCTCAACAGATTGAGTTAATGTGCAAGCAATGATAGATTTTCTTGAACCCAAATCAATTAGAGAAGTCAAGGGATTCCTAGGTTTAATCGGATGGTTCAAAATCTTTATACCTAGATATGACAAAGCTTCTCCCTTGGACAATGCTTCTTAAGAAGAATGCATCATTCCAATTCCATGTGCCAAAGTGCTTTTGATAAATTGAAGGCTTTCTTGGTTTATAAATCTAATTTTGAAGTTACCCAAATTTGGGAAGCCATCATGGAAAGAAGGCCATTGGTACTAAGTGGGTTTACAAGTTAAAACGCAAAGTAGATGGTAGCATTGATCGCTACAAGGCCAGATTTGTTGCAAAGGGGTATGCCCAGAAGAATCTAGGCATATGCCAAAATGGCTTGTACAGACATTGAGGGATAGCAAGTTGGCAGATTCTTTACCTAACAGAACTCGTGCTAGGTTCTCATCATGCAAATTATTTTCATGTGGATCATGTTTTCATGTGGATCATGTTTTCATTTTTACTTTATGTAATGAGGAGGAACCTATTTCCTTTGAGGAAGCACATGATGATGATCATTGGATGCATGCTGTGCAGGATGAGTATAACTCTATACTCAAGAATGATACCTGGTATTTGATAGATCTACCTCATGGAAAGAAGGCCATTGGTACTAAGTCGGTTTACAAGTTAAAACACAAAGCAGATGATGGTAGCATTGATCGCTACAAGGCCAGACTTGTTGCAAAGGGGTATGCCCAAAAAAAGGGCATTGATTATGATGAGACCTTTGCATCCACATCTCGTATGACTACCATTAGGTGTCTCATTGCTTTGGTAGCACAGTGGAATGTACATAAGTTAGACATTAAGACTGCATTCTTGTGAATGGTGATTTACATGACAAGGTGTATGTATCGCAGCCTCCTAGTTTTGTTGTGAAAGGAGAAGAGTCTAAAGTATGCAGGTTGAAAAAGGCTCTTTATGGCCTTAAGTAGGCTCCTAGAGCATGGTATGAGAAGATTCATACATACTTGGTTGCAAATGATTTTTGCAACAGTCCAATAGAGAGTACCCTCTATGTGAAGAGTAAGGACACATTTTTGGTCATCGTTCTATACGTTGATGATATGCTGCTCCTCATCAACGAGACCCGATATAGATCAGATTTCAGCCTTTAAGGCTGATTTGTAGTCATCGTTTGAGATGTCAAATTTGGGGCCTTTGCATTACTATTTGGGGATTCACTTTATGCAGAGCAATGATGGCATTGTTATGCTGCAGTCTAAATATATATAGAAGCTATTGAAGAGGTTTAATCTTGAAGACTATAAACTTTTGGCTACACCTATGGAGACAGGTACTTGACTTAGTCTTCAAGATGTAGGAGACTCTTTTGATACTGGTTTGTATCAGTGGGCTATTGGATCCCTTCTTTATGTATGCAACACGAGGCCAGATATATAGTATGCAATCTCACAGTTGAGCAGATTAATGCATAGTCCAATTACGAAGCATTGGTAAGCTGTTAAGCGAGTTTTTTGCTATTTACAAGGCACTCAATATTTTGGATTGTTTTATCCAAAAGGGGGTGAGTCATAGTTGCATGCTTTTAGTGATTTAGATTGGGCTAGATGTTATGACACATGAGTGTCCACTAGTGGGTTTGCTTTTGCCTTGGTGATTCATGTATATTATGGCTCAGCAAGAAGCAACCTAAAGTGGCCACTTCCAGCTGCTCTGCTGCTGTGAAGCTGAGTACAAGGGGTAGCTTTTACAGCTACAGTTGAGTGTGTGTGGCTCAGATGCCTTGTGGCTGATTTGGGTGTTGGACAGTCATCTAGCACTATGATTTTCACTGACAGCCAGAGCACATTAGCAGTTGCGAGGAACCTAGTGTTTCATGCTCACACTAAGCACATTGAGGTGCATTATCACTATGTCAGGGAAAGACTCTTTGCAACAGAGATAAGCTTGGTCTATGTGCCTACACATGACAACATGGTAGATTTATTCACGAAGGCTCTTCCTCGTGAAAAGTTCAAAGCTTTTTGTAAAGCTTTGAGCTTATTTCCTTTTCAGGATTGATAGGCCATACCGTGTACATGTTCACATCATCACTTGGATTTGTAGCATTATATGGTAGTGATGTGTGTGAACACAATTAGGACCACCGGGGCACTTTTTCCCTCACTAGGAGGTCTTTTCCCATGTGCGTATGTACACCCTCTTATCTACTCATTTTGGGGTGTGTACTTATCTTTTGTATTTGGCACACATTTATTCATACTAATCAAGTGAGTACTAATCAAGTGAGTTTGTGTGCTCTCAAGCTTCTCTATCTTGTGTGTGTGCATTGTTGCAACACTAACCCTAATTCCAACACAGACGGCATCCCTAAAGGTTAACATATCATAGAGATAACAATTTAGACCTTGAACAAACAAATTATGCTCTCTTAACATCACTGATGTAGCATGATGAACGCCTCTTCTATGAGGATTCATGTGATAAGAAAGAATGGACAAATGCAATGGATGAAGAGATGACTAGATTTCACAAGAATCACAATTGGGATCTATGTGAGCTTTCACCCAACAAGAAAGTAATAGGCTGCAAATGGATTTACAAGATGAAGTACAACAAGGAAGGGAAGATAGACAGGTACAAAGCAAGACTTGTGGGTAAAGGTTTTGTTCAAAAATAGGGGTTGATTATGAAGAGACCTTTGCTCTAGTAGCCAAGATGAATTCTATGAGGTTACTCATTTCTCCAGCCTCTAATCATAAATGGAATTGTGGCAAATGGATGTCAACAATGCCTTCCTCAATGGCCATCTTGAGGAAGAAGTCTACATGTAGCAGCCTACAGGTTATGTCAAAGTAGTAACAGAGCATCTTGTTTGCAAGTTGCAAAAGAGCTTGTATGGTCTGAAACAAGCTCCAAGAGTTTGGTATGGAAGAATTGATGAGCATCTCAAAGTTCAAGGTTTCCAAAAGAGCAATGCAGATTACACTCTCTACTACATGGTAAAAGAGAAGGACATTGTTCTTGTTTTTCTATGTATTGATGATCTGACTTTGACAGGAAGACTGAAGCCATGGTTGTAGATATTAAATCCAAACTCTCAGCTGATTTTGAGATGAAAGATCTTGGATACTTGCACTATATACTTAGGATTGGAGTATCTAGAGGTGGTATATTCATCTATAAGCAAAAGTATCTATTTGTAGACTATTCTCAAGAAGTTTGGTATGGAGACCTATAAGCTATGTCTACACTAATGGAATCCAATATGAAGCTGACAAAGAATGAAACAAATCATCCTTTTGATCCTACTTTGTACACGCAACTCATTGGTTCTCTTATTTACTTGGCTTGACCTTTGTTTTGTAGTAAAATAGTCTTGCTTGACCTTTGTTTTGTGGCTTGACCTTTGTTTTGTAGTAAAATAGTCTTGCTTAGTTTATGTAGAACCCCAAATTGTCTCATTGGACTCTGCAACCAAAAGAGTGCTCAGATACTTGAAAGAAACTTAGCATTGGGGTATCTTATATGCAGGTGACACACTAAGTCTACATGGATTTAGTGATTATGACTATGTAGCTTGTCGGATGTGGATATAAGAAGAATTAGTAGTAGTAGTAGTGGTAGTGCATTCTTTCTTGGTGCAGGAGCCATTTCATGATGGTGTTCTAAGAAGCAGAGTAAATTCAATTTGTCATCCATAGAGGATGAATACAAAGCTTTAACCACCTCAGCATGTGAAGGCATCTAGCTGAAAAGATGCTTGCAAGAACTTGGCCTTTATGGAGTTGATGGTCCTACTCCTCCTATTCTTTGTGATAACATATTAGCTGAAGCCTTAGCCAAGAATCCAGTCATGCATCAAAGAACCAAGAATATTTAAGTTAGAGAACATTATCAAGGAGAAGATGCACTCATGTCTTCACTAAAGCCCTAGGCAAAGAGATCTTTTTCAAGCATAGAGCAGGCCTTGGCATGATGGAACTTCCCTTAAGGGAAGGTGCGTGAAGAGTAAGGGAAGGCTCCACAATTTCTCCATACTTGGAGGAAGGGAAGGCTTAATAGTCTTTCACAAAATAAACATGTTTTATATCTTTTACTTTTTCATTTTATAGGTTTGAGTTAGGTGTCTTAATCAGCCGACTGAATCAGCTATCAAAGTCAGCTAACTGAAGAAGCTGGCGTGCAAAGTCTATTTGATTAGGCTTTCTGAACCAGCTGACTGAATCAGTTAGTCGGGGTCAACTTCTCACCTACGGAGTCAGCTCAACCGCTATTTAAACAAAGGTTCAGAGATGTTACTGATCTTGAGGGAAGATGTTAAAAGATGCAAGTTCACACCACCTTTAAGGTTTACGAAGCCTTGAAATTGTGCCGCCTGTTTGGTGGAAAATGATTCCTCATCAAAGGAGGAATTGCAAGCCACAATCTTCTCTCAGGAGACAATTCTACAGAATTGACCTAATCAACACAATTTAGCTGATAGGAAGCTACAACATTTTGGGCACGCCTACCGAATTACATCAGTAGAGATGAAGCCTTGATCACGACTCACCACCATTAAGCGATGAGTTGTTCTTCTATTTGGATCATTATAAAAGCCTATCTTGTATGCAGCTCCTTATAGTGAACAATAATGAACAGAAGCCACTTGCTAGCCTAACACTCATAGAACTATACTGATTGTAATATTAGAAGCTGATTAAGATCCTTGGCATTAGGATAGGGTTTTGGGGATTATACCTTCCACATTAGAGTCAAAATCTATAATTTGTTGTATCCCATCTGATTCCGTAATATAAACAGTGCTGATTCGGTTTTAGTTTGTTCATTCAGTCTGATTTTTGGTCGTTATGTCACATTTCCTTGTCCTCATCATTTTGACAGTATTACAATATGTCATCACCCCCTGGATGCATGAGTTGCTACTCTAAGGTAATAAGGTGTGATAAAGAACAAAAGACTAGGTCTACTCATTAACAACCATGGGATAAGGTGATGAGGCTTGTCGATGTAGCTTTGGTTCTAGAAGAGATGTTTGTCGGGGTCTTCTCTTTGCTTGATGATGAAGACTCCATGTAGTTAGCTTCCTAGTTCTTCAATTTGCATTCCTCTTCTTAGTGCCTAAGTTTGTTGCAGTGTCCACATTTTGGCTTGTTTTGGAGTTTGCACTCTCTTTTGAAGTATCCTTTCCTTCCATAGTGGTAGAATTCTTTTGTGCCCTTGTTGGTGTGTAAAGTGCTTGTTCCTTTATGGTTCATTGTGTTCCATTTTTTAGATGCTTCTCTTCTTCAAGTAGGGATTCAATACAACCCTCAAATGTTGGTTAAGGTAAATTAATTAGAGTGGTCACTAGTGCACCATATTCCTCATGCATGCTTTTTCGAAGTATGGCAAGTGCATCCTTTTTACCTATTTTTGCATCAATGCCATCTAACTAGTCATGACGCTTTTCATTATGCTTATGAATTGTGCTAGTGACTCATGAAATTTCATCTCTAAGCCATAAAATTCTATTTTCAAATGGATTTCTTAATTCTTGGCTTTGGAGCCAAATATAAATTTAACTCATCCCGTGATTGTTTTTCTGGGGTTTTGGAATCAATGTGATGAGTAAGGTTGGTGCCCAAGTGCAATCCAATTAATGGCAGTGCTTGTTCATCTTTTTCATTCCAATCCTTAGTTGGATTAGGTGCATTCTCCTTAATTAATTTCCACAACTTCTTGTGCCTTCCCCAGAGAACTTCTCAACATTCATTTTGTAGTGCTTGATGCTATTGCAAAGGTCTCATTCAAGTTTGACTCTTGACAATGTCTAATTGCTTACAAATTGGCGCTTAAAATGTGCTCAGTTACTTCCCATCTCAATATCAAATGATATGATTTGATGCTCAACCAAGGCTAATGTGACCCAAGGAATCTAATTTTAACCTTCAATTAGACCAATTCCTACTAATAATCCTTTAATAATAGTGTTTAAGGCTAAAAAATAGTGATTAATAGCAGTAGAGCTTAGAGGGTTCAATTAAGCTCATGGGTAGCAATTTTGATAGGGCTTTTTTAATGAGGTTATTGTACTTGAGGAGGGGAAGTTGCACAAAATGTAAGATCCCTGTCCCCACCGAGCAACGGATTCGGGGTACTAGCAGCGAAAGTAGCACTTCTCGCGTGGGACAGGGGTCTCACACTCGGGGCCTCGTCCACGGATATCCGGACAAGAGACTAATCTGTCGGTTTTTCCAAAACCGAACCCGGAAAAACTTCCCTTACCCGGAAAGCACGGGTGATTCCACCAGGATAACTTTTTACTCTAACGTAGTCAAGATCATTACTGGTCACACTGATCCGACTGCACCTATAAAGATACTCGGTCAGATCAAGGAAGAAACTTGCACTTAGATCATTGGGATCAACGTTTTTTTCCCCATCAAGAGGCACAGCCGTTGATTCCTATCCATAGAACAATTACTATCCGAGATTTACTTTATCTATCGTAGTAACAGGAATTGAGTCTTGATTTACGGATCCATCAGTCCAGCCTAACCCCATCCGATCCCATGGGTTAGCCAACCGCCCAACCACTGTAGTGATGGGATCCAATTTGGAATTTGGTTAGGTTTTGTCCCGAGTACCAAGGAAAAGAGTTCCAAGGCCCCCTAGCCGGAAGTTCATGCAAGCATAAAACTAGCCACACCACTTACACACCCAATATGAAATTGCCTTTTTCTTAGCATCAGCTAACTTTAAAACAATCCTTTAATGAAACCATAGTACCACTGATCACAGTCTTCCAAATTATCCGGTTGATTCTTAATTTCCCATCATTCCTTCATCAGAGTATCTATGGCATCATTGGCAACTAGAACGCTCACCACCTGTCCACTCACGGGCCTTTTCAATAGTTCCTAGCCCATAATACTCGGTAATATAATCACTTATAAAAATCAAGATGGGATCAGCAAGATCAATCAACAGATCCATAAAAAGAGCCATGGACTCATCCATTGAAGACTAGCAAGGTCAATCAACCAGATCCACGCCTGGTTTCAGAAAACAACTCTTACTCCTTGTTCCAATATCTTCCTCGACGCACGTGTGGGTATCCTAGGCGACCCAGAGCCCGAGCACCATATGGTCAGTACCCTCTAGGATCCTTCATCACAGGTGACCTAGTGCTTCACTCATAGGCCGCTTCCTTGGTCCCTCATAGGCCGCTTCCTTGGTCACTCATAGGCCGCTTCCTTGGTCCCTCATCCACCGTATACTGGAAGCTCACCATTTTAATCGAACCGAGGCTGGTCAAGACCTCGGTCGACGACCTTGCTACGCGAGACGTCCTCCATTGACTCTCCGTCTCACAGCAGTTGCAACTTTAACAGTTAGGTCTTCATGACCTTAATCCACAAGACGGTCAAAATGCTTCCCCAGCATTCTTGACATAAAACAGTCATTTACAAAAAGTCACAAAATACAGTTTCTAAATCGAACTCTCGTCTTCCCACATTATCCCTCCTTAGTCCACATTACTTATTCCACATTCCATTCAATGTGTACTCATTCTCATCCATTTCCTCATATCGACGACACATTAATTCGCATACACATTCACATTCACATTCACATCCATACATCCACATCTACATGCATACATCCATTTTCACATCCTCATTTATACATCCACATCTCATATCCACATTCATACATACACATCCATACCCACATCCACATCCACATCCACATTCATACATCCACATCCACATTCCCATTCACATCTATACATCCACATCTACATCCACATACATACATACATCCACATCCGTATCTACATCCATACATCCACATTCACATCCACATACATACATACATCCACATCCGTATCTACATCCATACATCCACATTCACATTCACATCCACATCCACATACATACATCCATTTTCACATTCCCATTCATATAACCCCATATGCCTTCACATCTAATCTTTTACATCACATCCATTCTTGCCCTATCACAACCCATATACATCTTATCCTATCACCTACACTTCTTATCTCATCTCATACACATCTTATCACATCTTAATTCATCTTATCACCTGTTAACTTATTTCATAAGCATCTTATCACCTCTTATCACATCTTATATACCTCTTATCACATCGTATCACATCTCATATCTATTTATAGAATACAAGAGAATTCTTATATTTGATATAAGATTTCTTTACACATTTATTTATGCATAAATTCCATTTAAGGAGATTAATACTTTCGAAGTAAAAATCAATCTTTTATGCATCTTCCTATGCATAAATTCATTTTAAATGAAAATGACACTTTTGAATTAAAATTCAATCTTTTATGCATCTTCCTATGCATAAATTCAATTTAGATGAGAATGACACTTTTAAATCAATCTTTTATGCATCTTCCTATGCATAAATTCAATTTGGTAGGAATTACACTTTTAGAATAAAAGAATTTCTCTTATGCATCTGAGTTATGCATAAAATCCATTTATGATGAAAATCACACTTTTAGTATAAAAAGAATATCTTTTATGCATACTTCTATGCATGAAATCCAAATATGATAAAAGTAACACTTTTATAATAAAATAATCACCTCTTATGCATACTTCTATGCATGAAATTCAATTGTGATAAAAGTAACACTTTTATAATGAAATAAACAACTTTTATGCATACCTCTATGCATGAAATCCAAATATGATAAAAGTAACACTTTTATAATAAAATAATCAACTCTTATGCATACTTCTATGCATGAAATTTAATTGTGATAAAAGTAACACTTTTATAATAAAATAATCAACTTTTATGTTGCATACCTCTATGCATGAAATCCAAATATGATAAAAGTAACACTTTTATAATAAAATAATCAATTTTTATGCATACCTCTATGCATGAAATCTGATAAAAGCCACACTTTTATAATAAAATAATCAATTTTTATGCATACCTCTATGCATGAAATCCAAATATGATAAAAGTCACACTTTTATAATAAAATAATCAACTTTTATGCATACCTATATGCATGAAATCCAAATATGATAAAAGTAACACTTTTATAATAAAATAATCAACTTTTATGCATACCTCTATGCATGAAATCCAAATATGATAAAAGTCACACTTTTATAATAAAATAATCAACTTTTATGCATACCTCTATGCATGAAATCTAATTATGATAAAAGTCACACTTTTATAATAAAATAATCAACTTTTATGCATATCTCTATGCATGAAATCCAATTATGATAAAAGTCACACTTTTATAATAAAATAATTAACTTCTATGCATACCTCTATGCATGAAATTCAAATATGATAAAAGAAACACTTTTATATTAAAATAATTATTCTTTTATGCATACCTCTATGCATGAAATCCAAATATGATAAAAGAAACACTTTTATATTAAAATAATAATTCTTTTATGCATACCTCTATGCATGAAATCCAAATATGATAAAAGTAACACTTTTATAATAAAATAATCATTAATTATGCATAACATAAAAATTAATTTCTCAATGATTACAATAAAATTCTTTCAATTAATCTAGGATGATAATTCCTAGAATATGGTAGGAAGTTCTCTTTTCATGCTTTGAATAAAATTATTTTATGTGTAATTTTTATAAAAATTTTGCTATAGCTCCACTACTATGACTGATAAATCTCAATTTATTTTGAAGGATAAAGCTTATCATTAAGGAAATGATTAGAATGATCCTTAATTGGATCATTAACCCAATAATGGGTTGAATCATCAATATTCATGAAATACATAAACTAAAAGCATAGAAAAAAGCCATTAATTTGACCTCAAGCATAGATTAATCTTGGATTAAGAAAAAGCTTTATGAAAAGCTTCATTTGGATTGAGAATGGGTCATGAGTATGACCATTTCTTGAGTGAGAGAGAGAAATTACATAAAAACCATTAGAATTAAGCATAAATGGAAATTTATGTAATTCTTAACTATCATTAATCAATTAACTTCAATAGCATTCATCAAATTATGTAACTCTTCACTACCATTCATCAATTAACTTCAATAGCATTCATCAATAGTATTCAAAAACCATTCCAATTAAGCTTCTCAAGCTTGAGAGGGGTTGAGAAGAGAGAAACATTGAGAAATTATAGAAAATGATCAAAATTCACTAATTACCTTATAAATTGCTTGATTCTTTGTTCACGATAGAGGCCCCCAACCAATCAATTGGTTAAGTATGTTGATGGAGCCACCAATGGGGATTGAAGAAAGAGGGAAGCTCCAATTTCTTCAATTTGGAGAGAATTTTAGAGAATAGTAGAAATTAGCATTATTTCAGCATAACTCTAGTATAGTAAAATTCTTCTATTTTTTTCAAAGGACTCATGTTCTATTTATAGGAGAGGGAAGCTCTAACCAAAGCTAACTGAATTCTAGAATTTTCCAAATTCAATTTGTTTTAATTTGGAGTAGATTTGGACCTAGTTTGGTTACTTTTTGATTCGGTTTGGTTCCATTTTGATTTGGTTTGGTTCAAGAGAGAGGAGAGATAAAAATATGACATTATTTTTTAGTTTAAAACTCATTCAAGCATGTGAAATATGCACCTCCTTTAAAGAACTCCTCTTCCTTACATATGTGTCAAAATGGAATCATTATACCCAAAATATCTCATATTTTTAATATTACTCATAGTTTTTTTTACTAATAAACCTTGTACATTTTCAACTCTTCATCTTGTGTGAGCATTTACTCATTTTTGGATACCCAAAATATCTCATATTTTTAATATTTCTCATAGTTTTTTACTAATAAACCTTGTACATTTTCAACTCTTTATCTTATGTGAGCATTTACTCATTTTTGGATACCCAAAATATCTCATATTTTTGATATTACTCATAGTTTCTTACTAATAAACCTTGTACATAGTCAACTCTTCATCTTATGTGAGCATTTACTCATTTTTGGGTATCTTCTTTTACAAATTGGATTTATCTCCTCTCTACACATGGATTGATGCTATTGGTCCAAAGGAACCTTAATTGGACCATAATCTAAAATTTCTGAAAATCTAGACCCTTAGGCTAAGGTCCTTTATACCCATTTCCAATTAATTCCAATTGCACATTGAAAAATTCTTTCGAAATTTCTGTTTCAGGAAAATTCATTTTAATAAGATGAGATATTTTTCTATCCAAAAATATTCAAAATTTGAATATTCTCTCTCTAGAATATTTTCTCTCCCTATGCCAAAACAGGCAGAGACAAGATCTCTTATATTTCTGAAGAGGGAATTGATTACAGGGGAATATGCTGGACATTTTGAGAGGTTGGGGAGGAATCTTACATTCTCTCCCACTTGAAAAACACGAGATGTCCTCATCTTGCAAACTTGGGATAATTTTGCAAGATGCATGAATATGAGATTTAGAGAAAAATTTAATTAAGATTAACCACCAAAAAAAAAGTCTCAAGGAGAGTAAGATTCAAGACAAGAACAAGATTTAAACTTTATTCATTCTTGGAACATATACAGTAAAGATAGAAGAACTCTTTACACTTCCATAAGCCCGTCCATCATATGATCACAAAAGCAGCACTCAGGGACTCGTCCCAATCATCCACATTGTGGTTTCGCTCAGCTTATTACATTTCAATCAATTTTCAAGGATCATCATTTTTCAATCAGAATCCAAATCAATTCATCAGTTCCCAAACAGAATTAAAAATCATATCAACCACATTCGAATTCATCAACTACATAGTATTAATACTTATAATTTCAAGTCTTAGATTTACTCGTATATACTGCCGGTAAAGAGCTACAGTTATACCCTCGGTATATACGGTTAGTCATGATACTTGGAATTATAGGGTAAATACCATCATGTCTAGGCCTCAAGCAAGTCAAGGTTCCATAGAATTGCGGTACTTCCATTTGAAGACCCAATTACTAATTTACGAATTTTTAGTTTGAATATCAAATTGTATGAAGCATATCACACAATTACAACCTTTTTGTGTTTCTTGATAAATTTTTGACATATTTGTCTTCTCAGTTGATCTTTATTAGCCAAATGGCTCTGATACCAATTGTCGAGCAACGGATTCGGGGTACTAGCAGCGGAAGTAGCACTTCTCGCATG
The DNA here is from genome assembly GCF_041138505.1 of Cibotium barometz. Taxonomy (NCBI): domain Eukaryota; kingdom Viridiplantae; phylum Streptophyta; class Polypodiopsida; order Cyatheales; family Cibotiaceae; genus Cibotium; species Cibotium barometz. Next base: position 36,842,767 of record NC_141048.1, on the reverse strand, counting down.
GGACAGGGGTCTCACACTCGGGGCCTCGTCCCACGGATATCCGGACAAGAGACTAATCCATCGGTTTTTCCAAAACCGAACCCGAAAAAACTTCCCTTACCCGGAAAGCACGGGCGATTCCACCAGGATAACTTTTTACTCTAACGTAGTCAAGATCATTACTGATCACGCTGATCCGACTGCACCTATAAAGATACTCGGTTAGATCAAAGAAGAAACTTGCACTTGGATCATTGGGATCAACGCTTTTTTCCCCATCAAGAGGCACAGCCGTTGATTCCTATCCATAGAACAATTACTATCCGGGATTTACTTTATCTATCGTAGTAACAGGAATTGAGTCTCGATTTACGGATCCATCAGTCCAGCCTAACCCCATCCGATCCCATGGGTTAGCCAACCGCCCAACCACTGTAGTGATGGGATCCAATTTGGAATTTGGTTAGGTTTTGTCCCGAGTACCAAGGAAAAGAGTTCCAAGGCCCCCTAGCCGGAATTTCATGCAAACATAAAACTAGCCACACCACTTACACACCCAATATGAAATTGCCTTTTTCTTAGCATCAGCTAACTTTAAAACAATCCTTTAATGAAACCATAGTACCACTGATCACAGTTTTCCAAATTATCCGGTTGATTCTTAATTTCCCATCATTCCTTCATCAGAGTATCTATGGCATCATTGGTAACTAGAACGCTCACCACCTGTCCACTCAGGGGCCTTTTCAATAGTTCCTAGCCCATAATACTCGGCAATATAATCACTTATAAAAATCAAGATGGACTCTCGTTGAAGATCAGCAAGATCAATCAACAGATCCATAAAAAGAGCCAGGGACTCATCCATTGAAGACTAGCAAGGTCAATCAACCAGATCCATGCCCGGTTTCAGAAAACAACTCTTACTCCTTGTTCCAATATCTTCCTCGACGCACGCGTGGGTATCCTAGGCGACCCAGAGCCCGAGCACCGTATGGTCAGCACCCTCTAGGATCCTTCGCAGGTGACCTAGCGCTTCACTCATAGGCCACTTCCTTGGTCCCTCATCCACCGTACTACCGGAAGCTCACCATTTTAATCGAATCGAGGCTGGTCAAGACCTCGGTCGACCTTGCTACGCGAGACGTCCTCCATTGACTCTCCGTCACAGCAGTTGCAACTTTAATAGTTAGGTCTTCATGACCTTAATCCACAAGACGGTCAAAATGCTTCCCCAGCATTCTTGACATAAAACAGTCATTTACAAACAGTCACAAAATATAGTTTCTAAATCGAACTCTCGTCTTCCCACATTATCCCTCCTTAGTCCACATTACTTATTCCACATTCCATTCAATGTGTACTCATTCTCATCCATTTCCTCATATCGACGACACATTAATTCGCATACACATTCACATTCACATCCACATCCATACATCCATATCTACATGCATACATCCATTTTCACATCCTCATTTATACATCCACATCTCATATCCACATTCATACATACACATCCATACCCACATCCACATCCACATCCACATTCATACATCCACATCCACATTTCCATTCACATCTATACATCCACATCTACATCCACATACATACATACATTCACATCCGTATCTACATCCATACATCCACATTCACATCCACATCCACATACATACATCTATTTCCACATCCACATACATACATCCATTTTCACATTCCCATTCATATAACCCCATATGCCTTCACATCTAATCTTTTACATCACATCCATTCTTGCCCTATCACAACCCATATACATCTTATCCTATCACCTACACTTCTTACCTCATCTCATACACATCTTATCACATCTTAATTCATCTTATCACCTGTTAACTTATTTCATAAGCATCTTATCACCTCTTATCACATCTTATACACCTCTTATCACATCCTATCACATCTCATATCTATTTATAGAATACAAGAGAATTCTTATATTTGATATAAGATTTCTTTACACATTTATTTATGCATAAATTCCATTTAAGGAGATTAATACGAAGTAAAAATCAATCTTTTATGCATCTTCCTATGCATAAATTCATTTTAAATGAAAATGACACTTTTGAATTAAAATTTAATCTTTTATGCATCTTCCTATGCATAAATTCAATTTAGATGAGAATGACACTTTTGAATCAATCTTTTATGCATCTTCCTATGCATAAATTCAATTTGGTAGGAATTACACTTTTAGAATAAAAGAATTTCTCTTATGCATCTAAGTTATGCATAAAATCCATTTATGATGAAAATCACACTTTTAGTACAAAAAGAATATCTTTTATGCATACTTCTATGCATGAAATCTAAATATGATAAAAGTAACACTTTTATAATAAAATAATCACCTCTTATGCTTACTTCTATGCATGAAATTTAATTGTGATAAAAGTAACACTTTTATAATAAAATAAACAACTTTTATGCATACCTCAATGCATGAAATCCAAATATGATAAAAGTAACACTTTTGTAATAAAATAATCAACTCTTATGCATACTTCTATGCATGAAATTTAATTGTGATAAAAGTAACACTTTTATAATAAAATAATCAACTTTTATGCTGCATACCTCTATGCATGAAATCCAAATATGATAAAAGTAACACTTTTATAATAAAATAATCAATTTTTATGCATACCTCTATGCATGAAATCTAAATATGATAAAAGTCACACTTTTATAATAAAATAATCAATTTTTATGCATACCTCTATGCATGAAATCCAAATATGATAAAAGTCACACTTTTATAATAAAATAATCAATTTTTATGCATACCTCTATGCATGAAATCCAAATATGATAAAAGTCACACTTTTATAATAAAATAATCAACTTTTATGCATACCTCTATATGCATGAAATCCAAATATGATAAAAGTAACACTTTTATAATAAAATAATCAACTTTTATGCATACCTCTATGCATGAAATCCAAATATGATAAAACTCACACTTTTATAATAAAATAATCAACTTTTATGCATACCTCTATGCATGAAATCTAATTATGATAAAAGTCACACTTTTATAATAAAATAATCAACTTTTATGCATACCTCTATGCATGAAATCCAATTATGATAAAAGTCACACTTTTAAAATAAAATAATCAACTTTTATGCATACCTCTATGCATGAAATCCAAATATGATAAAAGAAACACTTTTATATTAAAATAATAATTCTTTTATGCATACCTCTATGCATGAAATCCAAATATGATAAAAGAAACACTTTTATATTAAAATAATAATTCTTTTATGCATACCTCTATGCATGAAATCCAAATATGATAAAAGTAACACTTTTATAATAAAATAATCATTAATTATGCATAACATAAAAATTAATTTCTCAATGATTACAATAAAATTCTTTCAATTGATCTAGGATGATAATTCCTAGAATATGATAGGAAGTTCTCTTTTCATGCTTTGAATAAAATTATTTTATGTGTAATTTTTATAAAAATTTTGTTATAGCTTCGCTACTACTATGACTGATAAATCTCAATTTATTTTGAAGGATAAAGCTTATCATTAAGGAAATGATTAGAATGATTCCTAATTAGATCATTAACCCAATAATGGATTGAATCATCAATATTCATGAAATACATAAACTAAAAGCATAGAAAAAAGCCATTAATTTGACCTCAAGCATAGATTAATCTTGGATTAAGGAAAAGCTTTATGAAAAGCTTCATTTGGATTTACATTTTCAACTCTTCATCTTGTGTGAGCATTTACTCATTTTTGGATACCCCCTCCCCCCTGTTGAAAAATATATAGTGTTTATGCATCGTTACTCTACTCCACCTAAGCCAAGAACTATGAATTCATTAATAAAACCTTGTACATTTTCAACTCTTCATCTTATGTGAGCATTTACTCATTTTTGGATACCCAAAATATCTCATATTTTTGATATTACTCATAGTTTCTTACTAATAAACCTTGTACATAGTCAACTCTTCATCTTATGTGAGCATTTACTCATTTTTGGGTATTTTCTTTTACAAATTGAATTTATCTCCTCCCTACACATGGATTGATGCTATTGGTCCAAAGGAACCTTAATTGGACCATAATCTAAAATTTCTGAAAATCTAGACCCTTAGGCTAAGGTCCTTTATATCCATTTCCAATTAATTCCAATTGCACATTGGAAAATTCTTTCTGAATTTTTGTTTCAGGGGAATTCATTTTAATAAGATGAGATATTTTTCTATCCAAAAATATTTAAAATCTGAATATTCTCTCTTTAGAATATTTTCTCTCTCTATGCCAAAACAGGCAGAGATAAGATCTCTTATATTTCTGAAGAGGGAATTGATTACAGGGGAATATGCTGGACATTTTGAGAGGTTGGGGAGGAATCTTATATTCTCTCCCACTTGAAAAACACGAGATGTCCTCATCTCGCAAACTTGGGATAATTTTGCAAGGTGCACGAATATGAGACTTAGAGAAAAATTTAATTAAGATTAACCACAAAAAAAAAAAGTCTCAAGGAGAGTAATATTCAAGACAAGAACAAGATTTAAACTTTATTCATTCTTGGAACATATACAGTAAAGATAGAAGAACTCTTTACACTTCCATAAGCCCGTCCATCATATGATCACAAAAGCAGCACTCACAACCTGCGCACGTATAAGGTAACTCATCTATGGGAATAATTCTGTTGGTTATTGTCGCACCTATCTCAGTGGTATGAGGTGATCTAACAAAAGGACCTCTGAGAGGCAAGCCAAAACGGGGTAAAGGCATATCTTCTGATGAGGAAGAAAACACGCCAGTAAGAAGACCCGCTCAGAAAACCCAAGATGTCTTGATCTCATGATGCAGTAGTATCGGGGACCCAAACCCAAGGCTTTGATAACCATGGCCAAGCGAACATTGTTACGAAAGTGCTGCTGACCCGTTACCCTAGTTATGTCTTGACAGGTCCGCCATTTGGTCTGAGCTACAGACGTTCCCAAGTGAGGAAAAAGTGAGCGCTCATACTGTTCTATAAAATCTTTCTTCACAGACTCACTTGCGTCTTGAACGTGAGAAATCATCATGGATAAAACTAATTCCTGTTGCCAAGCCATGAAGGAGATTAAGAAGAAGGGAGATCGATGGAAGTAAGATTACTGTGAGCGACAAGTAATAGTTACGACTTATATAAAGGAAGGAGCTAGCGTAACTTAGAAGCCAACGGTATCTTGCCACTGAAGTTTTACTGTCTTCCCATGATTTGGGTTTGGCACATTTTTCTATAGAAGGCATTAAGAACTTTGAGATGAAGAGATAAAAGAAGTTCGTAGGCTAAGTCACCTACTTTCTTTGGTCCACAATATCTGGGGGATAACTACTTATACTCCCCTAGAGATAAAGAAATTCTTTTGGTCCGTATTCAAATGAAGACTATAACTGCTTCTTTAAATTCTCTGATTGTCCTCTTCTTATCTGTATATTGTCTCTGTCGATCTTGGGTAGCGTTTATATCTTTATGAATTGCCTGCATCTGTTGCTCTAAGTCGCCAAGCATTTGACTGGTCATCTCGACCCTAATCAATGGGTCGGACCTAGTTAATGGAGTTAAGCAATCTTGTCCAAGAGACGGACCCTAATTAGATTGGTATGAAGGAATTGGTCTCTGAATTTGGGTTCTAGACTTCCCTGTGCCCTTTTCATGGTAGGAGTCGGGCAGTCTTTTAACTGATGGTCAAAACCTTGGCATCCAAAACACCGGTTCTCACTTCTGAATTCATCGTTCTAAATCTTTAAAACAGGTGGGCTCCTGAGAAGGTATTCTGGTAAAAGGGTCTTCCTTTTTTAAACATAATCTTTCTTTTATTTCGAGAGGGAATAATTATAAGATCAGAAAGGGAGGTTCTTACTCATGTATACCTCGAAGGCTTGGGGAGGAATCTTACACAAAAGAATTTCTAGCTCAATCTTATCCAAATGTCCCAGGTTTTACCTAATACAAGCAACTGATAAATGTCTTGTTGTTGAGTCTCTAGTGCATGAAATACCAATAAAGATCATGTGGCTAAGAGGGATTGACCCAATGTTGTTCACAACTAGCAAATGGATTAAATTTGCAGTCAGATTGGTGGCACAGAATTTACATTATTGGTGATGAAATTGAATGAATGGTGTGGTGTAGGCCCGCCTTTGTGTGCTAAAAATGCCCCCAAAATTTCTTGGGCAATGGCTAAGAGGATGAGGAGAGACAAGCTCTACAATCTCAGCCCCACAAGAGGGAGAAGGAGATAAGTTGATAATCAAGTGATTAGTGAGAATGGATGTGGGATTAAGGTTGACAAGGGGTTAATGAGTGCTATGGTTAAGGTTGACAAGGTTGACAAGGGGTTAATGAGTGCTATGGTTAAGGTTGACAAGGGGTTAATGAGTGCTATGGTTAAGCTAATGGAGCCTTGCAAGATTGGCCACAAATGGGCAAAAGAGAATAAGATTGGGATTAGGGACACTAATAGTGTGATTAGTGCAAATGATACTAATGATGTGAGATCCCTGTTCCCCACCGATCAACGGATTCGGGGTACTAGCAGCGGAAGTAGCACATCATGCGTGGGTAGGGGTCTCACACTCGGGGCCTCGCCCACGGATATCCGGACAAGAGACTAATCCGTCGGTTTGTCCAAAACCGAAACTGGAAAAACTTCCTTTACTCGGAAAGCATGGGCGATTCCACCAGGATAACTCTTTACTCTAACGTAGTCAAGATCATTACGGATCAACTGATCTGACTGCACCTTTAACGGTACTTGGTCAATTCAAGGTAGAAACTTGCACTTGGATCATTGGGATCAACGCTTTTTTCCTCATCAAGAGGCACAGCCGTTGATTCCTATCCATAGAACAATTTCTATCCGGGATTTACTTTATCTATCGTAAAAACAAAGTTGAGTCTCGATTTATGGATCCATCAGTCCAGCCTAACCCCATCCGATCCCATGGGTTAGCCAACCGCCCAACCACTGTAGTGATGGGATCCAATTTGGAATTTGGTTAGGTTTTGTCCCGGGTACCAAGGAAAAGAGTTCCAAGGCCCCCTAGCCGGAATTTCATGCAAACATAAAACTAGCCACACCACTTACACACCCAATATGAAAATTACCTTTTTCTTAGCATCAGCTAACTTTAAAACAATCCTTTAATGAAACCATAGTACCACTGATCACAATCTCCCAATTTATCCAGTTGATTCATAATTTCCAGTTGATTCATAATTTCCAGTTGATTCATAATTTCCCATCATTCCTTCATCAGAGTATCTATGGCATCATTGGCAACTAGAACGCTCACCACCTGTCCACACAGAGGCCGTTTCCATAGTTCCTAGCCCATAATACTCGGCAATATAATCACTTATCAAGATGGACTCTCGTTGAAGATCAGCAAGATCAACCAACAGACGGTCAAAATGCTTCCCCAGCATTCTTGACATAAAACAGCCATTTACAAACAGCATTTACAAACAGTTTACAAATACAATTTCTATATTAACTCTCATTTTTTCACATTATCCCTCATTAATCCACATTACTTATTCCACATTCCATGTATATGTGTACTCATCCAATCACCTCCTTTTCCATCTCTTCACTTCAGATTCCTTCACATCACATATCATATATTCACATCCATATCCACATCCATACATCCACATCCACATCCACATTCACATCCATACATCCACATCTACATGCTTATCTCCATTTTCACATCCTCATTTATACATCCACATCCCATATCCACATTCATACATACACATCCATATATCCACATCTACATCCACATACATACATACATCCACATCCACATTCCACATTCACATCTATACATCCACATCTACATTCACATTCACATACATCCACATCCACATTCCCATACATCCACATCTATACATCCACATTCCACATTCACATCTACATTCACATTCACATACATGCATCCACATCTACATGCTTACCTCCATTTCCACATCCTCATTTATACATCCACATCCCATATCCACATTCATACATACACATCCATACATCCACATCTACATCCACATACATACATACATCCACATCCACATTCCACATTCACATCTATACATCCACATCTACATTCACATTCACATACATCCACATCCACATTCCCATACATCCACATCTATACATCCACATTCCACATTCACATCTACATCCACATCTACATCCACATTTACATCTATGCATATACATCTTCATGCATATATCCATTTTCATGTTCATACATCCACACTCCCATCTCCATATCCACACATCCACATACATACATCCATTTTCACATTCCCATTTATATAACCCCATATACTTTCACATCTAATCTTTTACATCACATCCATTCTCGCCCTATCACAACCCATATATATCTTATCCTATCACATACACTTCTTACCTCATCCCCCCATACACATCTTAATTCATCTTATCACATCCTAACTTATTTCATAAGCATCTTATCACCTCTTATCACACCTCTTATCACATCCTATCACTTTCCATACGCATCTTATCAATTCTTATCACATCTCATACACCTCTTATCACATCTTATCACATTTCATATCTTTTTTTTTTAAAAGAGAATTCTTTTATTTGATATAAGATTTCTCTACACATTTAATTTATACATAAATTCCATTTAAGGAGACTAACACTTTCGAAATTAAAATCAATCTTTTATGCATCTTCTTATGCATGATTTCAATTTGGTAGGGAATTATACTTTTAGAATAAAAGAATTTCTCTTATGCATCTAAGTTAAGCATAAAATCCATTTATGAGAAAAATCATACTTTTAGTATAAAAAGAATATCTTTTATGCATACCTATATGCATGAAATCCAATATGATAAAAGTAACACTTTTGATATAAAATTTTTTCCTTTATGCATACTTCTATGCATGAAAATTAAAAATGATAAAAGTAACACTTTTGATATAAAAATTTATCCATTATGCATACTTCTATGCATGAAAATAAAAATGGTAAAAATAACACTTTTGATATAAAAATTTATCCTTTATGCATAATATTAAAATTCAATTTCTCCATGATTATAATGAAATTCTTTCAATTAATCTAGGATGATGATTCCTAGAATATGGTAGGAAGTCCTCTTTTTATGCTTTGAATGAAAATTTTTTATGCATAATTTTTATAAAAATTTTGCCATAGCTCCGCTGCTATGACTGATAAATCTCAATTTTTCTAAGGGATAAAGCTTATCATTAAGGAAATAATTAAAATGATTCTCTAATTGGATCCTTAATCCATAATGGATTGAATCATCAATATACATAAACTAAAAGCATAAGAAAAAGCCATTAATTTGGCCTCAAGCATAGCTTTATCTTGGGTTCAGGAAAAGCTTTATGAAAAGCTTGATTTGGATTGAGAATGGGTCATGAGTATGACCATTTCTTGAGTGAGAGAGAGAATTTACATAAGAATCATTAGAATTTAAACATAAATGAAAAATAACTTCAATAGCATTTATTAAATTATGTAACTCTTCACTACTATTCAAACTTCAATAGCATTTAAAAAAAAACCATACCAATTAAACTTCTCAAGCTTGAGAGGGGTTGAGAAGAGAGAAACATTGAGAAATTATAGAAAGATGAATATTCACTAATTACCTTACAACTTGCTTGATTCTTTGTTCACGGTAGAGGCCCCCAACCAATCAATTGGTTAAGTATGTTGATGGAGCCACTAATGGGGATTGAAGAAAGAGGGAAGCTCCAAAAACTAGTGAATTATTAAATGAATTCACAGTTCTTGGCTTAGGTGGAGTAGAGTAACGATGCATAATCACTATCTATTTTTCAACAAGGGTGAGGCTTCTATTTATAGGAAAAATTGAGCTTCTAACCAAACAAACTGATTCTAGAATTTTCTAAATCAGTTTGGTCAATATTTGACCATTTTTAGGTCAGTTAAGCTAACTTTTTGGAACTAGACTTGAATGAGGAGAGAGGAGAGATGAAATATCTCAATTTTTATGAGTTTAAAACTCATTCAAGCATGTGAAATATGCACCTCCTTTAAAGAACTCCCCTTCCTTACATATGTCATATTTTTAATATTGCTCATAGTTTTTTTACTAATAAACCTTGTACATTTTCAACTCTTCATCTTATGTGAAATATGCACCTCCTTTAAAGAACTCCCCTTCCTTACATATGTCATACTTTTAATATTGCTCATAATTTTTTATTAATAAACCTTGTACATTTTCAACTCTTCATCTTATGTGAAATATGCACCTCCTTTAAAGAACTCCTCTTCCTTATATATGTCATACTTTTAATATTGCTCATAATTTTTTACTAATAAACCTTGTACATTTTCAACTCTTCATCTTATGTGAAATATGCACCTCCTTTAAAGAACTCCTCTTCCTTACATATGTCATACTTTTAATATTGCTCATAGTTTTTTTATTAATAAACCTTGTACATTTTCAACTCTTCACCTCATGTGAGCATTTACTCATTTTTGGGTATTTTCTTTTTACAAGTTGGATTTATCTCCTCCCTACACATGGATTGATGCTATTGGTCCATAGGAACCTTAATTGGACCATAGTCTAAAGATTTCTGAAAATCTAGACCCTTAGGCTAAGGTTCTTTATAGCTATTTTCAATTAATTCCAATTGCACATTGGAAAATTCTTTTTGAATTTCTGTTTCAGGGGAACTCATCTGAATTAGAAGAGATATTTTTCTATCCAAAAATATTCAAAATCTGAATATTCTCTCTCTAGAATATTTTTCTCTCTCTAGGCTAAAACAGATAGAAACAAGGTCTTTATATTTCTGAAGAGGGATTGATTACAGGGAAAGATACTAGACATCAAAAAGGGGGTGGGGGAGGAATCTTACATTCTACCCCACTTAAAAAAATGCGAGATGTCCTCATCTCGCAAACTGGGATAATTTCGCAAGATGCACGAATATGAGACTTAGAGAAAAATTTTAATCAAGATTAACCACCAAGATAAGTCTTAAAGAGAGCAAGATTCAAAATACGAACAAGATTTAAACTTTATTCATTCTCGGAACTTATACAGTAAAGATAGAGGAACTCTTTACACTTCCATAAGCCCGTCCATCATATGGTCACAAAAGCAGTCCTCACAAGCTGCACAAGTATAAGGTAACTCATCTATGGGAATGATTCTGTGGGTTATTGCTGCGCCTATCTCAGTGGTATGAGGTGTTCTAAGAAAAGGACCTCTGAGAGGCAAGCCAAAAACGGGGTAAAGGCATATCTTCTCATGAGGAAGAAAACACGCCAGTAAGAAGACCCGCTCAGAAAACCCAGGATGCCTTGATCTCATGACGCAGTAGTATCGGGGACCCAAACCCAAAGCTTCAATAACCATGGCCAAGCGGACATTGTTACGAAAGTGCTGCTGACCCCAGGGTGTTACCCTAGTTATGTCTTGATAGGTCCGCCATTTTGTCTGCGCTACAGAAGTTCCCAAGTGAGGGAAAAGTGAGCGCTCATACTGCTCTATAAAATCTTTCTTCACAGACTTCCTTGCGTCTTGAAGGTGAGAAATCATCATGGATAAAACTAATTCTTGTTGCCAAGCCATGAAGGAGATTAAGAAAGAAAGGAGATCGATGGAAGTAAGATTACTGTGAACGACAAGTAAAAGTTACGACTTATATAAAGGAAGGAGCTAGCGTAACTTAGAAGCCAACGGTAACTTGCCACTAAAGTTTTACCGTCTTTCCATGATTTGGGTTTGGCACATTTTTCTATAGAAGGCATTCAAACTTTGAGATGAGGAGATAAAAGAAGCTCGTAAGCTAAATCACCTACTTTCTTTGGTCCACAATATCTGGGAGATAACTTCTTCCCAAGAGATAAAGAACTTCTTTTGGGCCGTACTCGAATGAAGACCAAAACCTTGATATCCAAAACATCGATTCTCCTTCTGAACTCATTGTTCTGAATCTTAAAACAGGTGGGACTCTTGAGAAGTATTCAGGAAAAAGGTTCTTCCTTTTTTAAACAGAATCTTTCTTTTATTTTAGAGAGAGAATAATTATAAGATCAGAAAGGGAGATTCTTACTCCTGTATACCTCTAAGGCTGGGGGAGAATCTTACATTCTACCCCACTTGAAAAGTGCGAGATGTCCTCATCTCGCAGGTAGAGGACAACTCTTTTTCTTAAGATCCAATTTATTCTGGGGTTCCTTATATTCTGGTCAACCCAACAGAATACGGGGATAATTATCCCTTATATAGAACTCATCATTAAATAACAATTCATTCAGATCATATCATTCATATCTTTAACACGATAATGGTCCATTAGTCTGAAAATTTTTCTTCTGAACATTCCTCCACAGGAATTTTAGTTAAGCAAGTTCTCAATTTGTCATCCCTTAACTTAATCTACCGTCTCAAGTGTTAACAGTAGCAATCTGACAGCACAATCCACTAATCTCATAGTGATTTGCTGAAATCATTATCATCATTCCAATTATGAATATCATCACTGGGACTCGTCCCATTCATCCTCATTGTGGTTTCGCTCAGCTTATTACATTTCAACTAAATTTCGAAAATCGTCATTTTTCAATCAGAATCCAATTCAATTCATCAATTCTCAAACAGAATTAAAAATCATATCAACCACATTCGAAATCATCATCTGGATAGCATTAACGCTTATAATTTCAAGTCTTAGATTTACTCGTATATACTATCGGTAAAGAGCTGCAGTTATACTCTCGGTATATACGGATAGTCATGATACTCGAAACTATAAGGTAAATACCATCATGTCTAGGTCTCAAGCAAGTCAGGGTTCCATACAATTGCGGTACTTCCAATTGAAGACCCAATTACTAATTTACGAATTTCAATTTGAATTAACAATTTGTATGAATTATATCAAACAATTACAACCTTTTTGTGCGTCTTGATAAACTTTTGACATAATTTGCTCCTCAGTTGATCTTATTGGAGATCTATGACTTAAGTCTGATAAATAGATTTTTCTTTATCCGATCGTCCGTAAAAAAAACATTTGTATATTTATATACAAGTTGCAATAATTACATAGAGTGGTTCGGTTCCAAAATTCAAAATCTCTTCGAGAGACGTATAAGACGACGGTACTGGGCCATAGTCATGCCCTGTTACATAAGTTCTCTAACTGCGAAGGAAATTATTATTTTCTCCTTAGGGATAAATCGACTAAGGAGTCTATAAATTTGACATGAAAGTCTGAAATTTCGAGGTGTCGAATGATATAGAATGACACCACGCACCATTTTCAGCTTTAACAGGATCATAGTCAATGAGAGATTCTGCCACAGCATTGTACGGCGGTTGCAATGAGCGTGGACATATTGCCCTGCAACCCACTTATGTTGTATTCTCTCCACTGGGGTAGGAAAATATAAATCCTTGAAATGGCGTGCAAGTCTTACTCGGCTTGTTTGAGTTGAAGCGGAAGAGATGAGATGCTCGAAGGCAAATGCAATCATATCTTGAGACTGGGTGAGGTCGGGAATACCAGATAAATGTGGAACTTCCATCTATAAAAATAATTTCTTTGATTAAAATTTCTTCATTAAAGAAGCTTACGGGATGAAAATACATTATGAAAATGCTGTTTTTGAATTCTTATTACCAATTTCAGATAAGAATTTAATTATCTTTATTAGCTTTCAAAAGCGGCTCTGATACCAACTGTGAGATCCCTGTTCCCCACCGATCAACGGATTCGGGGTACTAGCAGCGGAAGTAGCACATCATGCGTGGGTAGGGGTCTCACACTCGGGGCCTCGCCCACGGATATCCGGACAAGAGACTAATCCGTCGGTTTGTCCAAAACCGAAACTGGAAAAACTTCCTTTACTCGGAAAGCATGGGCGATTCCACCAGGATAACTCTTTACTCTAACGTAGTCAAGATCATTACAGATCAACTGATCTGACTGCACCTTTAACGGTACTTGGTCAATTCAAGGTAGAAACTTGCACTTGGATCATTGGGATCAACGCTTTTTTCCTCATCAAGAGGCACAGCCGTTGATTCCTATCCATAGAACAATTTCTATCCGAGATTTACTTTATCTATCGTAAAAACAAAGTTGAGTCTCGATTTATGGATCCATCAGTCCAGCCTAACCCCATCCGATCCCATGGGTTAGCCAACCGCCCAACCACTGTAGTGATGGGATCCAATTTGGAATTTGGTTAGGTTTTGTCCCGGGTACCAAGGAAAAGAGTTCCAAGGCCCCCTAGCCGGAATTTCATGCAAACATAAAACTAGCCACACCACTTACACACCCAATATGAAAATTACCTTTTTCTTAGCATTAGCTAACTTTAAAACAATCCTTTAATGAAACCATAGTACCACTGATCACAATCTCCCAATTTATCCAGTTGATTCATAATTTCCAGTTGATTCATAATTTCCCATCATTCCTTCATCAGAGTATCTATGGCATCATTGGCAACTAGAACGCTCACCACCTGTCCACACAGAGGCCGTTTCCATAGTTCCTAGCCCATAATACTCGGCAATATAATCACTTATCAAGATGGACTCTCGTTGAAGATCAGCAAGATCAACCAACAGATCCATATAAAAGAGCCATGGACTCATCCGTTGAGGACCAGCAAGGTCAGTCAACCAGATCCATGCCCGGTTTCACAAAACAACTCTTACTCCTTGTTCCAATATCTTCCTCGACGCACGCGTGGGTATCCTAGGCGACCCAGAGCCCGAGCACCGTATGGTCAGTACCCTCTAGGATCCTTCGCAGGTGACCTAGCGCTTCACTCATAGGCCGTTTCCTTGGTCCCTCATCCACTGTACCGGAAGCTCACCATTTTAATCGAACCGAGGCTGGTCAAGACCTCGGTCGACCTTGCTACGCGAGACGTCCTCCATTGACTCTCCGTCAGCAGTTGCAACTTTATCAGTTAGGTCTCCACGACCTTAATCACAAGACGGTCAAAATGCTTCCCCAGCATTCTTGACATAAAACAGCCATTTACAAACAGCATTTACAAACAGTTTACAAATACAGTTTCTATATTAACTCTCATTTTTCCACATTATCCCTTATTAATCCACATTACTTATTCCACATTCCATGTATATGTGTACTCATCCAATCACCTCCTTTTCCATCTCTTCACTTCAGATTCCTTCACATCACATATCATATATTCACATCCATATCCACATCTATACATCCACATCCACATCCACATTCACATCCATACATCCACATCTACATGCTTATCTCCATTTTCACATCCTCATTTATACATCCACATCCCATATCCACATTCATACATACACATCCATATATCCACATCTACATCCACATACATACATACATCCACATCCACATTCCACATTCACATCTATACATCCACATCTACATTCACATTCACATACATCCACATCCACATTCCCATACATCCACATCTATACATCCACATTCCACATTCACATCTACATTCACATTCACATACATGCATCCACATCTACATGCTTACCTCCATTTCCACATCCTCATTTATACATCCACATCCCATATCCACATTCATACATACACATCCATACATCCACATCTACATCCACATACATACATACATCCACATCCACATTCCACATTCACATCTATACATCCACATCTACATTCACATTCACATACATCCACATCCACATTCCCATACATCCACATCTATACATCCACATTCCACATTCACATCTACATCCACATCTACATCCACATTTACATCTATGCATATACATCTTCATGCATATATCCATTTTCATGTTCATACATCCACACTCCCATCTCCATATCCACACATCCACATACATACATCCATTTTCACATTCCCATTTATATAACCCCATATACTTTCACATCTAATCTTTTACATCACATCCATTCTCGCCCTATCACAACCCATATATATCTTATCCTATCACATACACTTCTTACCTCATCCCCCCATACACATCTTAATTCATCTTATCACATCCTAACTTATTTCATAAGCATCTTATCACCTCTTATCACACCTCTTATCACATCCTATCACTTTCCATACGCATCTTATCAATTCTTATCACATCTCATACACCTCTTATCACATCTTATCACATTTCATATCTTTTTTTTTTAAAAGAGAATTCTTTTATTTGATATAAGATTTCTCTACACATTTAATTTATACATAAATTCCATTTAAGGAGACTAACACTTTCGAAATTAAAATCAATCTTTTATGCATCTTCTTATGCATGATTTCAATTTGGTAGGGAATTATACTTTTAGAATAAAAGAATTTCTCTTATGCATCTAAGTTAAGCATAAAATCCATTTATGAGAAAAATCATACTTTTAGTATAAAAAGAATATCTTTTATGCATACCTATATGCATGAAATCCAATATGATAAAAGTAACACTTTTGATATAAAATTTTTTCCTTTATGCATACTTCTATGCATGAAAATTAAAAATGATAAAAGTAACACTTTTGATATAAAAATTTATCCATTATGCATACTTCTATGCATGAAAATAAAAATGGTAAAAATAACACTTTTGATATAAAAATTTATCCTTTATGCGTAATATTAAAATTCAATTTCTCCATGATTATAATGAAATTCTTTCAATTAATCTAGGATGATGATTCCTAGAATATGGTAGGAAGTCCTCTTTTTATGCTTTGAATGAAAATTTTTTATGCATAATTTTTATAAAAATTTTGCCATAGCTCCGCTGCTATGACTGATAAATCTCAATTTTTCTAAGGGATAAAGCTTATCATTAAGGAAATAATTAAAATGATTCTCTAATTGGATCCTTAATCCATAATGGATTGAATCATCAATATACATAAACTAAAAGCATAAGAAAAAGCCATTAATTTGGCCTCAAGCATAGCTTTATCTTGGGTTCAGGAAAAGCTTTATGAAAAGCTTGATTTGGATTGAGAATGGGTCATGAGTATGACCATTTCTTGAGTGAGAGAGAGAATTTACATAAGAATCATTAGAATTTAAACATAAATGAAAATTAACTTCAATAGCATTTATTAAATTATGTAACTCTTCACTACTATTCAAACTTCAATAGCATTTAAAAAAAAACCATACCAATTAAACTTCTCAAGCTTGAGAGGGGTTGAGAAGAGAGAAACATTGAGAAATTATAGAAAGATGAATATTCACTAATTACCTTACAACTTGCTTGATTCTTTGTTCACGGTAGAGGCCCCCAACCAATCAATTGGTTAAGTATGTTGATGGAGCCACTAATGGGGATTGAAGAAAGAGGGAAGCTCCAAAAACTAGTGAATTATTAAATGAATTCACAGTTCTTGGCTTAGGTGGAGTAGAGTAACGATGTATAATCACTATCTATTTTTCAACAAGGGTGAGGCTTCTATTTATAGGAAAAATTGAGCTTCTAACCAAACAAACTGATTCTAGAATTTTCTAAATCAGTTTGGTCAATATTTGACCATTTTTAGGTCAGTTAAGCTAACTTTTTGGAACTAGACTTGAATGAGGAGAGAGGAGAGATGAAATATCTCAATTTTTATGAGTTTAAAACTCATTCAAGCATGTGAAATATGCACCTCCTTTAAAGAACTCCCCTTCCTTACATATGTCATATTTTTAATATTGCTCATAGTTTTTTTACTAATAAACCTTGTACATTTTCAACTCTTCATCTTATGTGAAATATGCACCTCCTTTAAAGAACTCCCCTTCCTTACATATGTCATACTTTTAATATTGCTCATAATTTTTTATTAATAAACCTTGTACATTTTCAACTCTTCATCTTATGTGAAATATGCACCTCCTTTAAAGAACTCCTCTTCCTTATATATGTCATACTTTTAATATTGCTCATAATTTTTTACTAATAAACCTTGTACATTTTCAACTCTTCATCTTATGTGAAATATGCACCTCCTTTAAAGAACTCCTCTTCCTTACATATGTCATACTTTTAATATTGCTCATAGTTTTTTTACTAATAAACCTTGTACATTTTCAACTCTTCACCTCATGTGAGCATTTACTCATTTTTGGGTATTTTCTTTTTACAAGTTGGATTTATCTCCTCCCTACACATGGATTGATGCTATTGGTCCATAGGAACCTTAATTGGACCATAGTCTAAAGATTTCTGAAAATCTAGACCCTTAGGCTAAGGTTCTTTATAGCTATTTTCAATTAATTCCAATTGCACATTGGAAAATTCTTTTTGAATTTCTGTTTCAGGGGAACTCATCTGAATTAGAAGAGATATTTTTCTATCCAAAAATATTCAAAATCTGAATATTCTCTCTCTAGAATATTTTTCTCTCTCTAGGCTAAAACAGATAGAAACAAGGTCTTTATATTTCTGAAGAGGAATTGATTACAGGGAAAGATACTAGACATCAAAAAGGGGGTGGGGGAGGAATCTTACAAATGAGAAGCTTAAGGATAAAGGGGAGGCTTTGATACCATGTTAAGAATCATGGTGCCCTAGATGATGGCTATGGAAGTTTCTTAATGAATTCCCTAATTACATTGATTAAGAAACCCTAATCCCATGGTGGGTACAACCAAATTACAAACATAATGATGAACTAATTGAATTAATCAAACTTGACTCAAGTTTAGTTAGGTTACAAGATGGAAACTGGTACTCTTACGAGCAACTTGTGTTCATTTCTTGAAAATGACCCCTTTTATATGAGGGAGTTACACCTCTTACAAATGTGCTCATGTGGGATAATGTCCAAGTGTGATGTGGATGCATGCTCCTGATCCTGGTCCTCTAATCATACCCTTACCTTGTGCTCAATGGCACCTCAAATCTCAACACAGCACCACAAAGGGGATGACTTGTTCTCCAAATGTAAAATGTGATTTTCTCAATGGAAACTTCAAGGAGGAGGTATATGTGGAATATCCACCTAGGTTCATGGTTATCGATTCCAAAAGCAAAGTTTACAGGTACACTCTATGGGCTAAAAACAGGCTCCATGTGCATGGTACTAGAAAATTGATTCTTACTTTGTGAGTATTGGTCTCGTTCGTACGTAGCCTTCACATGTAAATTTATATGTATTTTGTGAAAATGGGAAGTATATGGTCATTTTTCTCTATGTAGATAACCTCTTCTATCATCTATATAAGGGATCACTAAAAAACAATCTCACAAACACAATAGATGCTTAGTGTAAATTTATATGTGTTTTGTGAAAATGGGAAGTATATGGTCATTGTTCTCTATGTAGATAACCTCTTCTATCATCTATATAAGGGATCACTAAAAAACAATCTCACAAACACAATAGATGCTTAGTGTTAATTTTGAGATGATAGATCTTGTGTGTGAGACCCCTACCCCACTATATTCTAACAAAAATCACAATGGAAGTAAATTATGAAGGTAAAGCATCTCACTTAAGGCCTCACTTGGCACTCTCTTGACGAATAGAAAACTCAGTATCACTCTTTATCAATACTAAGAGAGTCCACCACCAAGAAGTATTGATGATTCTTTTAGGTCTTGCCTATTATAATCACAAGATTCTACTTAATAATTATCCTACTATTGATTCAATAGATTTCTATCCCCATTAATTGTCACAACTAGGGTTCAACTTAGGACACCATACTTCTCGATTAATAAACTTTAATATAACTACTCTACAATCCTATATAACCTGATTCATGGACTTCCAAAATCTATAGACTGAGCATGACCCCATCCATCCCTTAGGTTAGCCTCTTCCCTACCATCAATAGATAGATTCGATGTTCAATTTAAGGTTTTTAGGTTATGCCCAAGTATAGAGAGGAATTATTCCTAAGCCCCCTAGCTAGCACCCAAATTCTTAAAGAATAAGAAAGATTTTCATAAACATCTTCCGATTACATAACTTTAATTCAAGTTTCTAAAATACTATCATCAAAACCTTAGCATTAATATATGTCCATACAAAAATATCTGACTGAAAACAATGCCACCTGTCCATTGAGTATTGAGATAATCCCACGTGTATATTCTCCGAGTAATCACATAGATCCATAATATATTGGCAATAACTTCTTATATCTACATAGAGATGGTGATTCTCTTAGGTCAAACTCTAAGGAAGACTATCACCCTCTTCTTTGAACTACTAATTAGACCTCTTCAGATTGGCATACTATTTCTGTATGTCTTGTGCAACCTTAATATATTTTTGAATAGACTGCATCTGATGATCCATATCATCTAGCACTTGTTTAGATACCTTCATCTTGAAAATAGGATTAAGGATGTAAGGTAATCATAACTATACAGATCTTTAAACTTAGGTACATCGCGGTGTTGTAATGGTAAGCGACATTATAAGAAAACTCTACTAAATGTAGGTGATTCATCCATCAACGTGGCTTAGAACCACAATATGCTCTTAAAATATCTTTTATTACTTGATTTACTAACCAATTTAAAGACAAAACACTCATAATCTACTAAATGTATAAGTAACTCATCCATCTACGTGGCTTACAACCACAATATGCTCTTAAAATATCTTCTATTACCATAATATCTTACTTGTCTTACTCGTTCAATCTGACCATCTGTTTCTTGTTATGCTGAGATCCAAGGATGTACCAACTGCCTCAAAAAATGTGGTCCAAACTTGATTTGCAGATAAGTTTTTATGGTTCCAAGATGTTTAGTTATAGAACTGTCATAAGATTCAGTCAAAAACTTTCCTTCAATATGTCATTATTTGGAATGTATAACCAAGAACAATCCTCTTCAAGTCTAAATCCTTGAACCTTGTTTATCTCTTGGAGGGTTTTACTCTCTTGTAAGAACTTATTATCATAATTATTCTTGACTTCTAGTAATAGGTTCGATACTATAGTTACTTCCATCAAGGAAGATTTTCTATTGAGGGCATCCGTAACCACATGCTCTTTTCTAAGCCTATACTTAATCTCAAAATTGAATGCTTGAAGAGTTTGCATCCCATCTTCTTTGATGCATATTCATCTCATCTTAGGTGAATATCCACTTTAGGCTCTAGTGGTCAGTGAGATGACTAGTGAATTTTTTTCCTAAGAAGATAATATCTCCATAGTTTTTAGGCATATAGAAACTCTAGTTCATGGACTAAATAATTTTATTTATGAGGTTTAAGCTTCCAAGATTAATAAGCTATGGGCCTTTTATCCTACATAAGAATTCCACCAATAGCCACTGGCATCTATGATGACCTCGAAAGTAAACCCACTTAGTACCAATGGCCTTCTTTCCATGAGGTAGATCTATCAAATACCAGGTGTCATTCTTGAGTATAGAGTTATACTCATCCTACATAGCATGCATCCAATGATCATCATCCTATGATTCCTCAAAGGAAACAAGTTCCTCCTCATTACATAAAGTAGAAATGAAAACATGATCCACATGAAAATAATCTGCACGATGAGAACTTGCACGAGTTCTGCTAGGTAAAGAATCTGCCAACTTGCTATCCCTCAATGTCTGCACAAGCCATTTTGGCATACGCCTAGATTCTTCTATGGATGCTCTCTCCTCACCCACTACATTCTCAATAATTGTCTCATCAAAAGGCTAATTTTGCACCTCCAAACAAAGGCTGAATTTCAGCACTTGGTTGAGCATTCAATTTCTCTACATATGGCTGCCCTCCATTAAACAAAGGTAGAAGAAAATCAAACATGTCCTATGAGCATACATTCTACTATTTTTTGTATGAAAGCATGGGATGAACTGATTTTATAACAAAAACAACATCTCTACTTACCAAAATCTGCTTTGAGGCTAGATGGTAGAGTCTATATCCCTTGCTTTCTGAACTGTATCCCACAAATATGCATTTAATTGCCTTATCATCAAGCTTACTGCATTGTTTCTCATACACAAGAGCATAAGCAAGACAACCAAAAACACGTAAATAAGTCACACAAGGATTCCTGCCATGCCAAGCTTCATAAAGAGTTTGACACTGCAAGGCCTTGGTAGGGCATTTGTTCAACACATAGTTCCCTCTAACCAAAAACCATGAGGTAAATCTTGGTCTTTCACCATACATTGTGCCATCTCCATGAGAGACATGTTCTTCCTCTTAGCCACACCATTTTGATGAGGTGTGTATGGCACTGTACATTGATGCCTTATGCCTTTTCCAGCCATATATGCATGACATTCCTTGGACATATACTCCTCCCCTCGATCTGAACAAAGGGTACCAAGTTTGCATTCACATGCATTTTCAGTAAAGGATATGAAGTGCCTAAAGCACATAAAGACCTTTGACTTCTGCTTTAATAGATACACCCAGCTATATCTAGAGTAATCATCAATAAAAGTGACGAAGTAGAGATATCTCCCAATAGATGGTGTCCTCATAGGACCGCATACATCACTATGTATAAGCTATAATTTCTTAACAGCTCTCACAGATCCATCCTTTCGAAATGATGTCTGATGCATTTTAACATCTCTCTCACAGATCCATCCTTTCGAAATGATGTCTGATGCATTTTACCAAGAATACACCCCTCACATAGATGTCTAGTAGGGGTCTCAAGAGTTGGCAGCTCAAACACCATATCATGCCTTTGCAGGCGTAACAAACTGCCATAATTCAGATGGCCAAATTGTGCATGCCATAATTCTACATCACTCATAGCACGAGTCATAGAGATTCAACAAGCATCATGATGCAACTTCTCAAATACATCCATCTTGTATAGGCCATGAAACAAGGTACCTAAGGCAATGATAGAATAACCATCATTTCTATCCTGAACTGTACATCTGTCATCCACAAATTTCACCGTCAATCCTAACAAGGCTAAGGCTGAAACTGATAGCAAATTCTTCTTAATGCTTGGCATATATAAAACTCAGAAAGAGTAAATGCGTCCCCATTTGCAGCAGTGAGAGCACAACTCTACCAACTCCTTTGACAGGATATGAAGAACCATCTGCACATGTGACGGTTCTTGCACTTGGGACAGATTCCAGAGATGAGAACAAATTTTTTTTGAAGTAATATGCTTACTATCACCACTGTCAAAGTACCAAGTATCCAATTCTACCACTGACATACATACATCATGAACAGAAGGGTCATAACTACAATGCATTGTCCATGCCCAATGATCTTGAGAAAAACTTGTAGATTCCTTCTTCTCTGCACTTGGTGTAGATGCATCAGAGCCATGCTTGATTCTTTGTTTTTCTCTTTTGCTGACAGCTTCAAAACCAGTAAATTTCAATCACATAAATACATCATATTTGCTCCAAAATTAGTGTAGGACTTGTACATGAGTTTCCAATACATTCTTCCTTGTCACATACATGTTTCTTTGCCAAATTTGCATCTATTTCACCATACAGCACCGCTTCCAAGCTTCAATGGAAAGCTTCCAAAAAATTGGAATTTTCCTTTGCTTTGGGCAACCCTAATTTGCTTTGTTTTTGCTTGAATCACCTGCAATCCGCTCAAGGATGTTTAGAATACCTTACCCGGTAGGCCAAGCTCTCAGATCTAATAGAAATCGGTGTGCTCCAAGATTCACAGCTTCAATGGCAAGCTTCACAGCTTTTCTTCACAGCTTCTTCTCTCTCTTCTCTCACTCACTCATAAACCCTAATAGAGAGCACCAGGCTCTGATACCATGTTGAAAAATAGGTAGAGGGAGAGGAGACACACACACACAGGAGCAAACCCTAATGTATATTACAAACCCTAACCATAGAGGGAAGCCATCTCCCTTCTCACACAATGCATAAAGCCATAATCCATAATACATAAGACACACTGTGAGTTGTGTCCACACACATCTAACCCTAGCTAATGTCCACACACATCTAACCCTAGCTAATGTCCACACACTATGACCAGCTGGACGCGGTCATTTATGTCTCACACATGCTCCTACCTAATATGCCAGCACGCGGTCATTTATGTCTCACACATGCTGCTACCTAATATGCCAGCACCACAGCACAGCTGGCACCACACACACTGACATCGAGCTTGAATCTCAACACTATCAGCATATATCTCATCCATACTAGAGCAAGCTGCTCCTTAAAATCTTTGATCTTGGTCAAGAAGCTGTCCATTGAGTCTCCCTCATTCATGTGCTCAGACTCCAACTGTTTGCATAGATATGCAACACATGCTTCATTGTGCACCTGGTATAATGCAACAACAAGTGCATCCCATGCCTATTTTGAAGTCTTACATGATCGAATATGAGGAATAATTCTCCGCTTCACAAAAAGTGCAAGCAATGCACGTGCTTGTGCATCTCTTCCATCCCATCTCGTTTGAGAAGTAGTGGGAGGTACTGGTGGTGGTGCATGTGGAGATGCCACATCTATATCAGATTCTACTTCAGATATACCTACAGTACCTGGTTGCACTGGTATTTGTGAAACAAGACGAGTTTCGCTACCACTGACCACATTCCAAAGGCCTTTAGCAACCAGTTCATGCCTCATCATATAGAATCACAATGGGTAGTCAGTCCCATCAAGTTTGTCCTCAGTAGTAGACAACATGTTGAATACATCAGTACTGCCAGCCATGACTTTCTACCAAATGCAAAATCTTTCAACACAATACAAGTACTCAATATTCACTGAATGCAACCCTGGATGACTGCCAACAACAATTGACTGAATCACCTGCAAAGTTATGAAAAATAACACAGAGTAGAGAATAGAGTGTTACTGGCAAAAGTATGATGGTCGATGTTGTTGAAGACACTATAGATGCTGTTGCACACCAAATCTTTACCCCGCTACACAACCCAAACACCCAAAATTGAGTAGAACCAATCCAAAATAATGCCTCTCTAGAACGTGCAGAAACCTTGTGGTGTTAGGGTTGCAAAAATGCACACACACAAGATAGAGAAGCTTGAGAGCACACAAACTCACTAGGTTAAAATGAACAAATGTATGCCAAATACAAAAGATAAGTACACACCCCAAAATGAGTAGATAAGAGGGTGTGCATATGCACGGGGGAAAAACCCTCCTAGTGAGGGAAAAAGTGCCCCGGCGGTCCTAATAAGTGTGTTCACACACATCGCTACCATATAATGCTATAGTCTGTCTTTGATATACCTCTTGAGGGGCTGCTTGGTGGGCATCAATTTCTTCCTCAAGTTCTTAAATGGAGTCTTCCAAAGGTGTTATCTCTCCTTTGAGAGTAGTTAATGAAGAAGGGTTGTCTGCATCTTATGGATGAGCCGAGTTTTGGGCTATCAATCTCATCAAAGATCACATCTCTTGACACAAATGTTTCCTTTTTTATTGGATCATAGAGTTAAGCCTTATGCTCACTACTATATCCAACAAACACACACTTTCTTGACTTGTCATCAAGCTTCTTCCTATTTGTATCTAGAATATGAGAAAAAGCTAAACATCCAATTATTCTGAGATGATGTACGTGAGTCTTGAGTCCATGAAAAGCTTCATATGGGGTGTGACCTAGAGTGCTTTAGTTGGGGATCTGTTCATCAGGTAGCATGATGTGTTGATAGCTTCAGTCGAGTAGGTGTTCGAGAGGTTCTTCTCCCAAAGCATACACCTGGCTGCTTCAAATAGGACTCTATTCTTCCTCTTAGTAACTCCATTTTGTTGAGGTGTATAGCCACAAGTCAATTTCCTTCTTATGCCATGCTTAAGAAGGTATTTGGTAAAGTCTTTGAGATCTATTCTCATACATTGTCTGACCTGAGGACCTTGATTCTTCTACATGTCATGTTCTGAACCATAACATGAAACTCTTTAAAAATGCCAAATACTTTAGCTTAAGATTTCATGAAGAAAAACTAAGTGTATTTGGAGTAATCATCTATGAAGGAAACATAGTATGTATTGCAACCAAGTGAAGGAGTGGGTTGATTCACAGACATCTATTTGAATGAGGTCAAGGATTCCTCTTACTCTACTTGTGCTTGCACAAAATGGTGCTCTAAACTACTTTTGCCAATGCAACAGGCTTCATAGACTTTATCAACTTTTTTCAGGGATGTATGCCCAAAACCATGCCTTTTAATTTCAGCAGACACATGGCATTGAAATTCAAGTGACCATACCTTTTATGCCATAATTTTGATGAAAGTAAGGAGGCTGATCTATCAGCTTGCATTGCTGCCAATTTTTTTCTATCGATCCACTTAACTTGAAGAGTTTGCCATTCTTCTAACCTCTTCCAATGACCTTGTAGTTGTGTTGAGGATTGTTGATCGGGCATTGCTAAACTTCAAATTCCACTTTGAAGGCTTTATCTACCATGGCTCCAACTGAAAGTAAGTTCTTAGTGAGTGAAGGCACCAAGAGGACATCTCCAAGTTTCCTCCTTTCCCCCATGTTCAATTCAAGGGAAACTTCTCCTTTATTGTGAGTGCTATCTATAGTGTAAATCAAATCATTATGAGTAGAATCCAATTTAGAAAAGTATTCATCATGAGAAGTCATGAGGGATCTTGCCCCACTATACAGTGTAAATCAAACCATCATGAGTAGAATCTAATTTAGAAAAGTATTGTTAACCCATTCCTAGGGTTAACAAGAGCTACTGCCATCATCTTATATCAAGGAATGAAGCAATAGTGTCCAAATCTACAACTTAGACAGGTGTTAGACAGGTGCCGGTAATGGTCCTTTGTAATACTTATGGTGATTTCTGCTCTCAAGAGCATGTGGTAGTAAGTTAGGATGGAGTCCCAAGTGATGTACTTCATGGATATATTATGAGAGTGGTCATTGTAATAGCCTTAGACCTCTTATTAGCCTAAAGTGTTCGGCCGACCACAGTTTAAGTGAGTGTGAACACTTATGGCCATGTATATAAGTGAATATCTCTCATAATACAAGGAACTCTCCCATTGTGCAATAGATTCTTGATCTTGCTAAACCTCTTTCTAATCTCTCTCTCTAATGCATACTATTGAGTGTGTGTGAGTGAAGTGACGTAAGAGGAGGGACGAGTACACGTAGTGCAATGCGACGGTGTGACAACGCTCACGATGGGGGACGCGGTGGAGTTACTTCTCAAGGAGTTCTAGAGCTTGGAGACCTCAAGGGTTATGAGCCTGGCCATTGGAACGATCTTCATGAAAGTTGCACTTCACCAGGTCATCTCTTGTTGGATAGGGGGTTAGGGTGAGCCATAACATTTTTGGCACCGCTACCGTTCGGGGAATCATCGCTTGGCTTTTTTCATCGTTTTTCTCTAATTTACGTATTATCCATTTCCCATTATCTTGATTAATGGTTTCGCATGAAAAAGATGTGGTTTTGATGGAGATTTGTGTGTGATTTGGTGAGAAATAGCTCTCTTTTTTATTTTGTAAAGAATATTTTTTTGATAAATTTTTAGCTTAAATCATTATTTTGTTGTTGTTAATTTAGTTTTTAATGGTCCTAGGCCTTGCACATAATGTGTGTTAGGTTTATTTTGCATCCATTGCATCAAAAAATGCAATAGAATGTAATTTTTAGTGATTTTTAGCTCTCTTTAGAGTTAAACATAGAGCTAGAATCATTAACTTTTGTTTGATTTGTATGTTTTTTATTTAAATTGTATGTATTAGAGTGTTAGAAAGCATTAGGAGTAGCTTAATCCTTTAAAAATTTTCTCAAAACCATAAAAAAACTCTTGAAATCGACTAATCTTTCTTAATTGATTGGTTTTTGTCTCATTAGGACTGATTAATCTAGTTCAAGAGGTAAAAACTTTAGAAAATGTATTTTTTTGGGGTCAAATTGATTATATAAGAGGTCAAAATTAGTGTTTTTGGGTGTTTTGGGAGCATCTAGATGTATCAAAACAACTAATTGCATCAATTGGAGGAATTTGGCTGTCTTTTGCTTAATTTTGCATAAAGAGAAGAGATGAGAATTAAGAGTTTAATTAATCGCTAATTATAGATTGATTTACACATTAGTTGATGCACATAGCTTAGAAATTCCATGCTCTATCCAATAATGTGCTCAATTATGTGAATTAATTAGTAATTAGTGGTTAATTAAAGCTCTTAATTAGTCTAAAAGAAAAAAAGATTAGTGAAAAGATTAATCTTTGATTAATTCTTAAGTACCTTTTTCCATAACTCATTAAGACTAATGAGCATTGAATGGAAAGATGCCAAGGTGTTAATTCACAAGATTCTTTTGAGCCCTATTTTGCTTCTCTAATCTTCTAGATTTGTGAACATCTTGAGACACATCCTCAATGGTTGGAGGTTTTACTCCATCTAAAAGTTTCTTTGGAGCCCTATTTTCCTTCTCGAATCTTTTGGATTTGTGAAAATCTTGAGGCACATCCTCAATGGTTAGAGGTTTTGCTCCATCCAAAAGTTGCTTGTATCACTTAGGGAATGGCTTACCTTTTTGTGGCACATTATGCTCTTGTTCTTCATCTTTAAAATCCATGTCCATAGGAAATGGGATGGGCGACCCTCTACTAGAATGTGAGGAAGCCCACGACTGCATGTGCAGGTTCTATTGCTTTGGTGATTTTCGTGTTGCATGATGAAGAAAATCTAATGTGGTTGTTCCTCCTTGCATACCACATCATTGCTTAGTATAATCTTCTTTGCCTGAGGATCATAGAGCTAGTTCAACTCCATGATGCTCTAACCCAATAAGATGCATTTATGGATTTTAGAATCCAATTTTTTCCTTTGAGAATATGGAACATGTACATAACATTCACACCAAAAATGTTCAATTGTGCAACTAAAGGTTTCTTAACCAAGTAGGCGTCATCCCTTTGAAGGACTTTGTTGTACTCCTATTAAGAATGTACATAGTCGTGTTAACTACCTCAGCCCAAAAGGATTTAGGTAGATTCTTTCCATTAAGCATACTACTTGGCATCTCAACAATAGCACGATTCTTGTGCTCTGCAGCACTATTTTGCTATGGAGTGTAAAACATGTTCTTGAAAGAGTAGTCAAGAAAGAAGCTTATAGCCTCTTAGATGGATTCTCTAGGTACAACCAAGTATCCATAGATCCTAAATACCAACACAAGGCCACCTTTTCTATAGAGAACGGGACCTTTTCTTATAAAGTAATGCCATTTGGACTCACAAACATGCCAACTATTTTTCAACGATTGATGTCCATCACATACAAAGATTTTTTACATAAATTCTTAGAGTTCTTCATGGATGACCTTTGTATGAACACTAAGCTAAGAAGAGAGCATATCCAAAATCTATGGCAAGTATTTGAAATATGTAGGAATTATAGATTGTTCCTAAACCTAGATAAATGCAAGTTCATGGGTTAGGCATGGGAGAATCCTTAGACATATAGTGTCCAAAAATGGGATCACCACTAATGAAGGGAAGATTCAAGTCATTGTAGAACTTAAAAGACCAAAAATTCCAAAGGCTATCCAAAGATTTATGGGTCACATAAGGTATAATAAAAGGTTAATATTCATATATACTAAAATTGCTACACCTCTATATACCCTATTAGTTTGTTTTATGTGGACAGAGGAATGCGAGGAAGCATTCCACAAAATGACGCAATCTTTGGTCTTAGCTCCAAGGTGGGATATTATTTTCCATGTGTATATTGATGCATCGACTTATGCCATAAGATGTATATTAACTCAACCAAGAGAAAAGAACATGGATTTTCTAGTTTGCTATTCAAGTAGGCAACTCAACAAGCTTGAGACGAATTGTACAACTGTAAGGTCCCCCGACCTAAAAAGGTGAAACCTTAAGATATTCTACTAAGTCTAGCAAAATAAAAATTTCCTACTCGTCGACACCTCGACCGTGTAAAGATGTGAGGATATGACTAATAGGTAAGACCTAGTTCTATCCCGCCAGGGACAACATGGTCTCCTAAATGACTCTTAAAATCAAATCACCCATAGAGTGATTGATCTTAATTTGGGCAACCTCTATTCTTGATTCCTAGAAACAACGCTTTTTCCCCCATCTATGTGAGGCATAGATGTTGGCCTAATCCTCTAGAGTAGGGTTGCTCAAGGACCTACTTACCTAATGTAGAGCTTTAAATTAATTTTGTTGGAAAGCTACCGAACTAATCGGGTCCACCCATCCATAGGATGGTGCAGGGCATTCCATCCTCCAACTTTCCACCCCACTCACGCATCAATTTTGTTTTCTAATTAGTCCTACCATGCTATGCGACATACATAAATAAGTTCCTTAATTAGAGATCTTACATAGTGTTCATTAAAACAGGCACTTAACAATGATACAACAAAACTAGAAACAAGGGATTTAATTAAAAATAGATAAACAATTATCAAGCTAACCTGGCCATTGGTTCCATGCGGGACTCCGAAGAATGGGAAGAGCTGGGATTGTGTCCGAGGCATTCCCTCCTCTAGGATCATTATGCACGCTTCTTGTAAGATTCCTCCCTTCGAATTTTGAGGTGTGCAGGTGTAAGAACCTCCCCTTTTGATATTATAATTATTTCCCTCTCTGAAATAAAAGAAAGATCCTGTTTTACCCTATTTTGGCTTAGAGAGAGAAAATATCTAGAGAGAGGTAATTCAAAATTGAGATATTTTTGGATATAAAAATCCTCCTAGTGTCTAAAATGGTTTCCCTTGAAACAAAAATTCAAAAAGAACTTTCCAATGTGCAATTGGAATTAATAAAAAATAGGTATAAAGGACCTTAGCCTAAGGGTCCAGATTTTCAAAATTTTTTGAATTATGCTCCAATTAAGGTTCCTATGGACCAATAAGATTAATCCAAATGTAGGGAGGAGATAAATTGAAGAATAAAGAAAATCCCCCAAAAATGAGTAAATGCTCACATAAGATGAAGAGTTGACTAAGGACAAGGTTTATTAGTTAAAAAAGAAGAGATATTTAGAGGAAATGATGCATTTTTGACACCTCGGTGTGGGGTTCTCCCCTCATGAAGGAGGCACCTATTTCACATGTGTGGAGGAGTTTTGAACTCATAAATAATGAGATATTTTCATATCTCCTCTCTCCTATTTCAACTAGATCCAAAAAGTGAGCTAAACTGACCCAAAAATGGTCCAAAATTGACCAAACTGATCTGGAATATTCTAGAATGAGTTTGCTTGGTTAGAGACTCATTTTTTTCTATAAATAAAAGCCTCCCTCTTTGTAAAAGGTTAATAGTGTTTATGCACTGTTACTCTACTCCTCCCAGAGCCAAATACATTGAATTCACTTGAAAATTCAATTGTTTTTTACTAAATCCTCTCCAAAAGAATTGGTGGCCACTCGATCCAAACAAGAGTAGAACCCTCAATCCCTCAAGCCAAAGGAAAGCTCACAAAACTCCATGTAAGCTAAAAATTCTACTTTTTAATTTCTAATCTATGGTTTTCTGATTTCTTTGCTTTTTTTTAGTTGATTAAAGTGAATCTTGATATTCTGCCTTGATCTTTGCTTTGCCTCCTTAAGAATTTAGCCCTTCTTTATCCTAAAATGAGTAACAAATAAATTGATTTAAATTTTTCTTATTGTTTACTCTTTAGAAAGTGAAAATTGAATAGATTAGAGTACTTTACTTCAAATTAGGATTAATTTTAAAGTGATATTAGAATGTAAAAATTGAGAAATGGTCAGCCATACAAAGGAGGTTATGGCAAAATTTTCTTGAATTTTATGGAAAATAAAGTTTATTTTTATGTTATTCTAAAAGAGTAATTCCCACCGTTTGTGCATTCTAAAAGAAATATTTTTATTTACTCCATGTACATATCTCCTCTCTCCTATTTCAACTAGATCCAAAAAGTGAGCTAAACTGACCCAAAAATGGTCAAAAATTGACCAAACTGATCTGGAATATTCTAGAATGAGTTTGCTTGGTTAGAGGCTCATTTGTTTCTATAAATAAAAGCCTCCCCCTTTGTAAAAGGTTAATAGTGTTTATGCACTGTTACTCTACTCCTCCCCAGAGCCAAATACATTGAATTCACTTGATAATTCAATTGTTTTTTACTAAATCCTCTCCAAAAGAATTGGTGGCCACTCTTGATCCAAACAAGAGTAGAACCCTCAATCCCTCAAGCCAAAGGAAAGCTCACAAAACTCCATGTAAGTTAAAAATTCTACTTTTTAATTTCTAATCTATGGTTTTCTGATTTCTTTGCTTTTTTCTAGTTGATTAAAGTGAATCTTGATATTATGCCTTGATGAAAAGGCCACCCCCTTCTCTTCCTTAAGAATTCAGCCCTTCTTTATCATAAAATGAGTAACAAATAAATTGATTTAAACTTTTCTTATTGTTTACTTTAGAAAGTGAAAATTGAATAGATTAGAGTACTTTACTTCAAATTGGGATTAATTTTAAAGTGATATTTGAATGTAAAAATTGAGAAATGGTCAACCATACAAAGGAGGTTATGGAAAAATTTTCTTGAATTTTGTGGAAAATAAAGTTTATTTTTATGTTATTCTAAAAGAGTAATCCCCACCGTTGTGCATTCTAAAAGAAATACTTTTATTTACTCCATATACATATTCACCTATGAATATGCATGGATATCATTGATATTAATTATTGAAATTAATTTCTATGCATAGAAAGATGCATATTGGAAATCTTTTTATTATAAAAGTGTTATTTTCATTGAATTTAATTTCTATGCATAGAAAGATGCATAATGGAAATTTCTATTATAAAAGTATTGTTTTCATTAAAATTGATTTATGCATAGAAAGATGCAATATGGAAATTTCTGTTATAAAAGTATTATTTTCATTAAAATTGATTTATACATAGAAAGATGCATAAAAGATTTATTTTTTAATTTAAAAGTGTTATTTTTATTAAAATTGATTTTATGCATAGAAAGATGCATAAAAGATTTATTTTTATTTCAAAAGTGTTATTCTCATTAAAATTGATTTATGCATAATAAAGTTTATTTTTATGTTATTCTAAAAGAGTAATCCCCACCGTTTATGCATTCTAAAAGAAATACTTTTATTTACTCCATGTACATATTCACCTATGAATATGCATGTATATCATTGATATTAATTATTGAAATTAATTTCTATGCATAGAAAGATGCATATTGAAAATCTTTTTATTATAAAATTATTATTTTCATTGAATTTAATTTCTATGCATAGAAAGATGCATAATGGAAATTTCTATGATAAAAGTATTGTTTTCATTAAAATTTATTTATGCATAGAAAGATGCATAATGGAAATTTCTATTAGAAAAGTATTGTTTTCATTAAAATTGATTTATGCATAGAAAGATGCATAAAAGATTTATTTTTATTTCAAAAGTACTATTTTCATTAAAATTAATTTTATGCATAGAAAGATGCATAAAAGATTTATTTTTATTTTAAAAGTTTTATTCTTATTAAAATTGATTTATGCATAGAAAGATGCATAAAAGATTTATTTTTAATTCAAAAGTGTTATTTTCATTAAAATTGATTTATGAATAGAAAGATGCATGAAAGAATTATTTTTATCTCAAAAGTGTTATTCTCATTAAAATTGATTTTATGCATAAAAAGATGCATAAAAGATCTATTTTAAGTCAAAAGTGTTATTCTCATTAAAATTGATTTATGCATAGAAAGATGCATAAAAGGTTTATTTTTATTTCAAAAGTGTTATTCTCAATAAAATTGATTTATGAATACAGACATGCATAAAAGATTTAGTTTCAATTCAAAAGTTTTATTCTCATTAAAATTGATTTTATGCATAGAAAGATGCATGAAAGATTTATTTTTATTTCAAAAGTGTTATTCTCATTAAAAATCGATTTATGCATAGAAAGATGCATAAAAGAATTTTTTATTTCAAAAGTGTTATTCTCATTAAAATTGATTTATGCATAGAAAGATGCATGAAAGATTTTTTTTTAATTTCAAAAGTGTTATTCTCATTAAAACTGATTTTATGCATAGAAAGATGC
Source organism: Cibotium barometz (assembly GCF_041138505.1). Classification (NCBI taxonomy): domain Eukaryota; kingdom Viridiplantae; phylum Streptophyta; class Polypodiopsida; order Cyatheales; family Cibotiaceae; genus Cibotium; species Cibotium barometz. The sequence continues at coordinate 36,808,655 of NC_141048.1, read as the reverse complement.
ATAAAGGATTTAATTTTATTTCAAAAGTGTTATTCTCATTAAAATTGATTTTATGTCTAGAAAGATGCATAAAGGATTTAACTTTATTTCAAAAGTGTTATTTTCCTTAACTTTTAATTTTTGCATAAATAGATGTATAAAAGGATTTTTATACAAGTGTTATTCCCACTGCATTTCATTTTTATGCATAAATAGATGCGTAAAGAATCTTTATATCAAAAATTAGAATTCTCTTAAATAAATAGATGTGATGAAATGTGATGTGAATGAGATAGATGTGAATGGATGGATGTGATGAAATAAATAGATGTGATGAAATGTGATGTGAATGAGATAGATGTGAATGGATGGATGGATGTGATGTGAATAGAGGTGATGAGATGGGAGGTGAATAGATATGATGAGATGAGATGTGAGGTGAATAGATGTGATGAGATGAGATGTGAATCAGATAGATGTGAATGGATGGATGGATGTGATGATAGAGGTGATGAGATGTGAGGTGAATAGATGTGATGAGATGTGATGTGAATCAGATAGATGTGAATGGATGGATGGATGTGATGTGAATAGAGGTGATGAGATGTGATGTGAATCAGATAGATGTGAATGGATGGATGGATGTGATGTGAATAGAGGTGATGAGATGTAAGGTGAATAGATGTGATAAGATGAGATGTGAATGGATAGACGGATGTGATGTGAATAGAGGTGATGAGATGTGAATTAGATAGATGTGAATGGATGGATGGATGTGATGTTAATAGTAGAGGTGATGTTAATAGTAGAGGTGATGAGATGTGATGTTAATAGTAGAGGTGATGTTAATAGTAGAGGTGATGAGATGTGAGGTGAATGGATGTGATGTTAATAGTAGAGGTGATGAGATGTGAGGTGAATTAGATAGATGTGAATGGATAGATGGATGGATGTGATGTTAATAGTAGAGATGATGAGATGTGAGGTGAATAGATGTGATGAGATGAGACGTGAATCGGATAGATGGGAATGGATGGATGGATGGATGTGATGTGAATAGAGGTGATGAGATGTGAGGTGAATAAATGTGATGATATGAGATGTGAATGGATGGATGGATGTGATGTGAATAGAGGTGATGAGATGAGAGGTGAATATATGTGATGAGATGAGATATAAATCAGATAGATGTGAATGGATGGATGGATGTGATGTGAATAGAGGTGATGGATGGATGGATGTGATGTGAATAGAGGTGATGAGATGTGAGGTGAGAATAGATGTAACGAGATGTGATGAGAATCAGATAAGTGTGAATGAATAGATGGGTGGTTGTGATGTGAATAGAGGTGATGAGATGTGAGGTGAGTAGATGTGATGAGATGTGAGTAGATGTGATGAGATGGGATGTGAATCAAATAGATGTGAATGAATGGATGAGATGTGATATCATGTTAATCAGGATATAAATGAATGATAAGGGACATGAGTGGATGATATGTGATGAAAATGGATGTAAATGTATAAGTGAAGAATGGATGTGAATGTATATGTGAAGAATGGATGTGAATGTATATGTGAAAGAATTGATGTGGATATGTATGTGAAAGAATGTGATGTGAATGAGCAAGTGAAGAATGGATTGAATGTATATGTGAAATAATTGATGTGGATATGTATGTGAAAGAATGTGATGTGAATGAGTAAGTGAAGAATGGATTGAATGTATATGTGAAATAATTGATGTGGATATGTATGTGAAAGAATGTGATGTGAATGAGTATGTGAAGAATGGATGTGAATGAGTATGTGAAAGAATGGATATAGATGTGTATGTGAAAGAATGTGATGTGATGTGTCATAAATATATGTGAACGTGAGTGTGATGTGATGGAAAGAGATTTGATGTGTCATAAATATATGTGAATGTGAATGTGATGGATATGAATGAAAGTGAATGTGATGGATATGAATGAAAGTGAATGTGTTGGATATGAATGAAAGTGAATGTGATGGATTTAAATGAATGTGATGTGGTCTGAATGGATGAGATGTGAATGAATGTGATGTGATGAGATGTGGATATGGGTAGATGCGAGTGGATGAGATCTGATGCGGATAAATGAGGAAAGATGTGATGAAATGGAAAATGATGTGATGAGAATGGGAATACATATGAAATAAATCAGAATTGATGTGAAACAATGTGGAAAGACAAGAGTTGGTTATAGAAACTGTATTTATGACTTGTCAAGAATGCTGGGGAAGCATTTTGACCGTCTTGTGAATGAGGTTGTGGAGACCTAATCTGATAAAGTTGCAACAACTGACAGAGAGTCAACGGAGGACGTCTCGCGTAGCAAGGTCGGTCGAGGTCTTGACCAGCCTCAGTTCGATTAAAATGGTGAGCTATGAGTGAAACGCTAGGTCACCTAAGAAGGATCCTAGAGGGTGTTGACCATACGGTGCTCGGCTCTGGGTCATCGACGATACCAGGCGTGTGTCGAGGAAGATATTGGAACAAGGAGTAAGAGTTGCTTTCTGAATTTGAGCATGGATCTGGTTGATTGACCTTATTGGTCCTCAACAGATGAGTCCTTGGCTCTTTTATATGGATCCGTTGGTTGACCTTGCTGATCTTCAACGAAGATTCCATTTTGATATGTGAATATATTGCTGGTTACTATGAGCTAGGAACTATAAAAAAGGCCCCCTGAGTGGACAGGTGATGAGCGGTTTCCAAATGATGCCATAGGAACACCGATGAAGAAATGATTGGAATTAAGGATTCAACCGGAGATTTTGAGGATTATGATCAGTGACTCTATGATTTCATTAAATGATTGTTTTAAAGACAGCTAATTCTGTAAAAAAAGCAATTTCATATTGGGTGTGTAAGTGGTGTGACTAATTTTAAGTTTGCATGAATACCCGGCTAGGGGGCATGGGAACTCTTTTCCTTGGTACATACCCGGGACAAAACCTAAACAAATTCTACAGTGGACTACAGTGGTTGGGCGGTTGGCTAACCCACACGACTGGATGGGGTTAGGCTGGGGTGGACTGATGGATCCCTAAATTGAGACTCAATTCTGTTATGGTACAATAGATGAAGTAAATCCCGGACAAAAATTGTTCTATGAAAAAGAATCAACGGTTGTCCCTCTCAATGAGGAAAAAAGCGTTGGTCTCTATGATCCAAGTGCAATCTTTTCCGTGATCTGACTATGGGACTTATGGGTTCAGTAAGATCAGTTCAATTAGTTAAGGCTTTTGACTACGTTAGAGAAAAATTATCCTGGAGGAATCGCCCGTGCTTTCCGGGCAAGGGAAGTTTTTCCGAGATCGGTTTTGGAAGAATCGATGGATTAGTCTCTTGTCTGGATATCTGTGGGCGAGGTCCTGAGTGAGGACCCTGCCCCACGCAAGAAGTGCTACTTCCGCTGCTAGCACCCCTGAATTCGTTGCACGGTGTAGGGACATGGATCTCACAGCCAGTATCAGAGCCAATTGGCTAATGTGGATCAACCAAGAAGCCAAAAATGTCAAAAATTTATGAAGTAGCAGTAAAAGGTTGATCCACATTATTGGCGAATGTGGATCAACCGAGAAGCCAAAAATGTCAAAAATTTATGAAGTAACAGTAAAAGGTTGTAATTGTGTGATAAAATTCATACAAATTGTTATTTTGACTAAAATTCATAAATTAGTAATTGGGTCTTCAAAAGGAAGTACCGCAATTATATGGAATCCCTGATTTACTTGAGGCCTAGACATGATGGTATTTACCTTATAGTTCCAAGGACCATGACTACCCATATATACCGAGGGTATAACTGCATCTCTTTACTGGTAGTATATACGAGTAAATCTAAGACTTGAAACTATAAGCATAAATGCTATCCAGATGATGAATTCGAATGTGGTTGATATGATTTTTAAATTCCATTTGAGAACTGATGAGTTGATTTAGATTTTGATTAAAAAATGATGATTCCTAAATTTTGGTTGAAATGTAATAAGCTGAGCAAAACCACAATGAGGATGAATGGGACGAGTCCCTGTGATGATGTTCATAATTGGAATGACGTTAATGACTTCAGCAAATCATTATGAGATTAGTGGATTGTGCTGACAGATTGCTGCTGTTAACACTTGACCCAGTGGAGCAAGTTAAGGGATGTCAAATTAAAAATCTGTATAATTGAAATTTCCCATGGAGGATTGTTCAGATAGAAATTTCGGTCTAATGGACCATTATTGTGATAAGGATTTGAATGTTATGATCTCGGTGAATTGTTATCTGATGAGTAGTTCTATATAAAGAATCTTTATCCCAGGGTTCTGTTGGGTTGACCAAACTATAAGGAACACCAGAATCATGGATCTTCAGGGAAAGAGTTCTCCTCTAATTTTTACGAGATGAGGACATCTCGCGTTTTTTAAGTGGGGTAGGATGTAAGATTCCTCCCTTCGACTTTTGAGGTGTGCAGGTGCAAGATCCTCCCCTTCTGATATTATAATTATTCCCCTCTTTGAAATAAAAGAAAGATCATGTTTTACCCTGTTTTGGCCTAGAGAGAGAAAATGTCTAGAGGGAGGTAATTCAAAATTGAGATATTTTTGGATATAAAAATCCTCCTAGTGTCTAAAATGGTTTCCCCTGAAACAGAAATTCAAAAAGAACTTTTCAATGTGCAATTGGAATTAATCAAAAATATGTATAAAAGGACCTTAGCCTAAGGGTCTAGATTTTCAGAAATTTTTGAATTATGCTCCAATTAAGGTTCCTATGGACCAATAAGATTAATCCAAATGTAGGGAGGAGATAAATTGAAGAATAAAAGAAAATACCCCCAAAAATGAGTAAATGCTCACATAAAATGAAGAGTTGACTAAGGACAAGGTAAGAGATATTTATAGGAAATGATGCATTTTTGACACCTCAGTGTGGGGTTCTCCCCTCATGAAGGAGACGCCTATTTCACATGTGTGGAGGAGTTTTAATCTCATAAATAATGAGATATTTTCATCTCTCCTCTCTCCTATTTAAACTAAATCCACCAAAAAGTGAGCTAAACTGACCAAACAATGGTCAAAAATTGATCAAACTGATCTAGAAAATTCTAGAATCAGTTTGCTTGGTTAGAGGCTCATCTTTTCCTATAAATAGAAGCCTCCCCCTTTGTAAAAGGTTAATAGTGTTTATGCACTGTTACTCTACTCCTCCCCAGAGCCAAATACATTGAATTCACTTGAAAATTCAATTGTTTTTTACTAAATCCTCTCCAAAAGAATTGGTGGCAACTCTTGATCCAAACAAGAGTAGAACCCTCAATCCCTCAAGCCAAAGGAAAGCTCACAAAACTCCATGTAAGCTAAAAATTCTACTTTTTAATTTCTAATCTATGGTTTTCTGATTTCTTTGCTTTTTTTTAGTTGATTAAAGTGAATCTTGATATTATGCCTTGATCTTTGCTTCGCTTCCTTAAGAATTCAGCCCTTCTTTATCCTAAAATGAGTAACAAATAAATTGATTTAAATTTTTCTTATTGTTTACTCTTTAGAAAGTGAAAATTGAATAGATTAGAGTACTTTACTTCAAATTAGGATTAATTTTAAAGTGATATTAGAATGTAAAAATTGAGAAATGGTCAGCCATACAAAGGAGGTTATGGCAAAATTTTCTTGAATTTTATGGAAAATAAAGTTTATTTTTATGTTATTCTAAAAGAGTAATTCCCATCGTTTGTGCATTCTAAAAGAAATATTTTTATTTACTCCATGTACATATTCACCTTTGAATATGCATGGATATCATTGATATTAATTATTGAAATTAATTTCTATGCATAGAAAGATGCATATTGTAAGAAAGCATTATGGGCCCAAGGCCATGGACAACTAGTAAGTAGGTGTGAACTCTTGGGTGGAGTATAAATAACAATGTAAATGGGATTATGGCTCATTCATGATAATGTTATCTGTTCCAAGAATCAATGGTGAGCTTCTCCCGTGAGATGCTAAGTGGTGACTCCTTCATGAGCCACTCCCTTGGTGAGGGACTAACCCACCCCTGTTACTTTCTTTCATTGGTATCAGAGCATGGCTTTTGATCCATGATTTTTAATTTTCTTTTCTTCTTCTCATTTCGTGAAATTTCTGCTTCATTTGATTCATGGGGGAAGGGGATATGGCTAAGGTAGAGTTTGTGGTTCAAATCTGAGCACATGGACCTAATTTTTTTTTGAATGAGTGGACCAAATTGGGGAAAATTCACTAATCTTGATTAGCAATTGTTAATCAAAAATGTTTTTCTGTTTGGTAGCTTTCTTGCAAACCCTAGCCATGGAATCTCAACATGAGCAAAGGGCATTGAGTCTCCAAGTCAATTGGGAGTGAAAGCAACTTTTCAAGCACACCAAAGAGCACCAGAAGAGGGGCGGCCAACTGCAGCAGCCCGCCTCAGAAAACGTGATTTTTCAAGCTCACAAAGAGCTTGGCTTACTAAGCCAAGCTCCCCATTGAAGCTTGGGTATGTTCTCTCATGTATGTAGCAATGTTTTATGAAGTATTTCACCTATTTTCCATGAGCAATGGGGCTCCCAATGTGGTTGAAAATCACTACCAAAGTTGCCCACGTTTTTCACCAAAGTGACCCTAATCTTCATCTCCTTCAACAAATTCAAGCATTAAGGCTTCCCGAGTGACATTGGTGAGTTGCTCCATCACTTCCTTACAATTTTGAAGCATTCTTTCAAGCTATAGAGTGAATTAGGGTTTTATTACACATAAAATCCTAATTTTCAGAAATTGGACTTTAATCATGGCCATTCATGCTCTTCTTTATGCATTATGAATGCTTGAATGCTACACATAGCCATTCAATGCTATGTCTTGCATATTGGCATAAGTGAGCATAGCTTTTGGCACATTTGGGGGATTGAATACATACTTCACATGATTTGGATGTTGTTGATGTATGTGGAAATGTATTGACATTGCCATGAGTGGATGTGATGAAGGAAGCACTATGAACCATGTATTATGATATGAATGAGCATGAGTCATGCTATAAATCAATTGTAAGTCAACTCTTCTCATTCATTTGAGCTTGTAACCACATTCCACTCACGATTGTACCCCACTTTATTCCTAGAATCTAGAATGAAGTAAGGGTACCTTGGCATTTGGAGGAGAGGCCAAGGGGAGAATGTCTTGAATCTTCCTTGCCGTTAGTGCCGGGTAACACGGTAAGGAAGAGGATTAGGTACTTGGTGGTAAAGAAATGGCCTCAACCTTCACCTTGGATGTAAACTTTTGGATGTAAACTTGGTGAAGGGGTGAGAAGTGCTTGGCCGAGAGATCGGCAAGCATCGACGCGCTTCATCGACCACTTCATTCGACTTGAGCAAACAAGCAAATCCTCTACATCGACTTCTTATGCAAAAGGACAAAATTGATGCCATAAGGTCACATGCTCAGATGGAAAAATGATTGAGGATTGATTTGCTTACAGTGGTCAAATGCATAAGGATTTTAATACTTGATTGAGATGCTTTGATTTGATTGAGATTTGGTGCAAAAAGAGGGGAGACTATGGTAAAATTTTTACAAAATTTGCCTACTTGCAGCCAGGACAAATCCTTGAATTTCTAGGGGTTTTTCAAAAGCTTTTCAAATCTGTCCTGAAAGCCCTTCAATCTACCCGAAAACCTCTTTCAAACAAGCTAAAGATCACTCAAATCGGAGTAGTATTGAGCGATCAAAGTCAAGAGTTGACTTTCAGCTAGAATAGTTGACTGGTCAAAGGCTGTTGACTTTTTCAAATCTATTTTTGGGGATCCTTACTCGTCTCATCAAGAGCTTCGCATCGATATAAAGATCACCCAAATCGGATAAGAATTGAGCGGTTAACATCAAAAGTTGACTTTCAGTCGGTACAGTTGACTAGTCAAAGGTTGTTGACTTTTTCAGATCTGTTTTTGGGGATTCTTATTCGTCTTGTTGAGAGCTTCGCGTCGATATAAAGATCACCCAAATCGGATACCGTTTGAATAGAGAAAAAAAAATCAAGTAAGTGGTATTTGTAAGGAGGGATCAATTACGCGCATGGAAATGACTAGAGGAGGTCAAAACAAGGGAGCCGGGAATGAAATGATCAAAGATAACCGGAAGCAATGATGGCAACGAGCTCGTCAACGAGAAATGAAGAAAGTTTAACCATAAAAGCACCATCTCCAGATGAATCTCAGCCAGTGGAAATGCCTCAATCTTTGGGAACTACTCCGCTAACAGTGGACATGATGTTAATGGCTATGGAGAGTATGTTTCAAAGGATTGAAAATAACCAAACAAATCGGCAACAACAATTTGGTGAACACCTCATGGAACGGTTTGACAAGCGACACCACTACCTGGATGACGTGATGCAAAGAGGGTTAAAAGACTTAGAGAAAGCCATTAGTGAATTGGCTCCTCTCAAGCTCAACCAAGAAGCCGATATGAATGCAATGGATGGTGTACATTATGATGCCAAACATGATGGAAAGCCTTCTATGCCAGAAGAGAACAAAGTAAGACAAATGATGCCACCTCAAATGATGCCACATTCTTCTTACATGGACAAGGGCAAGAGACCTATGGGTGATGCTTCTTATGAGAGATCAAATGCCAGTATTCCAAGAACTTCATCCTTTATGCAAGATGCAAGAAGAGGGTATGAACAGAAGGGATTTAAAGATGCAGGTGATTGGCAATGGAAAGATGAGCAAATGCATAGACACTTGGGTGAAGGAAGAGGTTTTGATGATCCAAGAGCATGGCAGAGGGGTTCAAGAATGCATGGTGATTTTGACAATGCTGTGAAGGACAAAATCATATTTAATAAGTTCAAAGGAGAATCAAATTCTATCGAAGACTTTGAAGAGTGGGCAAACAAGATGGATCTCTACTTCGAAATCAGCCCAAGGAGTGAGATTGCCAAAGTCTACTTCGCCTCACTTCATCTTAAAGGTTTTGCTCACACTTGGTGGAGGAGGAAGCAATCTCATGGTTATGTCATCACTATTTGGCAAGAATTCAAGAATGACATGGCAGAAGAGTTTACTTCTCGCATGCAAAGGGACAATCACATTGTGGAATGGGACAAGCTAGAGCAAATCACTACCGTGAAGGAATATTCTCACAAGTTTCTAAAGCTTCTATTATACTTGGACGACTTTGATGAGCATTATCTTGTTGTCAAGTATATAAGGGGCTTGAAAGCTCCTATTGGTAGTGATGTCAAGTCTCATGAACCCGCCACTTTGAAGAAGGCAATGATGCTTGCAGAAATTCATAATGAAGAGAAGTACTTGACAAAGTGGGCTAGCAAAGGGAATATCAAAGGGGAAGTGATCACAAGGACTGAAATGGGTTCTCATGCAAACACAAGACCTAATCTTCCAAGATTTCCTACCGTGTATGGTAGAGGGTCTAATAGACTTCCATTTAAACCACCATTTATGTCCAACAAAGCTACATACAATGAGTCCAAGCCAGCAAATGGGGGTTCAAAAAGCAAGGTTATCAAGGAGGACCGTTTGCATGAAATGAGGCTCAAAGGTCTATGTTTCAAATGTGGAGAAAAATGGAACAAGGATCACTTCAAAGTATGCAAATCCAAGGATATTTCCATAAGCTACATTATCACTGAGGACAATGCTAATCATGAGGAGGAGGAATTGAATGCCTTAGGATGGGGAGATTGTTGAAAGAACGGTAGAGGAGGAGGAGACACACACACAGGAGCAAACCCTAATGTATATTCCAAACCCTAACCATAGAGGGAAGCCATGTCCACTCTCACACAAAGCATAATGCACTAATCCATAATCCACACAACACACAATGAGTTGTGTCCACACTCTACTAACCCTAGCTAATGTCCACACACTATGACCAGCTGGACACGCGGTCATTTATGTCTCACACATGTTCCTGTTGAGATATCGAGCTCTAGTGAGGCGGTGGACACTGATGACCCGCCTGGGGGATAGGCCCCACACTTACACCACTGGCATGGTTGGTGAGATCTTGGGTGATATGCGGCCAGTGGGATGACAGGCTGTGTGACAGCCACTCTAGAGACTGGCATAGTTATAGCGCCAGCTCATTTAGTCGGGTTCACACTATAGAGAACCCGTGTATGTATTTGGTTGAGTACCTTTCATATTGGGTGTACTCTTATCTTGTATATGGTGTGTTGAGTGTTGAGTAGAGAGAAGAAGATTTTCAGCCTCTCACCTTGTGTGTTCTCTATTAGGGTTTTGTGAGTGTGTGTGTGTGCTTGCAAGAGCTCAAGCTCTCTTCCCCCCTGCATCTTTTCAGTTCCTACCTAATCTGCCAGCACATAGCATAGCTGGCTCACACTGACATCGAGCTTGAATCTCAACAGCCCCTCTCAAGCTCATGATGTACTGCCGATGAAGATGTAGATGAGCTTAGGATATCAACACTCTCAACACTCCCCCTCAAGCTCATCCCATGTACTCCCAACATAGTCCGGAAGTACTCAAACTTCTCCCTGCTAAGTGGCTTCGTGAAGATATCAGCCACCTGCTCATTAGTCTTCACATAGTGAAGATCAACTGTACCATCCAGCACCTTCTCTCTGACAAAGTGATAATGGACCTCTATGTGTTTGGTCCTCGCATGAAATACTGGATTCTTTGCCAACTGCATACTGCTCATGTTGTCACAATGTATGACAACTTTGCCATCAAGAGGCTCACATAAATCTGCCAAGAGACTCTTTAACCATATAGCCTCACAAGTAGCAATGGCAGCACCCCTGTACTCAGCCTTTGTACTGGATAAAGCAACTGTAGGTTGCTTTTTGCTACTCCAACTCACCACGGCACTTCTAAGTGTAAAAGCATATCCACTAGTAGACCTCCTGTCATATGCGCTACCTGCCCAATCAGCATCTGTGTAGCCATGTATGTCCAAGCTTTTACCACTCTCATAGAATAAACCATAATGTGCTGTGGTTTTCACATATCTCATGATGCGTCTCACTGCATCCAAATGTGGTTTCCTGGGGCTCTGCATAAACTGGCTGACTAGCCCCACCGCATAACGCAAATCCGGGCGTGTGATAGTCATATATATGAGACTACCAACCATCTTCCTGTACATAGAAGGATCATCCAATTCCTCGCCATAATCAGCCTGCAACTTCACATTTTGCTCCAATGGTGTACTCATAGGCTTACACCCTGTCATGCCATACTTTGTCAACATATCCAATGCATATTGGCACTGTACTAACCAAGTACCTGCATGATCTTTCACCACTTCAATGCCAAGGAAGTATCTCAGCTCACCAAGATCTTTCATGTCAAATTGCCCACTCAAAGCTTTCTTGACATGCATCACATCTGCACTATGATCACCTGTGATAATCAAGTCATCCACATAGATGACTAGTAAAACAATCCCATGCTGTGTCTTCTTCACATAGAGTGAAGAATCTGCTGTAGAAGTCTGAAAACCAAGTGAGATAAGATATCTACTCATCTTATCACTCCAAGCACGTGGTGCTTGCTTCAGACCATATAATGCCTTTTTCAACCTGCATACGTGAGTGGGATATCTAGGATGTACATACCCTTCTGGTTGTGCCATGTACACTTCCTCTTGTAAGTCTCCATTCAGAAATGCATTCTTAACATCCATCTAATGCATTTCCCAGCCATTAGCTGTAGCCATAGCAATGACTGCTCTCACTGTGCCCATCTTAGCCACTGGACTAAACGTCTCATCATAATCCAATCCTTGGGTCTGTGCATAACCCTTTGCTACCAACCTTGCTTTATGTCTCTCAATAGAACCATCAGATTTGCACTTTACTTTGTAAACCCATTTACATCCAATAACATTCTTGTCCTTTGGTAGTGCAACCAAGTCCCATGTATCATTATGGACCAATGCGTCCATCTCCACATCCATTGCTTTTTCCCATACATGCTCTCCAATAGCCTCTGTATAGCATGTAGGTTCCACATGCTTCACCATAGATGTCATGTATGCATAGTGCATAGCAAAATCTCTGTATGTCAACCTATCAACAGGATATCTGACCCTCTGGGATCTCTGCAATGCATGCGGGTCACTCTGTACACCTGTACCTCTAGCATGTGGTGGCACATATCTGTCCTGTCTAGCACCAGGTGTGCGTAAAACAGGTATGCCAAGCTCCTCATCCAAACTTTTAGAACTGGATGACTCATATCCTGTGATTCCAATTCCTTCGACTTTCTTTTTGCCTTTATCCATAGCACTACTCCCAGTGCTTACACTCTCATGCCTCAAACGTCCTAACCATGGACGTACACTGCTACTCTCAACTTCTGCTGGCTGGCCCAGACATAGTAGTAGAACTAGAACTTGCTTGTGATGGCAAGTTCACAGGCACATCTGCTTCAAGTGACTCAATAACACCTTCATCTTTTGCTTTATACCAACTAGCAAGCTCATCAAACACCACATCACGTGAGATGACCACTTGTCTAGTTTGTGGATTATAACACTTGTAGGCCTTTCGATCCTGTGCATATCCAACAAATATACATTTCTCTACCTTAGGATCCAACTTCCTTCTTCTTTCATCAGGCACATGCACATAAGCAAAAACTTTAAGATGTCCAATGTCTGGCTTGTAACCTGTGAGCCGCATCTCTGGCGTGCTTCCATGAATGGCTGCTGTAGGTATTTTGTTCAATATGTATACTGCAGTAGCACATGCTTCTGCCCAATAGTAATCTGGCATGCTCTTTTCATTAAGCATCGTCCTTGCCACTTCACATATAACTCTATTCTTTCTCTCAGCCACACCATTCTGCTGAGGTGTATACCTGCATGTCAATTGTCTCCTTATTCCATGCTTCCTCAAGAAATGCTCAAAAGCTTTTGAGGTGTATTCACCACCTCCATCTGTCCTCAGACATTTAATCCAACAGCCATACTGCTTTTCTGCAAAAGCTTTGAAATCCATGAATTTTTCCAATACTTCACTCTTCTCCCTCAGAAAGTATATCCATGTCATCCTGATAAAGTCATCAATGAATGTAACATAGTATAAGCTGCCTTTGATAGATGGGTTTTGTGCAAGACCCCATACATCACTGTGTACTATCTCAAGTGGCCTGTTACTCATATTTCCTTCTCTAGGAAATCTCAACCTTGCCTGCTTCCCAAACTGACAGGCTTCACAAACATGCATATGTCCATCATATTTGAACCTAGGCAAACCATTGACAATGCCTCTTGTTTGCATGTTCTTTAATCTCTGTATATTTACATGGCCAATCCTCTTGTGCCACATATCAATGTCCTGTACCACATTCCTGCTCTTTGAGAACATGGCTGATTTTAGCTCAGGAATTCCAGCATCCAGCTTAAACAGTCTTCCTTCTTTCTTGCCTTTAGCAATCACTCTACATCCATGTTTAAAGTCTTCAACGAAGCATCCATGCTCATTGAATCTAACCTGTAATCCCTGTTCTACCATTTGACCAACTGAGGCCAAGCTTTTAGTGATCGAAGGCACATACAGCACATCTGACATAGACTTTGTCTGACCATTATGCATGACCAATGGTACACTTCCAACATGTGTAATGACATGCTGGGTATCATCACCTGTTTCCACATAGCCTTTGACATCCATTGGCTTCATGTGCTCAAACCATTCACCATGACATGTCATATGGTTTGATGCTCCTGAGTCCATATACCATGTATCATCATTCTCAGCATTTGTTGTCATAGAACCCACAACATGCTTCATGGCAAACAAATGATTTGTAGTTCCATCATTGCTACTTGATGCATAGTTGCCACCATGTTGTGCATAGTTTCCACCATAATGACCACCACGTTGTGCTCTTCCCCCTCTCAAATCATTCTGTTTGCGAAAGCAATCTCTCGCCATATGACCATATTTGCCACAATAATGGCATTCCACATCTTGCATAGAATTTTGTTGGCCTTGCCAACGTCCTCGACCACGGGGGGTACCTCTGCCTCGCTGAGGTGCATAACCACGACCACCTCGAGCACCATAAGAAGGCTGAAAATTCTGTTGTGGAGGCCTATCCTGCCATCCACGACCATTACCACCACGTCCACGTGATGCGAATCTCCCCCTGCCTCTAAAACCTCTCTGCGAGTAGAAAGCCTGATTTCTGCCATCATCATGGCTAGTAGATGCATCCAGAAATGAAGCACTGAGCTTGATTTCCTCAACCAACAAGAGTGAAACCAACTCATCGAAGTCGGGTAGACTTGTACTCCTCACTGAGATAGATGTATCAAAAGATTTGTATTCCTTGCCAAGACCACGCAAGGTAATATCCACCAAATCATCATCAAGCATGGGGGCATTTATTGTGGCCAATGCATCTGCAAACTTCTTGATTTCTTGCACATAGTCATGTATGCTCCTTTTATTCCTTTTCACACTGTGTATCTGCTGTCGCAATTGAGACTTGCGAGCACTCGTATCTGTATCAAACATCTTGACCAAAGTATCCCATGCATCTTTGGGATTCTCAGCATCCTGAATGTGTATGAGCATAGCATCAGATATACATATAGACAAATAATGCAGCACTTTGAATGCTCTCTCTGACCATTGCTTATGAGCAATAAGCTGCTGCTGTGTAGGTTGCCGAGGTAGCTCAGGCTCAGGCTCAGCACCTGTAATGAGATTCCAAAATCCTTTCCCTTTCAAGAAACTCTTTATCCTGTACTTCCATGCCTGGAAGTTCTTCCTATCCAGCTTTTCACCAACAATCTGAACTGGATTGTCCGACATGTTGCTCAATGCATACACCTTCCGCACACTTCAAATCTATAAATGAGCCTTCCTTAGCTCAACCACACTCCAATTAATGTTCCAGATACTCCAAGGTAGCCAACAAACTCCAATTTTGATGTAGGAAATCAACCTGTAATCATCCAAGATGAACTGACTCACACAGTGCGGGATACCCTGAATTGACACGCCTTCCAAGGCTCCAAATCGCAATGTAATGGTGCAATCAAGTATGGGCAACTTGCATTGACACCTAATGAACCTCAATGTTGAGTATCAACTCCATCTGACATGTGTAATTATCAATTTTTGAAAACCCCTTTCTCTGTTTTTGAAAAAGCCAGAAAAACCAGAAAAACCAATAATGATTTGGCTCTAATTCCTTCAATATTTGACCAAATTGAGCAACCAGGCATTCATTGGCTTAGCAATAGTGTCCATCAACTCCATGTAAGAGGAATTTGTCCAATTGTAAAACACCAAAGATTAATTGCTCGATTAAAATGCTCTGTTTCTCTGCAACCAGTGGACAGCCTGTTTTAATCAGCTCATTCCCAGCTCAATTAAGCATCATTGACCAAACAAATCACATAGCCCTCTTCTCCAAGATGTAAAGCATCCAATTGCTAAGGAATTTGTGGAAGATATCAATCAACTAATGAGAAATCGATCTCCTCGTAGTCAAAAAACCAGATTCCTGCCCTGTTTCCTCTGTATGGGCTGCGCCGCCTACTGTAGAAGGGTTTTGGAGAGTTTTTGTTGACAATTGATGATAGTAATGGGTGCCCAAGACACCTAGGTATGTGTGCAACCCACCAATGCTTTGATTTTCACCAAAAATAGGCTCCAAATGCATCAATTTTTGACTTTCTTCTCTCTGTTTTGTGAGAGCTCAAAAAACCAGTAATTTCACTCAATCAAATACATCCAAATTGCTCCAAAATTTGTTCAAGGCTTGCACATGGGTTGCCAATACATTCCTCTTTGACAAATACATATGTCTTTTGCCAGAATCACACGTATTTCCACCATACATCAATGTTGCCAAGCTTTAATGGAAAGCTTCAAAAACCAAAATTTTGCTTTGCTTTGATTTGCTCTAAAATGCTTTGCTTTTGCCTGTTTCACCTGCAATCCGCTCAAGGATGTTTAGAAGACCTTACCCAGTAGGCCTAGCTCTCAGATCTGATAGTATTTGGTGTGCTCCAAGCTTCATAGCTCCAATGGCAAGCTTCACAGCTTCTTCTTCCCTCTTCACTTCACTCACTCATAAACCCTAATAAACAGCACAAGGCTCTGATACCATGTTGAAAGAACGGTAGAGGAGGAGGAGACACACACACAGGAGCAAACCCTAATGTATATTCCAAACCCTAACCATAGAGGGAAGCCATGTCCACTCTCACACAAAGCATAATGCACTAATCCATAATCCACACAACACACAATGAGTTGTGTCCACACTCTACTAACCCTAGCTAATGTCCACACACTATGACCAGCTGGACACGCGGTCATTTATGTCTCACACATGTTCCTACCTAATCTGCCAGCACATAGCATAGCTGGCTCACACTGACATCGAGCTTGAATCTCAACAGAGATCCTCATGAGGGTGGAGGTTCTCATGATGATGGTTTTGATGAAGAAAATCCCGAGTTTCCTTTTGATCCGGGTGGGAAACTAAAGTTTTCTCATGACAAAATGGATGATGGGATGCCTCTATGCGTGTGGAATGAAAACATGCACATACTACCTTGTGTACAATCTCTCATGATGCTTATGCGAGAAGTAAGTTTGCCAACACATTGAGATTGAAGATGAAGGTGAATGGAAGAACAGCATATGCACTCATTGATACTAGAAGCACGCATAGTTTTGTCAATAAAAGGTCTTTGAACACTCTCAAAATGCAACCAACTTCTTTACCAAACAAGCACATGGTGCAAGTGGCCAATGGTGATTCAATGGGTTGCAATATGAAGTGTCAAAGTACAAAATTGGAGTTGCCCAAGAACTACTCTTGCAAAGTTGATCTTTTGGTGATTGAGTTGGGACCAATTGACATAGTACTTGGATGTGATTGGCTGTCCACTTTGAACTCTTTTACCATGAACTTACAGAAAAGTTTCATGAGTTTTGTGAATCATGGAGGGGTTATTACATTGAATGGAATGCAAGGGTCCAAGCTCTTCATGATCAATGCTACTCAAATGAAGAAAGAGTTCAAGAAAGAGGGCTATGTTTCTGTACTACAGCTTTGCAAAGAAGAAGATAAGAGCAAAAAGGATTGCATCAAAAATGTGGACATGGTTAAGCTACTCAAGGATTATGAAGATGTGTTTACCATGCCAAAATCAATGCCGCCAAAGAGGAGTGTTGATCACGCTATTGATTTGGAACCAAATGCCAAACCAAACAACAAGCCTCCCTATCGTTTGTCAAAGGTTGAAAAGGAAGAGGTGGAAAAGCAAGTCAAAGAACTCATTGACATGGGATGGGTTGAACCAAGTCAATCTCCTTTTGCTTCTCCGGTGCTACTTGTGAAGAAAAAGGATGGTACTTTCCGCATGTGCATTGATTACCGTGATTTGAATAAGATCACCATCAAAAATCGATTTCCAATACCAAGGGTGGATGATCTTTTGGATGAGTTGAAGGGTGCCACATGCTTTTCAAAGATTGATTTGCATTCCGGATACCATCAAATAAGGATGAAAAGTGGTGATGAGTTCAAAACAGCATTTCGTACGGAAAGGGGTCTTTACCAATTCATGGTTATGCCGTTTGGATTATGCAATGCACCGGCAACTTTTCAAGCATTGATGAACAAAGTGCTTCAACCTTTCCTCTACAAGTTTGTATTGGTCTTTTTCGACGACATACTTATCTATAGTAAAGATGAGGAAGTGCATTTGAAGCACGTGAAAGAGGTCTTGAGGCAAAACAAGTTGTATGTTAAGGAGACAAAATGTACCTTCATGGCACATGAGGTGGAATATTTGGGTCACATTGTGAGCAAGGATGGCATTTGTGTGGATCCAAAGAAAGTGGAATGTATTAGGAATTGGCCGGTTCCTTCAAACACTACTCAATTGAGGGGATTTTTGGGGTTATCTTCATTCTATAGGCGCTTTATTGCCCACTATGCAGAAATTGCATCCCCAATGACGGACAAATTGAAGAAGAAAACCTTCTTTTGGGATGCCATTGCCAACAAAAGCTTTGAAGATATGAAGAAGATGCTCACATCAGCACCTATTTTGGTATGTCCAGACTTCACTAAACCTTTCACAATAAGGGCGGATGCAAGTGGAAGAGGGATTGGTGCGGTACTTTACCAAGACCATGGAGTCATTGCTTATGAAAGTAGAAAGCTGAATGACAAAGAAAGAGAACTCCATGTGTATGAGCAAGAGATGATTGCTATACTCCATGTTATCAAGAAATGGTACCATTACTTATATGGGAGTCATTTTTATGTGAGAAGTGATCATAGGGTGCTGAAGTATTTCCTCACACAACCCAATTTGTCTCCTAAGCAAAGAAGGTGGGTAGCAACACTACAAAACTATGATTTTGAAATCACATACACAAAGGGCAAAGAAAATGTGGTTGCCGATTCCTTGTCTCGTATGTGGGCCTGCTCATTGTATGCTATTTCTGAGGTGCATAAAGATTGGATCATGGAGATACAAGAAGAGTACTTGTTTGATGAAGAAACCTCACAAATAGTGCAGAAATTACAGCAAGGTGTATGTGAAGAGTTACCCCATTATGAGCTGAAAAATGGTCTCCTCTACTACAAAGGAAAAGTCTACTTGGTTCCTACTTCATCATTTATCAAGAAGATCATGGAAGAGATGCATTGTACTCCTATGGCTGGTCATTTGGGTGTCTACAAAACCTTTGATGCAATAAGGAAAAGTTTCTTTTGGAAGGGGATGTGGAAGAGCATTCATGCTTATGTAAGTGGGTGCCGGTCATGTCAATTGAACAAGGATCCTACACATAAACCAGGAGGTTTGCTTCAGCCCATTGCCCATTCCCGAAGGCAAATGGAGTCATATATCAATGGATTTCATTACTAACCTTCCACGCACAAAGAAAGGGTGGGACAGCTTGTATGTTGTGGTGGATAGATTGACCAAAGTGGCCCATTTCATTCCTTCCAAGGTCACATATTCAGCCCAAAATGTTGCCAAGCAATTTGTTTGTGATGGGGTTTTCAAGTTGAATGGTATGCCGTCACAAATTGTGAGTGATCATGATGTCAAATTCATGAGCACTTTTTGGAGAACATTGTTTGAATATATGGGAACCAAGCTTACTCCAAGCACCGCCTATCATCCCGAAACCGATGGTCAAACAGAAAGAGTAAACAAATGGGTGGAAACATATCTATGCCACTATTGTCATGATACTCAAAGCACATGGGATGATTGGTTACCTTTGGCTGAGTTTGCTTACAACTCAACATATCATGTGAGCATTGGCATGTCACCCTTTGAGGCTTTATATGGTTACAAGGTCAATTTGCCTATGTTGGTGGGTACATATGAGACTTCTAACCATAATGCCAAGGAGGAAGCTGAAAGGATGCAAGCTTTGTTGCAACAATGCAAAAGTAATTTGAAGGTTTCACAAGAGAAAATGAGACAATATGCCAATGTTCATCGAAGACCATTGGAATTCAAAGTGGGAGATTGGGTTCTTTTGAGAATACCAAAGTCAAGATATGCGTCTTTGAAGGGAAGCACCAACACCAAGCTAGCTCATCGCTATTATGGTCCTTATCAAGTGATACGAAGAGTTGGGGAGGTTGCATATCAACTCTTACTTCCATATACAACAAAGATTCATGATGTGTTTCATGTCTCTCACTTGAAAGGATATGTGGGTATGATCGATCAAATGGTTGATGAGTTACCTCCAATGAATGAAGAGGGAATGATTGAATACATTCCAGAAGCTATCTTGGGTACAAGGAAAAAGGTACTTCGCACTCGTACCTTGGTGGAGTATCTTGTTCAATGGAAAGGTTTACCTAAGGAAGAAGCTTCATGGCAACCTATTTCAGCATTGGAGGGATATGAAGCATTGATAGAGCAACATGGGTTGGTGTAAATTCAGCCACATGGAACATTCTTCTCCGAATTTGGGGTATTCATTTGAGGTTTCGAGGACGAAACCATTGGGGAAGGGATGGTTTGTAAGAAAGCATTATGGGCCCAAGGCCATGGACAACTAGTAAGTAGGTGTGAACTCTTGGGTGGAGTATAAATACCAATGTAAATGGGATTATGGCTCATTCATGATAATGTTATCTGTTCCAAGAATCAATGGTGAGCTTCTCCCGTGAGATGCTAAGTGGTGACTCCTTCATGAGCCACTCCCTTGGTGAGGGACTAACCCACCCCTGTTACTTTCTTTCACATATTGGAAATCTTTTTATTATAAAAGTGTTGTTTTCATTGAATTTAATATCTATTATAAAAGTAGTGTTTTCATTAAAATTGATTTATGCATAGAAAGACGCATAATGGAAATTTCTATTATAAAAGTATTGTTTTCATTAAAATTGATTTATGCATAGAAAGATGCACAAAAGATTTATTTTTATTTCAAAAGTGTTATTTTCATTAAAATTGATTTTATGCAAAGAAAGATGCATAAAAGATTTATTTTTATTTCAAAAGTGTTATTCTCGTTAAAATTGATTTATGCATAGAAAGATGCATAAAAGATTTATTTTTAATTCAAAAGTGTTATTCTCGTTAAAATTGATTTATGAGTAGAAAGATGCATAAAAGATTTATTTTTATTTCAAAAATGTTATTCTCAATAAAATTGATTTTATGCATAAAAGATATATTTTAATTCAAAAGTGTTATTCTCATTAAAAATGATTTATGCATAGAAAGATGCATAAAAGATTTATTTTTATTTCAAAAGTGTTATTCTCATTAAAATTGATTTATGAATAGAGAGATGCATAAAAGATTTAGTTTTAATTCAAAAGTGTTATTCTCATTAAAATTGATTTTATGCATAGAAAGATGCGTAAAAGATTTATTTTTAATTCAAAAGTGTTATTCTTATAAAAATTGATTTATGCACAGAAAGATGCATAAAAGATTTATTTTTATTTGAAAAGTGTTAGTCTCATTAAAATTGATTTATGCATAGAAAGATGCATAAAGGATTTATTTTTATTTCAAAAGTGTTATTCTCATTAAAATTGATTTTATGCATAGAAAGATGCATAAAGGATTTATTTTTATTTTAAAAGTGTTATTCTTATTAAAATTGATTTTATGCCTAGAAAGATGCATAAAGGATTTAATTTTATTTCAAAAGTGTTATTTTCCTTAAATTTGAATTTATGCATAAATAGATGCATAAAAGGATTTTTATGTAAGTGTTATTCCCACTCAAACTCATTTTTATGCATAAATAGATGCGTAAAGAATCTTTATATCAAAAATTAGAATTCTCTTAAATAAATAGATGTGATGAAATGTGATGACAATAGATGGATGGATGCGATGTGAATAGAGGTGATGAGATGTGAGGTGAATAGATGTGATGAGATGAGATGTGAATCAGTTAGATGTGATTGGATGGATGGATGTGATGTGAATAGAGGTGATGAGATGTGAGGTGAATAGACGTGATGTGAATCAGATAGATGTGAATGAAATGTGTTGTGAATCAGATAGATGTGAATGGATGTGATGTGAATCAGATAGATGTGAATGGAAGGATGGATGTGATGTGAATAGAGGTGATGAGATGTAAGGTGAATAGATGTGATGAGATGAGATGTGAATCAGATAGATGTGAATGGATAGACGGATGTGATGTGAATAGAGATGATGAGATGTGAGGTGAATAGATGTGATGAGATGAGATGTGAATCAGATAGATGTGAATGGATGGATTAATGTGATGTGAATCAGATAGATGTGAATGGATAGACGGATGTGATGTGAATAGAGATGATGAGATGTGAGGTGAATAGATGTGATGAGATGAGATGTGAATCAGATAGATGTGAATGGATGGATTAATGTGATGTGAATAGAGGTGATGAGATGTGAGGTGAATAGATGTGATGAGATGAGACGTGGATCAGATAGATGTGCATGGATGGATGGATGGATGAATGTGATGTGAATAGAGGTGATGAGATGTGAGGTGCATAGATGTGATGTGAATCAGATAGATGTGAATGGATGGATGGATGTGATGTGAATAGAGGTGATGAGATGAGATGTGAATGGATGGATGGATGTGATGTGAATAGAGGTGATGAGATGTGAGGTGAATAGATGTAACGAGATGTGATGAGAATCAGATAAGTGTGAATGAATGGATGGGTGGTTGTGATGTGAATAGAGGTGATGAGATGTGAGGTGAGTAGATGTGATGAGATGGGATGTGAATCAAATAGATGTGAATGATAATCAGGATATAAATGAATGATATGGGACATGAGTGGATGATATGTGATGAAAATGGATGTAAATGTATAAGTGAAGAATGGATGTGAATGTATATGTGAAAGAATTGATGTGGATATGTATGTGAAAGAATGTGATGTGAATGAGTAAGTGAAGAATGGATGTGAATGTATAAGTGAAGAATGGATGTGAATGTATATGTGAAATAATTGATGTAGATATGTATGTGAAAGAATGTGATGTGAATGAGTATGTGAAGAATGGATGTGAATGCGTATGTGAAAGAATGGATATAGATGTGTATGTGAAAAAATGTGATGTGATGGAAAGAGATGTGATGTGTCATAAATATATGTGAATGTGAATGTGATGGATATGAATGAAAGTGAATGTGTTGGATATGAAAGAAAGTGAATGTGATGGATATGAATGAATGTGACGCGCAAAAAGTGCTACTTCTGCTGCTGCTAGCACCCTTGAATTTGTTGCACGGTAGGGACAGGGATCTCACAGGTAGTATCAGAGCCAATTGCCTAATGTGGATCAACCGAGAAGCCAAAAATGTTAAAAATTTATGAAGTAGCAGTAAAAGGTTGATCCACATTAGTCAATTGGCTAATGTGGATCAACCAAGAAGCCAAAAATGTCAAAAATTTATGAAGTAGCAGTAAAAGGTTGTAATTGTGTGATAAAATTCATACAAATTGTTATTTTGACTGAAATTCATAAATTAGTAATTGGGTCTTCAGAAGGAAGTACTGCAATTTTATGGAATCCCTGACTTACTTGAGGCCTAGACATGATGGTATTTACCTTATAGTTCCAAGGACCATGACTACCCGTATATACTGAGGGTATAACTGTAACTCTTTACTGGCAGTATATACGAGTAAATCTAAGACTTGAAACTATAAGCATAAATGCTATCCAGATGATGAATTCAAATGTGGTTGATATGATTTTTAAAATTTGGTTGAGAACTGATGAGTTGATTTGGATTCTGATAAAAAAATGATGATTCCTAAATTTTGGTTGAAATGTAATAAGCTGAGCAAAACCACAATGAGGATGAATGGGACGAGTCCCTGTGATGATGTTCATAATTAGAATGACGTTAATGACTTCAGCTAATCACTACGAGATTAGTGGATTGTGCTGACAGATTGCTGCTATTAACACTTGACCCAGTGGAGCAAGTTAAGGGATGTCAAATTAAAAATCTGTATAATGTGATAAGGATTTGAATGTTATGATCTGAGTGAATTGTTATCTGATGAGTAGTTCTATATAAAGGATCTTTATCCCAGGGTTCTGTTGGGTTCACCAAACTCTAAGGAACACCAGAATCATGGATCTTAAGGGAAAGAGTTCTCCTCTAATTTTTGCGAGTTGAGGACATCTCGCGTTTTTTAAGTGGGATAGGATGTAAGATTCCTCCCTTCAGCTTTTGAGGTGTGCAGGTGCAAGAACCTCCCCTTCTGATATTATAATTATTCCCCTCTTTGAAATAAAAGAAAGATCTTGTTTTATCTTGTTTTGGCCTAGAGAGAGAAAATGTCTAGAGGGAGGTAATTCAAAATTGAGATATTTTTGGATATAAAAATCCTCCTAGTGTCTAAAATGGTTTCCCTTGAAACAAAAATTCAAAAAGAACTTTCCAATGTGCAATTGAAATTAATCAAAAATATGTATAAAGGACAAGGTAAGAGATATTTAGAGGAAATGATGCATTTTTGACACCTCAGTGTGGGGTTATCCCCTCATGAAGGAGGTGCCTATTTCACATGTGTGGAGGAGTTTTAAACTCATAAATAATGAGATATTTTCATCTCTCCTCTCTCCTATTTCAACTAGATCCAAAAAGTGAACTAAACTGACCCAAAAATGGTCAAAAATTGACCAAACTGATCTGGAAAATTCTAGAATCAGTTTGCTTGGTCAGAGGCTCATTTTTTTCTATAAATAGAAGCCTCCCCCTTTGTAAAAGGTTAATAGTGTTTATGCATTGTTACTCTACTCCTCCCCAGAGCCAAATACATTGTGAATTCACTTGATAATTCAATTGTTTTTTACTAAATCCTCTCCAAAAGAATTGGTGGCCACTCTTGATCTAAACAAGAGTAGAACCCTCAATCCCTCAAGCCAAAGGAAAGCTCACAAAACTCCATGTAAGCTAAAAATTCTACTTTTTAATTTCTAATCTATGGTTTTCTCATTTCTTTGCTTTTTTTTTAGTTAATTAAAGTGAATCTTGATATTATGCCTTGATGAAAAGGCCACCCCCTTCTCTTCCTTAAGAATTCAGCCCTTCTTTATCCTAAAATGAGTAACAAATAAATTGATTTAAACGTTTCTTATTGTTTACGTGAAAATTGAATAGATTAGAGTACTTTACTTCAAATTGGGATTAATTTTAAAGTGATATTAGAATGTAAAAATTGAGAAATGGTCAGCCATACAAAGGAGGTTATGGTAAAATTTTCTTGAGTTTTGTGGAAAATAAAGTTTATTTTTATGTTATTCTAAAAGAGTAATCCCCACTATTTGTGCATTCTAAAAGAAATATTTTTATTTACTCCAGGTACAGATTCACCTATGAATATGCATGGATATCATTGATATTAATTATTGAAATTAATTTCTATGCATAGAAAGATGCATATTGGAAATCTTTTTATTATAAAAGTGTTATTTTCATTGAATTTAATTTCTTTGCATAGAAAGATGCATAATGGAAATTTCTATTATAAAAGTATTGTTTTCATTAAAATTGATTTATGCATAGAAAGAGATAATGAAAATTTCTATTATAAAAGTATTGTTTTCATTAAAATTGATTTATGCATAGAAAGATGCATAATGAAAATTTCTATTATAAAAGTATTATTTTCATTAAAAGAAGATTTATTTTTATTTCAAAAGTTTTATTTTCATTAAAATTGATTTTATGCATAGAAAGATGCATCAAAGATTTATTTTTAATTCAAAAGTGTTATTCTCGTTAAAATTGATTTATGCATAGAAAGATGCATAAAAGATTTATTTTTAATTCAAAAGGGTTATTTTCATTAAAATTGATTTATGAATAGAAAGATGCCTAAAAGATTTATTTTTATTTCAAAAGTGTTATTATCATTAAAATTGATTTTATGCATAAAAGATTTATTTTAATTCAAAAGTGTTATTCTCAATAAAATTGATTTATGCATAGAAAGATGCATAAAAGATTTATTTTTATTTCAAAAGTGTTATTCTCATTAAAATTGATTTATGAATAGAGAGATGCATAAAAGATTTAGTTTTAATTTAAAAGTGTTATTCTCATTAAAATTGATTTTATGCATAGAAAGATGCATAAAAGATTTATTTTTAATTCAAAAGTGTTATTCTCATTAAAAATTGATTTATGCATAGAAAGATGCATAAAAGATTTATTTTTATTTGAAAAGTGTTATTCTCATTAAAATTGATTTATGCATAGAAAGATGCATAAAGGATTTATTTTTATTTCAAAAGTGTTATTCTCATTAAAATTGATTTTATGCATAGAAAGATGCATAAAGGATTTATTTTTATTTCAAAAGTGTTATTCTCATAAAAAATGATTTTATGCCTAGAAAGATGCATAAAGGATTTAATTTTATTTCAAAAGTGTTATTTTCCTTAAATTTGAATTTATGCATATAAGGATTTTTATACAAGTGTTATTCCCATTGAATTTCATTTTTATGCATAAATAGATGCATAAAGAATCTTTATATAAAAAATTAGAATTCTCTTAAATAAATAGATTTGATGAAATGTGATGTGAATCAGATAGATGTGAACGGATGGATGGATGTGAGGTGAATAGAGGTGATGAGATGTGATGAGATGAGATGTGAATGGATGGATGGATGTGGTGTGAATAGAGGTGATGAGATGTGAGGTGAATAGATGTGATGAGATGTGATGTGAATCAGATAGATGTGAATGGATGGATGGATGTGATGTGAATAGAGGTGATGAGATGGATGTGATGAGATGAGATGTGAATCAGATAGATGTGAATGGATAGACGGATGTGATGTAAATAGAGGTGATGAGATGTGAGGTGAATAGATGTGATGAGATGAGATGTGAATCAGATAGATGTGAATGGATAGACGGATGTGATGTAAATAGAGGTGATGAGATGTGAGGTGAATAGATGTGATGAGATGAGATGTGAATCAGATAGATGTGAATGGATAGACGGATGTGATGTGAATAGAGGTGATGAGATGTGAGGTGAATAGATGTGATGAGATGAGATGTGAATCAGATAGATGTGAATGGATGGATGGATGTGATGTGAATAGAGGTGATGAGATGTGAGGTGAATAGATGTGATGAGATGAGACGTGAATCAGATAGATGTGAATGGATGGATGGATGGATGTGATGTGAGTAGAGGTGATGAGATGTGAGGTGAATAGATGTGATGAGATGAGATGTGAATCAGATAGATGTGAATGGATGGATGGATGTGGTGTGAATAGAGGTGATGAGATGAGAGGTGAATATATGTGATGAGATGAGATGTGAATCAGATAGATGTGAATGGATGGATGGATGTGATGTGAATAGAGGTGAATAGATGTAACGAGATGTGATGAGAATCAGATAAGTGTGAATGAATGGATGGGTGGTTGTGATGTGAATAGAGGTGATGAGATGTGAGGTGAGTAGATGTGATGAGATGGGATGTGAATCAAATAGATGTGAATGAATGGATGAGATGTGATGTCATGTTAATCAGGATATAAATGAATGATATGGGACATGAGTGGATGATATGTGATGAAAATGGATGTCAATGTATAAGTGAAGAATGGATGTGAATGTATATGTGAAAGAATTGATGTGGATATGTATGTGAAAGAATGTGATGTGAATGAGTAAGTGAAGAATGGATGTGAATGTATATGTGAAATAATTGATGTGGATATGTATGTGAAAGAATGTGATGTTAATGAGTATGTGAAGAATGGATGTGAATGAGTATGTGAAAGAATGGATATAGATGTGTATGTGAAAGAATGTGATGTGATGAAAAAAGAGATGTGATGTGTCATAAATATATGTGAATGTGAATGTGAATGTGATGGATATGAATGAAAGTGAATGTGTTGGATATGAATGAAAGTGAATGTGTGATGGATATGAATGAATGTGATGTGGTCTGAATAGATGAGATGTGAATGAATGTGATGTGATGAGATCTGGATATGGGTAGATGCGAGTGGATGAGATCTGATGCGGATAAATGAGAAAAGATGTGATGAAATGGAAAATGATGTGATGAGAATGGGAATACATATGAAATAAATGAGAATTGAATGTGGAATAATGTGGAAAGACGAGAGTTGGTTATAGAAACTGTATTTATGACCTGTTTTGAAATGACTGTTTTATGTCAAGAATGCTGGGGAAGCATTTTGTCCGTCTTATGAATGAGGTCATGGAGACCTAATCTGATAAAGTTGCAACAATTGACGGAGAGTCAACGGAGGACGTCTCGCGTAGCAAGGTCGCGACGGCCGAGGTCTTGACCAGCCTCGGTTCGATTAAAATGGTGAAATTCCGGTATGGTGGATGAGGGACCAAGGAAGCAGCCTATGAGTGAAGCGCTAGGTCACCTACGAAGGATCCTAGAGGGTGCTGACCATATGGTGCTCGGGCTCTGGGTCGCCGACGATACCCAGGCGTATGTCGAGAAAGATATTGGAACTAGGAGTAAGAGTTGTTTTCTGAATTTGAGCATGGATCTGGTTGATTGACCTTGCTAGTCTTCAACAGATGAGTCCATGGCTCTTTTATATGGATCGGTTGGTTGACCTTGCTGATCTTCAACGAAGATTCCATTTTGATATGTGAATATATTGCCGGTTACTATGAGCTAGGAACTATCGAAAACGCCCCCTGATGAGTGGACAGGTGATGAGCGTTCTGGTTGCCAATGATGCCATACGAACACCAATGAAGGAATGATTGGAATTAAGGATTCAACCGAAGATTTTGAGAATTATGATCAGTGACTCTATGATTTCATTAAATGATTGTCTTAAAGACAGCTAATTCTGTGAAAAAGGCAATTTTATATTGGGTGTGTAAGTGGTGTGACTAATTTTAAGTTTGCATGAATACCCGGCTAGGGGGCATGGGAACTCTTTTCCCTGGTACTCGGGACAAAACCTAAGAAAATTCTTAATTGGATCCCATCACTACATTGGTTGGGTAGTTGGGCTAGACTGATGGATCCCTAAATTGAGACTCAATTCTGTTATGGTATGATAGATGAAGTAAATCCCGGACAAAAATTGTTCTATGGAAAAGAATCAACGGCTCTCCCTCTCAATGAGGAAAGAAGCATTGGTCTCTATGATCCAAGTGCAATCTTTTCCTTGATCTGACTAGTGTTGGGCACTTGTAGGACTCATCAATTAGAAACTCAATCACTCCCAAAGGCCCCTACAGCAGGCGGCGCAGCTCCAACAGAGAAACAGGGCAGAAAAGTGCACATTTTGAAGCGAGGAGATCAATTACTAATTGGTTGCTTGATATATTTCACAATTGCTTTAGCAATTGGTTGCTACACAGTTGAGAAGAGGGCTACATGGTTGGTTTGATGAATTATGCTTAATTGAGCTGGGAATGAGCTGATTAAAGAGGCTGTCCACTGGTTGCAGAGAAACAGAGCATTTTTAATTGAGCAATTAATCTTTCGTCTTATACAATTGGACAAATTCCTCTTACATGGAGTTGATGGACACTATTGCTAAGCTAATGAATGCCTGGTTCCTCAATTTGGACAAATATTGAAGAAATTAGAGCTATTTTACTGCTGGTTTTTCTGGTTTTTTCCAAAACAGAGAAAGGGGTTTTCAAAAATTGATATGTACACATGTCAGATGGTGTTGATACTCTACATTGAGGTTGTTTAGGTGTCAATGCAAGTTTTCCATACTTGATTGCACCACTACATTGTGATTTGGAGCCGTGGAAGCGCATCAAAACAGGGTATCTCGGACTGCGTGAGTCAGTTCATCTTGGATGCATACAGGTTGATTTTCTACATCAAATTTGAAGATTGGTGGTTACTTTGGAGTATCTGGAACACTCATTGGAGTGTGGTTGAGCTGAGGAAGGCTCAGTTATAGATTTGGACGAGTGCGGAAGGTGCACATTAAGCAAACATGTCGGATAATCCAGTACAGATTGTTGGTGAAAAGCTGGATAGGAAGAACTTCCAGGCATGGAAGTACAGGATAAAAAGTTTCTTGAAAGGAAAAGGATTTTGGAATCTCATTACAGGTGCTGAGCCAGAGCCAGAGCTACCCCGACAACCTACACAGCAGCAGCAGGTTATTGCTCAACAAGCAATGGTCAGAAAGAGCATTCAAAGTGCTGCATTATCTGTCTATATATATGTCTGATGCTATGCTCATACACATACAGGATGCTGAGAATCCCAAAGATGCATGGGATACTTTAGTAAAGATGTTTGATACAGATACGAGTGCTCGCAAGTCTCAGTTGCGACAACAGATACATAATGTGAAGCAGAATAAAAGGAGCATCCATGATTATGTGCAAGAAATAAAGAAGTTTGCAGATGCATTGGCAACAATAAATGCCCCCATGCCTGATGATGATTTGGTGGATATGACCTTGCGTGGTCTTGGCAAGGAATATAAATATTTTGATACATCTATCTCAGTGATAGAGGAGTACAGGTTTACCAGACTTTGATGAGTTGGTTTCCCTCTTGCTTGTTGAGGAAATCAAACTCAGTGATTCATTTTTGGATGCATCTACTAGCCATGATGATAATGGCAGAAATCAGGCTTTCTACTCGCAGAGAGGCTTTAGAGGCAGGGGGAGATTCACATCACGTGGACGTGGTGGTAATGGTCGTGGATGGTAGGACAGGTCACCACAACAGAATTTTCAGCCTTCATATGGTGCTAGAGGTGGTCGTGGATATGCACCTCAGAGGTAACCCCCGTGGTAGAGGACGTTGGCAAGGCCAACAAAATTCTATGCAAGATGTGGAATGCCATTATTGTGGCAAATTTGGTCATATAGCGAGAGATTGTTTCCGCAAACAGAATGATTTGAGAGGGGGTAGAGCACAACGTGGTGGTCATTATGGTGGAAATTATGCACAACATGGTGGTGGAAATTATGCATCAAGCAGTAATGATGGCACTGCAAATCATTTGTTCGCCATGAAACATGTTGTTGGATCGATGATGACAAATGCTGAGAATGATGATACTTGGTATATGGATTCTGGAGCATCAAACCATATGATGTGTCATGGTGAATGGTTTGAGCATATGAAGCCTATGGATGTGAAAGGCTATGTGGAAACAAGAGATGATACTCAGCATGCCATTACACATGTTGGTAGTGTACCATTGGTTATGCACAATGGTCAAACAAAATCTATGTCTGATGTATTGTATGTGCCTTCTATCACAAAGAGCTTGGCCTCAATTGGTCAAATGGTGGAACAGGGATTACAGGTTTGTTTCAACGAGCATGGTTGCTTCGTTGAGGACTTCAAACATGGATGTAGAGTCATTGCTAAAGGAAAGAAAGAAGGCAGGTTGTTCAAGCTGGATGCTGGAATTCCTGAGCTAAAATCAGCCATGTTCTCCAAAAGCAGAAATGTGGTACAGGACATTGATATGTGGCATAAGAGGATTGGACATATCAATATTCAAAGGTTAAAGAACATGCAGACAAGAGGCATTGTCAGTGGATTGCCCAGATTCAAGTATGATGGGCATATGCATGTTTGTGAAGCCTGTCAGTTTGGAAAGCAGGCAAGGTTGAGGTTTCCTAGAGAAGGAAATATGAGTTGCAAGCCACTTGAGATAGTACACAGTGATGTATGGGGTCCTGCACAAAACCCATCTATCAAAGGCAGTTTATACTATGTGACATTCATAGATGATTTCAGCAGGATGACATGGATATACTTTCTCAGAGAGAAGAGTGAAGTGTTGGAAAAGTTTATGGATTTCAAAGCTTTTGCAGAAAAGCAATATGGCTGTTGGATTAAATGTTTGAGAACAGATGGAGGTGGTGAATACACCTCAAAAGCTTTTGAGCATTTCTTGAGGAAGCATGGAATAAGAAGACAATTGACTTGCAGGTATACACCTCAGCAGAATGGTGTGGTTGAGAGAAAGAATAGAGTCATATGTGAGGTGGCTAGGGCAATGCTCAATGAAAAGAGCATGCCAGATTACTATTGGGCAGAAGCATGTGCTACTACAGTAGTGTATATACTAAACAAAACACCTACAACAGCCATTCATGGAAGCACGCCAGAGATGCGGCTTACAGGTTACAGGCCAGACATTGGACATCTCAAAGTTTTTGGATGCGTAGCGTATGTACATGTGCCTGATGAAAGAAGAAGGAAGTTGGATCCTAAGACAGAGAAATGTGTATTTGTTGGATAGGATCGAAAGGCATACAAATGTTATAACCCACAAACTAGACAAGTGGTCATCTCACGAGATGTGGTGTTTGATGAGCTTGCTAGTTGGTACAGGGTGTCATTGAGTCACTTGAGGCTGATGTGCATGTGAACTTGCCACCACAAGCAAGTTCTAGTTCTACTACTATGTCTGGGCCAGCAGCAGCAGAAGCTAAGAGTAGTACTGTACGTCCATGGTCAGGACGTTTGAGGCATGAGAGTGTGAGCACTGGGAGTATGGGTAAAGGAAAGAAGAAGGTCGAAGGAATTGGAAACACAGGTTATGAGTCATCTAGTTCAGAGAGTTTGGATGATGAGCTTGGCATACCTGTTTTACGCACACCTGGTGCTAGACAGGATAGATATGTGCCACCACATGCTAGAGTTACAGGTGTACAGAGTGACCTGCATGCATTGCGGAGATCCCAGAGAGTCAGATATCCAGTTTTGACGGACTGACATATCGAGATTTTGCTATGCACTATGCATATATGACATCTATGGTGAAGCATGTGGAACCTACATGCTATACAGAAGCTATTGGAGAGCATGTCTGGGAGAAAGCAATGGATGTTGAGATGGACGCATTGGTCCATAATGTATAGCATGTGGAACCTACATGCTATACAGAAGCTATTGGAGAGCATGTCTGGGAGAAAGCAATGGATGTTGAGATGGACGCATTGGTCCATAATGATACATGGGATTTGGTTGCATTACCAAAGGACAAGAATGTTATTGGTTGTAAATGGGTTTACAAAGTGAAGTGCAAATCTGATGGTTCTATTGAAAGACATATAGCAAGATTGGTAGCAAAGGGTTATGCACAGACCCAAGGTTTGGACTATGATGAAACCTTTAGTCCAGTGGCTAAGATGGGCACAGTGAGAGAAGTCATTACTATGGCTGCAGCTAATGGCTGGGAAATGCATCAAATGGATGTCAAGAATGCATTTCTGAATGGAGATCTACAAGAGGAAGTGTATATGGCACAGCCAAAAGGGTATGTACACCCAAGATATCCCACTCATGTATGCAAATTGAAAAAGGCATTATATGGTTTGAAGCAAGCACCTCATGTTGGAGTGATAAGATGAGCAGATATCTTATCTCACTTGGTTTTCAGATTTCTACAGCAGATTCTTCACTCTATGTGAAGAAGACAGAGCATGGGATTGTTTTACTCGTCATCTATGTGGATGACTTGATTATCACAGGTGATCATGGTGCAGATGTGATGCATGGTGCAGGTGATCATGGTGCAGATGTGATGCATGTCAAGAAAGCTTTGAGTGGGCAATTTGACATGAAAGATCTTGGTGAGTTGAGATACTTCCTTGGAATTGAAGTGGTCAAAGATCATGCAGGTACATGGTTAGTACAGCGCCAATATGCATTGGATATGTTGGCAAAGTATGGCGTGACAATGTGTAAGTCTATGAGTACACCTTTGGAGCAAAATGTGAAGTTGCGGGCTGATTATGGCGAGGAATTGGATGATCCATCTATGTACAAAAAGATGGTTGGTAGTCTCATTTACATGACTATCACACGCCCGAATTTGAGTTATGCTGTGGGGCTAGTCAGCCAGTTCATGCAAAGCCCCTGGAAAACCACATTTGGATGCAGTGAGACGCATTATGAGATATGTGAAGACCACTGCACATTATGGTCTACTTATGAGAGTGGTAAAAGCTTGGACATACATGGCTACACAGATGCTGATTGGGCAGGTAGCTCATATGACAGGAGGTCTACTAGTGGTTATGCTTTTACACTTGGAAGTGCCGTGGTGAGTTGGAGTAGCAAGAAGCAACCTACAGTTGCTTTATCCAGTACAGAGGCTGGATACAGAGGTGCAGCCATTGCTACTTGTGAAGCTGTATGGTTAAAGAATCTCTTGGCAGATTTGGGTGAGCCTATTGAAGGCAAAGTTGTCATTCATTGTGACAACATGAGCAGTATACAGTTGGCCAAGAATCCAGTATTTCATGCGAGGACCAAACTCATAGAGGTCCATTATCACTTTGTCAGAGAAAAGGTGTTGGATGGTACAGTTGATCTACAGTATGTGAAGACTGATGAGCAGGTGGCAGACATCTTTACAAAGCCACTTAGCAGGGAGAAGTTTGAGTACTTCCGTACTATGTTGGGAGTACGTGGGATGAGCTTGAGGGGGAGTGTTGAGAGCCTTGATATCCCAAGCTCATCTACATCTACATCTTCATCGGTAGTACATCATGAGCTTGAGAGGGGCTGTTGAGATTCAAGCTCGATGTCAGTGTGAGCCAGCTACGCTATGTGCTGGCATGTTAGGTAGGAACATGTGTGAGACATAAATGACCGCGTGTCCACCTGGTCATAGTGTGTGGACATTAGCTAGGGTTAGATGTGTGTGGACATAACTCATAGTGTTGTGTGTATTATGGATTATGGCATTATGCTTTGTGTGAGAAGGGAGATGGCTTCCCTCTATGGTTAGGGTTTGCAATATACATTAGGGTTTGCTTCTGTGTGTGTGTCTCCTCTCCCTCTACCATTCTTTCAACACATATCACATCACATCACATCACATCACATCCATTCACATTGCATCTCATCCATTCACATCTATCCCAATTCACATCACATCACATCACATCCATTTCATATCACATCTCATCCATTCACATCTATCTCGATTCATATCACATCACATCTCATTCATTCACATCTATCCCGATTCACATCACATCAATTTCACATCACATCACATCACATCTCATCCATTCGCATCTATCCATATCCATATCACATCACATCACATCAATTCACATTGTATCTCATCCATTCACATCTATCCCGATTCACATCACATCACATCACATCCATTTCACATCACATCACATCCATTCACATCACATCTCATCCATTTACATCTATTTACATCACATCACATTCACATCTATTTACATCACATCACATGTCATGCATTCACATCTCATCGCATTCATTCACATCCATCTCATTCATTACATCCACATCACATCACATACATCCCATCCACATTACATCATGTCCACATCTCATTCTCATCCATTTACATCACATCACTTCCTTTCACATATCATCACATCTTAATCTTATCTCATCACATTCACATCTACATCCATTTACATCACATCACATCCCATCCACATCTCTTCACATCCACATCCACATCCACATCCACATCCATTTACATGACATGACATCACATCCCATCCACATCTCATCACATCCACATCCATTTACATCACATCACATCCCATCCACATCTCATCACAGCCACATCCGTTTACATCACATCACATCCCATACACATCTCTTCACATCCACATCACATCCACATCCGTTTACATCACATCACATCTTATCACGTCCACTCACATCCTATCACATTGCATTCACATCATCTTATCACATCGTATTCTTATCTTATTCACATCGAATTCACATCACATCTCATCACATCCACATCCATATCCATTTACATCACATCACATCCCATCCACATCCGTTTACATCACATCACATCTCTTCACATCCACATCCATTTACATCACATCACATCCCATCCACATCCATTTACATCACATTCACATCTTATCACGTCCACTCACATCCTATCACATTGCATTCACATCTTATCACATCGTATTCTTATCTTATTCACATCGTATTCACATCTATTCACATTTAGTAACATTTCTTCTTTTGATACCGATGCGACTTTTTCTAGATTTCTGCCATTGCTTGGCCTAGTTAAAGGTACTTTTTCTCAATGGATATTTTCATATTCTTTCTCAAATTTCTCAAGTGAAATATATTCAATATTATTCTTTTGAGTAAAAGATTTACGGAATTTACAAAAATCAATTCTACCCATACTTTCCAATAATGCTCAAAATTCCACTTTTGATAAATACTCATAATTTGAATTATGCTGAAATTTCCTCTTTTTTCCATTTAATTTCTTGGATCTCAAATATGATGGGAATTCTTCTTTTTGCATTTAAATGATTGAATTCCAAATGCCATGGGAATTCCTCTTTTATCATAAAATAAATTTATCTAAAATTTCTCTTTTCTTTAAAAAAAATATACATTATTTCAATCATGCCAAGAATTCCACTTTTACCATTTAAATGATTGAATTCCAATAGTCATGGGAATTCCTCTTTTATCATTTAAATTTTCTCATGCATAAAATAAATTTATAAAAAAATCATCTTTAAATTAAATATTCATTATTTTAATATACCAAAATTTATCTTTTTCCATTTAATTACATGGATCTCCATTATCATGGGAATTCCTCTTTTTGCATAAAAATAAAAATACCAAAAATTCCTCTTTTCTTTAATTAATTATTTATGCATAAATACTAAAAATTAGTTTCCCATGAATTTGATGAAAATCATTCTTTTAGCATAGGATGTCCAATCCTAGAATATGGTAGGAAGTCCTCTTTTCACATTATGCATAAAAATGAGTTATGTATTAATTTCTAATTATTTTGCCATAGCTTCGCTCTGCTATTACTGATAATTTTCAATATTTCTAAAAGGAATAAGACTTTGTAATACAATTATGGTAGAATACTATCCTTAGACTTAAATCCAATTTATGAAATCAAATCATAAGTTTACCATAATTTTATTAGCATAAAAGCATTAAAAAGCCATTTTCTTAACCTCTAGCTTAACAAGCTTAGAAATTTATTTTGAATTAAGAATTTATCAATGAGAAGCATTCATTTGCTAAGAATTAGTCATTGGGAATGACTATTCTTTTGGGGAGAGAGAGATATACATAAAAAGCATCCTAATTAAGTATAAAGATTAACTTTTTTGTGATCAATCATTAGAATTCTTATAGAAAGCTTGATTTGCATTGAAAATAATTAATTTGAAACTTCTCAAGCTTGAGAGGGGTTGAGAAGTGAATTCATTGAGAATATAATCAAAAACCATGAAATTCTTCTTACCTTTAGGTTTGGCTTGCTTCTTTATCTTACAAAGGAAGCCCCTAACCAATCAATTAGTTTAGTATGTTGAGAAGAAAGCTCCATGGATTGTTGAAGAGAGAGAGAAGCTCCAATCTCTTCAAAAGTAGAGGATTTTTAAGGGATAATAGAAAATATCATTATTTTAATGTAATACTGGCATGGTATAGTTCACAGATTTTTTTTACCAAAGACTAAGGATCTATTTATAGGTGAGGAAGGCCACTAACCAAGTCCAACTGGGTTCTAGAATTTTTCAGGTTCAGTTTGACTCAATTTGGACAAGATTTGGACCAGTTTGGCTCCCTTTTTTATTTGGTTTGATCCAAGAGAGAGGAGAGATAAAAATATCATAATTTTTTTGAATTAAAAACTCATCCACATGTGTGAATTAGGCGCCTACTTCAAGAGTCCCCCTCTCCTTACCAAGGTGTCAAAAATGCATCATTATTCCAAAATATCTCATTTTTTGAATAATATCTCATAGTTTTTAACTAATAAAACTTGTACTCAGTCAACTCTTCATCTTATGTGAGCATTTACTCATTTTTGGATATTTTCTTTTATTCTTTGGATTTATCTCATCCCAACACTTGGAATAATCCAATTGGCCCATTGGAACCTTAATTGGACCACCATCATAATCCAAAAGTTTCTGAAAATGTAGACCCTTAGACTAAGGTCCTTTATACACATTTTCAATTAATTCCAAATCTCTCTTTGACTTCCCCTATTCTGAGGCGGAGGTCTTGCATTACTTTGGATTGAAAGTGAGGGTTGGCTAAAGGGTCTACCTCTCAGATTTCCCTGATTTTGACGGAAAGGAACCTCATTACTTTTTTGGAAGGAAGGAGCTGGAGTTTGGAATCTTGGTCCCTGATTTCCCTACTCCCGAAAACCTTGATCCAAAAGGAGTTGGGCAATCCATACTGCGATGTCCAAATCCTTGACAGTTATAGCATTTCACTTCTTTGTTCAAGGGTGGAACTTCGAAAATTGAATTCCAGGGGATTGAGTTCCGAGAAAAGGATCTTTCTTCCATTCTAGAACTTTCCATATCCTGAGCTTGACCACCTTGTTGTCTCTTAGGCGGTGGGAGGTTGGAATCACCTTCCGGAGCTAGAAATCTTTTGAAAGATGATGGTGCTAGCTTCAGCAGTGGGGCCTTGACATCGAAGGCCTTGGCAAAATCCTTTGCCATCCGCAATGCTTTGGCCATGGAAACTGGCTTGGCATTCTTCACGCTGTTCTTCATCGAGCTGTGTGGCGAGTACTTGAGGAGAAAAGCAAACGCTTGGTGATACACTTCAATAGTTCTACTCCCCTGGGTTAACTCTAAGAATTCATTCATTTTGGTTTCCATAAAGCCGGGAGGACATAATCTCTTCCTTAGGTAAATTTCGAGATCATTCCATGTCTGGGTGTTCCGATCCAGACGGTTTGTCTCACAGTGGTTTCTCCATGCCACTCTGGCCGTTTCTACTATCTTCAGCCTTGCAAGAGCCATTTTACTTTTCTCGTTGTACCCGGTGACATCGAAGTATTCTTCCATTGCTATTCGATCCACTTCTCGTCGACACCCTCGCCCAAGTTTTTCCCTTCACCCTTGAAAGGTCCAGGCTCTACGATCTATGAAGAGTTTTATAAATATCCAAGTCGAGCTCTTCCTCATTGAGTTGGGGGTTATCATTCCTACCACGACGACCTCAATCCATGATCCTATCAATACAAAAATTCCTCTTAAGTCCCTTTATTTACAATTCAAATTGAACTTTAGATCCAACTAATTCTGGGGTTCTTTAGATTGGTCAGCCCCCCACAGAATCA
This sequence comes from Cibotium barometz, assembly GCF_041138505.1. NCBI lineage: Eukaryota > Viridiplantae > Streptophyta > Polypodiopsida > Cyatheales > Cibotiaceae > Cibotium > Cibotium barometz. The sequence continues at coordinate 36,769,977 of NC_141048.1, read as the reverse complement.
TGGGATAAAGATCCCTTCTACAAGAAGAACATACAAAACTCATTATCAGAGAATAATTCATTCATATTCTTAACACAGTAATGGTCCATCAGATCAAAAATTCCATCTGAACATTTTTCCATGGGAATTTCAGTTATGCAGTTTCTCAATTTGTCATCCCTTAATTAGAGTCACTGGTTCAAGGTCAAACATCAGCAATCTGTCAGCACAATCCACTAATCTTATAGTGATTTGCTAAAGTCACAATCGTCATTCTAGTTACTATCATCATCACTGAGATTTGTCCCATTCATTCGCATTGTGGCTTTGTTAAACTTATCTTCTTTCAACTAGAATTCAAGAATCATTATCTTTCAATCAAAATCCAAATCAACTCATCAATTCTCAACCAAAATTCTAAAATCATATCAACCAGCATTCGAATTCATCATCTGGATAGCATTTTTGCTTATAATTTCAAGGTCTTAGATTTACTCGTATATATTGTCAGTAAAGAGCTGCAGTGCAGATATACCCACGGTATATACGGGTAGTCACGGTTCTTGGAGTTATAAGGTAAATACCATCATATCTAGGCCTCAAGCAAGTCAGGGATTCCATACAATTGCGGTACTTCCATCTAAAGACCCAATTACCAATTTATGAACTTTTATTTTGAAGATTAATTTGTATGAATTTCATCACACAATTACAATAATTTACTCTGATACTTCATAAATCTTTGACATTTCTTGCTTCTCGGTTGATCCACTTTAGCCAATTCGCTCTAATACCAGCTAACAGATCCTTGCCCCCTCCGCGCAACGAAATCGGGGGGGTGCTAGCAGCGGAAGTAGCACTTCTTGTGCAGGGCAGAGCCTCCCACTCTTCGGGACCTCACCACCACGGATATCGGGACAAGAGACTAATCCCTTTGATCTTCCAAAATCAAACCTGGAAAAACTTCCCTTGCCCAGAAGCACGGGCGATTTCTCTAGGATATTTTTATTCTAACGTAGTCAAGAGCCTTAACTAACCAAACTGGTCCGACCAAACCCATAAGTCACATGATCAGATCATCAAGGAAGAGACTTGCACTTGGATCATAGAGATCAATGCTTTTTTCCTCGTCAAGAGGCACAGCTGTTGATTCTTTTCCATAGAACAAGGACTATCTGGGATTCTATTGTAACATAACAGAATTGAGTCTCATTTTAGGGATCCAGCCTAACCCATCTAGTCCCATCAGTCCAGCCTAACGTCATCCAGTCCCATTAGTCCAACCTAACGCCATCCAGTCCCATGGATTATAATAGAATTGAGTCTCATTTTAGGGATCTAGCCTAACCCATCTAGTCCCATCAGTCCAGCTTAACGCCATCCAGTCCCATGGGTTATAACAGAATTGAGTCTCATTTTAGGGATCCAGCCTAATGCCATCCAGTCCCATGGGTTAGCCAACCGCTGTAGTGATAGGATCCATTTAGGAATTTGGTTATGTTTTGTCCCCGGTACTAGGGAAAAGAGTTCCTAGGCCCCCTAGCTGGCGCTTCAAGCAAACTTCAAGATAGTCACACTACTTACACACCCAATATAAAATTGCATGTTTCCCAGATTCGGTTGTCTTTAAAACAATCTTTTAATAAAACCATAATATCATTGATCATAATCCTCCAAAATATCCAGGTTGAATTCTAATTTCCAATCATTCTTTCATGTTTCCCAGATTCGGTTGTCTTTAAAACAATCTTTTAATAAAACCATAGTATCATTGATCATAATCCTCCAAAATATCCAGGTTGAATTCTAATTTCCAATCATTCTTTCATCGGTGTACCTATGGAATCATTGGCAACTTGAAGGCTCACCACCTGGTCACTCAGGGGCCTTTTCAATAGTTTCTAGCTCATAGTATCCATAAATATATTCACTTATAAAAATCCAGATGGACTCTTCGTTGAAGATCAACAAGATCAACCAACAGATCCATATAAAAGAGCGTTGAGGACCAGCAACAAGGAACATCAACCAGATCCATGCCCGAGTTCAGAAAGCAACTCTAACTCCTTGTTCCATTTTCTTCCTCGACGCATGTGTGGGTATCTTTGGCGACCCAGAGCTGTATGGTCAGCACCCTCTAGGTTCCTTCGCAGGTCACCCAACGCTTCACTCATAGGCCGCTTCCTTGGTCCCTCATCCACCGTACCGAAAGCTCACCATTTAAATCAAACTGAGGCTGGTCAAGACCTCGGTTGACCTTGCTATGCGAGATGTCCTCCGTTGACTCTTCGTCAGCTATTGCAACTTTATCACTTAGGTCTCCACGACCTCATTCACAAGATGGTCAAAATGCTTCCCCAGCATTCTTGACATAAAATAGTCATTTAAAAATTGGTCATAAATACAGTTTCTAACAAACTCTAATCTTTCCACATTGTTCCACATCATTTCTCGTTATTCCACATTCTTCTACATCAATTCACATTGCTTAATCCACATCCAATCATATGTATTCCCATCGTCCTTCATCCATTCTCATCTAGTCACATTATCTTACATCATCTCATCACATCTATCCTCATCACATCTCATCCATTCACATCTACCCATATCCATATCACATCACATCACATCCATTCTTCACATTGCATCTCATCCATTCACATCTATCCCGATTCATGTCACATCCATTTCACATCACATCTCATCCATTCACATCTCAAATATCATGGGAATTCCTCTTTTTGCATTTAAATGATTGAATTCCAAATGTCATGGGAATTCCTCTTTTATCATAAAATAAATTTATCTAAAATTCATCTTTTCTTTAATAAAAATATCCATTATTTCAATTATGCCAAGAATTCCACTTTTACCATTTAAATGATTGAATTCCAATAGTCATGGGAATTCCTCTTTTATCATTTAAATTTTCTCATGCATAAAATAAATTTATCTAAAATTCCTCTTTAAATTAAATATTAATTATTTTAATATACCAAAATTTATCTTTTTCCATTTAATTACATGGATCTCCATTATCGTATGTATGGTCCCATGTCTATCTTTTTCACATAAAGTGAAAAATATGTTATAGATATATGAAATCCAATAGTGATAATATATTATGTCTAACCATGCTCTAGGTGCTTGTTTCAAGGCAAACAAGGCTTTACACAACTTGTAATTAAACTCTAGGTATGTATGGTCTCCATATCCTGGTGGCTACACCATGTAAAATTCCTCCTATAAATCACAACCCATCATTATACTTATATGATAAAAGTAATACAATTGATAGAGCCCACATGCTTTGAGAAAGTATTGGGAAGATGCTATGGATGAAGAGATGACTACATTCGATGCAAATGAGACATGGGAGGTGGTTCTTTGCCTAAGGAGAAGAAGGTAATTGCATTTGGAAGATGCTATGGATGAAGAGATGGATGTATTGCCCATTGGATGCAAATGAGACATCAGCCATTTCTTATTAAGATATAGGCCTTGGAGCCTTAGTGAAAAAGGGTGTAGAAAGTGTGTGGGTGTGAATGGTCCTAAGGCAGCCACCTAACCCTAGGCCACTAGCAAGCCTATTTAAAGGCACATGCCAAAGGCATTTGTATGAAGCATGAAGCCTAGTTGTATGTGTAAGCAACTTAATAAATAAGCAAGAGTCATTCTTGTATTTTGAGTCTCTCTCCTCCACATCTTCTTGATCTAGCATAAGCACCACGTTTTCTCAACATGGTATCTAGAGCTTGGGTAGATTAGGTCTCATCTTGTGTGGTGTAGACTAGGTCATCTTCTATCCCGTTTTTTGTGGATCTGAACCCCCAGCCAGTGGAGGCTTTCCAGTAGCTTGAGGAGGCCAAATCTCACCGAGCTTTCAACTAAGGAAGTGTGAAGGACCTCTGGGTGCTTAGATCCATACAACCAATTTGCTGTTTTTGCCTGTCTAAGTAGTGGCATTACACCTGGTTCAAGTCGGCGCCCATTTTTCTGTAGCACTGAAGTCGTACAGCCATTCGTTGCTTGTGGGCACCATAGGCCTGAGGCAAGTTAGGGATTTTAAAGCCCATGTCCTAAGGGCTTAGACTCTCAAATATCAGCCCTAATGGTGGCCTGACGAGTGCAGAGGAAAAACCAAGCTGCTCCTGTGTTTCTGCCATGAAAGCTTCTTCAAAAGCTTAATAATAGTGTTTTTAAACACTAATAGTGTTATTAAACACTAATGATGCAATTAATCCATCAAAGGAGGAGGTCTTTAACACTAAGGAGGCTCTTCTTCATCAGTATTGGAGGTCGGGCACACACCATAAGTGCCACATTATAAGTCTTCACCAATACCTTTGCAAGCTTCCAAGGAGAAATCATGCAACCATAAGCCATTGTCTTCATCCCATAAGCTGCCAAAGAGGTTGAAGTTTGTTGGTTTTTCATCATAAAACTCACTTCCTTGAGTGGTTTAAAGCTAGGCACATTTACACTAAGTGCTAGGCACATTTACACTATAAGTGCTTAATATTTTTTGTGTATCACCCTTGAGGCTCTTGTTTGTAAGAGGCATAGGCATGTCATAAGCCATATGCTCTCATTTCCCAAGCCCAAGGCATGTTATTCCGGTGCATACTCAGCATTTTCATCTTCTAAGATGAGTTTTAAGGTTGAGCATAGCATTTATAAGTGCTCTACCTTGTTGATTGTCATGTTTTTGATAAACATTTCTTGGCATTGTCTTTGTTAGAGGCATAGGCAACATTATGAGCCATGAACTCACCTTCTTGAGCCAAGAATGATGTACCTTATTGGTTTGAGCATTTACCTCAGCCACTTACTCACTTTCATTAAGCTTGTACTTTCAAATCCTAATGGGTATCATGTAACCAACATGCACAAAAGCTCTTGTTGTAATTATGGAGAGACACTGCCCTTGACCAATCTATAAGAAGGCAAGTGGTAAGACCCTCCCTTTCCCTTTCCCATATAAATATATCTCATAAGTAATTCCTTCATTGCCCATGGAGGAGGTATGGTAAGCAGAGAAGCATCACGCATGTTGAAGGAACATCTATGTGCAAACCACTTAAGCAAGGGTGGAAGCCTTGTGTTAATCATTGTGTGAGAATGATTGTGGAAAGCATGTGGAAGCAATGGCATGTATGTCCAAAGCATGTCAACTACAAGAGGTTAAGCAAGCACACAAAGAGTGGGGTGCACCATCATTAAGGTGTACATTTTCATCTACATAAAATAAAGACTTAGATGGCATCATTGTATTAGCCTCTAAGGCTCTAGGAACATAGTTGTAAGTCCTATATAACCACACCACCATGAAGATTCTTGTAAGCCTAATGTTATAAAGACAAGTTTTTTTTTTCATATGTCCAATACCACCCATTCCAAGCACATTTTTTCATGGTTGGTATTGAGGGGGGGTATTAAGATATAGGCCTTGGAGCCCTAGTGAACAAGGGTGTAGAAGGTGTGTGGGTGTGAATGGTCCTAAGGGTGTAGAAGGTGTGTGTGGGTGTGAATGGTCCTAAGGGAGCCACCTAACCCTAGGCCACTAGTAAGCCTATTTAAAGGCACATGCCAAAGGCATTTGTATGAAGCATGAAGCCTAGTTGTATGTGTAAGCAACTTAATAAGCAAGAGTCATTCTTGTATTTTGGGTCTCTCTCCTCCACATCTTCTTGATCTAGCATAAGCACCACATTTTCTCATCATTTCTATGGTGGTTACTCCTATAAAATGGTCTTTAGATCAGATGAATGTAAAGAATATATTTTACATATCTCAACATGTCCCCACTTGATATCTAATCCTCGTAGATTTGCACACACCTAGATCACCACTAGGTGTTCTCAACATTACTTTGGCTCTTTGTACACCTGGTGGTGTAACAACAACTGGGGTCCCAAAATCCTCATTAAGGTTGTGTTCTAAGCCACTATCATGACCATCAATAAATGAATGACTTGCTAAAACATTAGGTATTAAGAAAGGCTAATCCACCTTCTCTTTTCCCTTACTTGATACATGTGAATTTGTTGAATTTTTAGTAGTTGTAGTACCACCAAATGATGTGTCAAAATTCCTAGAATTCTACCTCAACCTTCTTGACCGAGGTCTAACAATAGACCCACTCCTAGATAACTCTCCACGTCCACTAAGAACATGTGATTGCTGCTCTCCGTTTGCTATAGCCACATTGTTGTTTACATTAGTCTCTATGGAATCCTTCATCGGAGTATACTAGCTACTCATCTCATAAAAAATAACATCCCTACTTGCTCGCATCTCACAATAGTGGGGTTATATCATCTATAACCTTTCTAATCAAGTGAGTATCCAATGAACTTTTTTTTTTTTTTTTTTTGCTTTGGGATCTAGTTTGCTTCTCACTTCATTTGGCACATGTATATAGACAATGCCAACCAAACACTTTCAAACAACAAGTGTGCCAGATATGGTTTCTTCTAGATGTGTTAATATTATAGCCTTCACTTCAAGCATGTTTATATCTAATGTAAACATTATTCTTGCAATTTTGTTGCCATTTACAACCATGAAACATTGGTTATTTAAGTCTTCTACATAATAGCCATGAGGGTTAAACCTCACTTTTGTAGACCCTTCTCAACCATCTATCCAATAGAGACTAGGTTCTTTATAATATTGGGAACATAAAGTTTATCAACCAAGTACTTCATTTTTCCATCTTGCATAGATAATAGCACCTTACCAACATGCACAATAGGATGTAAAGTATCATCACCTATTTCCTTATACCCTAGTTTTCCTTTTTTTTTAAATATCTCTAAACCACTCTCCACCATGAATGGTCATGTGGTAGAGGCACCCGAATCAACATACCATATATCTCTAAAGTTGCTTGCATAAGTAGTCATAGCATATGATGCATCACAAATAGCTACTCACTTCTATCTTTAGCTTGCTTACTTGTTGACGATGTATAATTCCCTTGTTTAGCTTCCCACTTTTGATGTCATTTTTCTTTTTATAGCACTCCTTTGATATATGACCTAGTTTGCCACAATAATAGCACTCCATGCTATTTATACTCTGGTTTCTTTCCATCCACCTTGGCCTCTCTGGCTCCCCCTAGTAGGGTTGTCTACCTATTTGTACATTACATTTTGTTATTATTTTTTCCCATAATTTTAATTTTAAAACCGGCCTACAACTTGGCCTCTAGATGATAATTTGACTCTACCCCTACTTGTGTCCATGTAGAAGGCCTAGTCTTGTATATTTCAAGAAGACGATTTACTCCTGATATTCTTCTCCTCAGTGATAAGAAGGACTATAAGATCCTCAAAGTTTAGGAAGTTCTTTAAATTTTGGATAGATGTCTAAAATTGGTCATACTCTTTGCTAAGCACGTTCAATGTGTGACTAACACCAAGCCGCATCCACCATAGGAGCTCCAATAGAGCTAAGGGAATTTGCAAGCCCTTTTATTTTCAATGTGAGTAATCACTTATACTCATGTTATTCTTCTTTGCGCATTATGTAACTTTGTCTTTGATTGCATCTATCTTGCCTTGGTACTTGTGCTATATAACTTAACTATCCCATGCATCTTTAGTGTCACTGCATCCTGTATATGACCAATCACAGTATCTAACACAAACACTATAATAGACAACTAATACATCACTTTACTGGCTCTCTCATGCTATAACAAGTTAAAAGCATGCGCCTATTGAGGAGTGACATTTTCTTCTGAAAGTTCCAGCGACTTCGTTACTTGAAATAAACTCCTCATTCTTTTCGCATGAGGAATTTTCTCATCCCAAACTTCCGTGCTTGGAAATTGTTCTTGTCTAGCTTCTTGCTTGGAAATTGTTCTTGTCTAGCTTCTTGCTCACAATCTATGACAAGGTGTCAGATATCTTTTAAAAACTTCTACCCTTGCACCAAATCTACAATCTCTAACATAACTGTATCATAAATCTATTATAACACAACTTTATGTGAACTAATAACATAAACATACATCTGCCCCATCGACAACCTATAAATCCAAAATCTGTACACAAACTATCGTACAACCAATTTGTATTACAACTTTTCATTGAACCAGAAATTGAGCATATGCAATCAAGATTGACACTTTCACAATACCTCTACAAAAAACTTACAGAGCTAAAACGACATCCAAACATGCCGGAATTATACCGAAACACACCAATTTTAGTTAACAAAGTTAATTACACACAATCGGGACTTTTTCCTTCACCTAAGAGAAATCCTTAATTTGAGATAGTGACTTTCATGTCTACGTATAGGGCTCATAGCTACCCAAAAGGTGTCACTCCAAAATCAAAGAGGGAAAGAGGTGGAGTTACCCTTACCCGTGTACTGCTTCCTTTGCTTACCTCTTAAGCTCTTAAGCTCTTTACATGAAGCAATGCTCTGATACCACAAGAAGAATATGGAAGATAGGATGAGCTTGAGATCCTTGCAACTAAACACACACACACGAGTAGACAAGCACACAAGAGATATGGATGGCTGAATTTTCTTTTATTCTCTTCTTTTCTCTATAACCATTAACAAAAAGAGATAAGTGTACATACTATAAGGGAAATTACTCTTCTACTATAATATACAAAGGTTAGTCCATAGTGTGAACCCAACTATATGAGTTGGTACTATAACTATGCCAAACTCTAGTAATTCAAATGTGGCTATCACATGGCCTATCATCCACTGGTAGCATATCAATCACATATAAACCATGTTAGTGGTGTAAGTGCTGAGTTATTATTCTAGCATGTCACCAATATCCGCACTAGTTAAGCTCAATATGTGAAATAACGAGACCCCTTTTCCCATATATTTTAACAAAACTCATAGTAGAAGTAAAATATGAGGGTAAAGCATCTCACTCGTCTGGTCAATACTAAGAGAATCCACTGCCAAGAAATTCTAATGATTCCTCAAGACTCTCCTTCCATTAATTCTCACAAGTAGGATTATCAAGCAGCTCCCTAAGGCTCAACTTGAGACACCATACTCTTCGATTAATGAAGATAACTACTCTACAAAGGCTACGTAGCTTGATTCCTATAGACTTCCCAAATCTGGAGACTGTGCCTAACCCATCCATCCCTTGGTTTAGCCTCTATCCTCCTACCACTTAATAGATGGATCTGGTGTTTAATTTAAGGTTTTTGGGTTGTGCTCGATTGAACAAGAATAATTCCTAAGCCCCCTAGTTGAAACACATGTAATGAAAATAGTCACACCAAACTTCTTAAAGAATAAGGACTTTGAATTACATAACTTCAATCCGTGTTCAAAATAGTATCATCATAACCTTAGCATTAATATGTGTCTAGACAAAAAGAACTGACTAAAAATAATGCCAACTCTCCATCGATTACTTAGATAATCTTATTGTATAACCTATGGGAATGAACCCTCGAGATAAAAATAATAACAAGGGATCAACTCAACCCCGCCAATGTATATACAAGGGAAAGACGAATCCCACTATGATAATCACTAGAGTGCCAAGCTCCACTACCATCGATAGAGGTATTGTGAGTGATAAATCTCAATTGCAGCCTAACATAGGCTATTAGGGGTGTTGCCATGTCCTTAAATTTTACAGAGGTACCTTCTAGTTTTTTTATAATCAGTCGTAGGTGAGAGAGGGTTAAGGAAGCACACATCGTGATATGAAGATATTTTTGGATAATTAGTTACATGCTGAAAAAACTAGGGCATACTTTGGCTTTTCCCACGTTAACTTGGGGGAAATATACCCAACATATCCTTGCCCTTTACTCAAGCTTTGATAATGGTTTTATGACTTGGAAGTATGCAAGTGTGCAAAATCAAGCAAGTAGAGGGGTAAGAGCATGCAGACTTACACTTTCAATCTTTCAAGAGCTATAATAAAGAAAGCACTAAGAAGAGGGCTTTGACCCTACCCCTGTAAATAGTGTTGTGGTGTGGAGGGGCAAGAGTTGAAGGTGAGGCCATGATGGACGTAGGTGCAAGCAATAGGTAGCAAAAATTTTTAAAGGTTTACAATGTGAGACGAAGAAAAAATAGCGTGAATGAAAGAAGGGACAATCATTTTCATGCAAGGGGCAACTTGACTCATTAAGGAAGGGTGTGGGTGACATGTGGTAACATGTTGACTTATTTTAGATAGTCATGGCATGAGTATCCCTAACACATTTCTTGAATTACCTTTAGACCTCATGGAGCTTAGGCTTATTATTACCTTGGTTTCTTCATTTGACTCAATTTTTTGCATGTGAAAAACCAATAAATTAGCCATGTCCAAAATTCTACCTGGTTTTTCACATGTAAAAATGTTGTGTTTTTTAGTTCTTGGAGTTATAGAGGTTCAATGATGTATTAAGAAGGATTTTGTATGACCACCTTTCCACTTTGATCCATTCTTGTGCACATGACTATTTTGAGGTTATCATGGTGTAAGATTCCTCCACCTTTTGAGGTGTGCAGGTGTGTTTTTTAGTTCTTGGAGTTATAGAGGTTCAATGATGTATTAAGAAGGATTTTGTATGACCACCTTTCCACTTTGATCCATTCTTGTGCACATGACTATTTTGAGGTTATCATGGTGTAAGATTCCTCCACCTTTTGAGGTGTGCAGGTGTATTAAGAAGGATTTTGTATGACCACCTTTCCACTTTGATCCATTCTTGTGCACATGACTATTTTGAGGTTATCATGGTGTAATATTCCTCCCTCCACCTTTTGAGGTGTGCAGGTGTAAGGACCTTCCCTTCTGATCTTATAATTATTCCCCTCTCAAATAAAAGAAAGATCCCATTTTATCCTGTTTTGGCCTAGAGAGAGAAAATGTCTAGAGGGAGGTAATTCAAAATTGAGATATTTTTGGATATAAAAATCCTCCTAGTGTCTAAAATGGTTTCCCCTGAAATAGAAATTCAAAAATAACTTTCCAATGTGCAATTAGAATTAATTAAAAATAGGTAAAAAGGACCTTAGCCTAAGGGTCCAGATTTTCAAAAATTTTTGAATTATGGTGGTCCAATTAAGGTTCCTTATGGACCAATAAGATTAATCCAAATGTAGGGAGGAGATAAATTAAATAATAAAAGAAAAACCCCCAAAAATGAGTAAATGCTCACATAAGATGAAGAGTTGACTGAGTACAAGGTTTATTAGTTAGAATTAAGAGATATTTAGAGGAAATGATGCATTTTTGACACCTCAGTGTGGGGATCTCCCCTGATGAAGGAGGCACCTATTTCACATGTGTGGAGGAGTTTTAAACAAAAAATAATGAGATATTTTCATCTCTCCTCTCTCCTGTTTCAACTAGATTCAAAAAGTAAGCTAAACTGAACCAAAAATGGTCAAAAATTGACCAAACTGATCTGGAAAATTCTAGAATCAGTTTGCTTGGTTAGAGGCTCACTTTTTCCTATAAATAGAAGCCTCCCACTTTGTAAAAGCTTAATGGTGTTTATGCACTGTTACTCTGCTCTTATCCTGAGCCATTTACATTGAATTTATTGATAATTCAATTATTTTTGGCTTAATCCTCTCCAAAGTAATTGGTGGCTTTTCTTACTTTTTAATTTTAAATCTATGGTTTTCTTGATTTTCTTGTTTTATAGTTAATTGAAGTAAATTCTAATGCTATGCCTTGATGAAAAGGCCACCCCCTTCTCTTCTTTACAATTCAGCCTTTCTTAATCCTAGAAAGATTAGTTAAATGATTCATTAAACTTTTCTTATTAATTACTCTCTTGATTTCTTAAAATTGAGTATATTAGAGTCATATACATCTAGATTGGGTTAATTTAAGTTGAAATTAGAATGAGAAAAATGAGAAATGGTCAGCCATACAAAGGAGGTTATGGCAAAATTTTACAGAATTTTATGAAAAAGAAAGTTTATTTTTATGTTATTCCAAAAGAGTAATTCCCACCGTTTGTGCATTCTAAAAGAAATATTCTAATTACTCCATGTACATATTCACCTATGAATATGCATGGATATCACTGATATTAATTATTAAAATTGATTTCTATGCATAGAAAGATGCATAATGGAAATTGTTTTGTTATAAAAGTGTTATTTTCATTAAATTTAATTTCTATGCATAGAAAGATGCATAATGGAAATTTTTTTATTATAAAAGTGTTATTTTCATTAAAATTGATTTTATGCATAGAAAGATGCATAAAGGGTTTATTTTTATTTCAAAAGTGTTATTCTCATTAAAATTGATTTTATGCATAGAAAGATGCATAAAGGGTTTATTTTTATTTCAAAAGTGTTATTCTCATTAAAATTGATTTTATGCATAGAAAGATGCATAAAGGGTTTATTTTTATTTCAAAAGTGTTATTCTCATTAAAATTGATTTTATGCATAGAAAGATGCATAAAGGATTTATTTTTATTTCAAAAGTATTATTCTCATTAAAATTGATTTTATGCATAGAAAGATGCATAAAGGGCTTATTTTTATTTCAAAAGTGTTATTCTCATTAAAGTTGATTTTTATGCATAAATAGATGCATAAAAGGATTTTTATAAAAGTGTTATTCCCACTGAAGTTGATTTTTATACATAAATAGATGCGTTAAGAATCTTTATATCAAAATTAGAATTCTCTTAAATTCTATGAATAGTTGTATAATGAGATGTGATGAGAATCAGATAGGTGTGAATGAATGGATGGATGGATGTGATGTGAATAAGAGGTGATGAGATGTGAGGTGAATAGATGTAATGAGATGTGACGAGAATCAGATAGGTATGAATGAATGGATGAATGGATGTGATGTGAATAGAGGTGATGAGATGTGAGGTGAATAGATGTAATGAGATGTGATGAGAATCAGATAGATGTGAATGAATGGATGGATGGATGTGATGTGAATAGAGGTGATGAGATGTGAGGTGAATAGATGTAATGAGATGTGATGAGTATCAGATAGATGTGAATGAATGGATGGATGGATGTGATGTGAATAGAGGTGATGAGATGTGAGGTGAATAGATGTATTGAGATGTGATGAGAATAGAGGTAATGAGATGTGATGAGAATCAGATAGATGTGAATGAATGGATGGATGGATGTGATGTGAATAGAGGTGATGAGATGTGAGGTGAATAGATGTAATGAGATGTGATGAGTATCAGATAGATGTGAATGAATGGATGGATGGATGTGATGTGAATAGAGGTGATGAGATGTGAGGTGAATAGATGCAATGAGATGTGATGAGATGTGATGAGAATCAGATAGATGTGAATGAATGGATGGATGGATGGATGGATGTGATGTGAATAGAGGTGATGAGATGTGAGGTGAATAGATGTAATGAGATGTGATGAGAATCAGATAGATGTGAATGAATGGATGGATGGACGTGATGTGAATAGAGGTGATGAGATGTGATGAGAATCAAATAGGTGTGAATGAATGGATGGATAGATGTGATGTGAATAGAGGTGATGAGATGTGAGGTGAATAGATGTAATGAGATGTGATGAGAATCAGATAGATGTGAATGAATGGATGGATGGATGTGATGTGAATAGAGGTGATGAGATGTGAGGTGAATAGATGTGATGAGAATCAGATAGGTGTGAATGAATGGATGGATGGATAGAGGTGATGAGATGTGATGTGAATAGATGTGATGAGATGTGAGGTGAATAGATGTGATGAGAATCAGATAGGTGTGAATGAATGGATGGATGTGATGTGAATAGAGGTGATGAGATGTGAGGTGAATAGATGTAATGAGATGTGATGAGAATCAAATAGATGTGAATGAATGGATGGATAGATGTGATGTGAATAGATGTGATGAGATGTGAGGTGAATAGATGTGATGAGAATCAGAAGATGTGAGGTGAATAGATGTGATGAGATGTGATGTGAATCAGAAGATGTGAATGAATGGATGAGATGTGATGTCATGTGAATCAAGATGTAAATGAATGATATGGGATGTGAGTGGATGTATGTGAAGAATGGATATGAATGTGTATGTGAAGAATGGATATGGATGTGTATGTGAAGAATGGATGTGAATGTGTATGTGAAGAATGGATGTGAATGAGTATGTGAAAGAATCGATGTGGATGTATGAGAAAAAATGGATATAGATGTGTATGTGAAAGAATGGATGTGGATGTATGAGAAAGAATGGATATAGATGTGTATGTGAAAGAATGTGATGTGATGTGACATGAATATATGTGGATGTGAAGTGATAGATATAAATGTATGGATAGATGTGGGTAGTCGTACATGTGAACGATTGGATGGATGTGGATGAATGAGATGAGATGTGTATGAATGAGATTTGATGTGGATAGATATGATGTGGTTATGTGGATAGAATGTATGTGATGGGATGGTGATGAGAATGAATGTGATGGATATGAATGAATGTGATGTGATGGGATGTGAATCGGGATAGATGTGAATGAATGAGATGTGAGATAAAATGAATGAAATGTGATGTGAGTGAATGTGATGTGGTCTGAATGGATGAGATATGAATGAATGTGATGTGATAAGATATGGATATGGGTAGATGCGAGTGGATGAGATCTGATGAGGATAAATTGAGGAAAGATGTGATGAGATGAAAATGATGTGATTGGATGAGAATGGGAATACATATGAAATGGATGTGATTTAAATAATGTGGATTGATGTGGAAAGACGAGAGTTCGTTATAGAAACTGTATTTATGACCTGTTTTTAAATGACTATTTTATGTCAAGCATGCTGGGGAAGCATTTTGACCATCTTGTGAATGAGGTCGTGGAGCTGATGGAGAGTCAATGGAGGACGTCTCGCGTAGCAAAGTTGACCGAGGTCTTGACCAGCCTCGGTTCGATTTAAATGGTGAGCTTCCGGTACGGTGGATGAGGGACCAAGGAAGAAGCCTATGAGTGAAGCGCTAGGTGACCTACGAAGGATCCTAGAGGGTGCTGACCATACGGTGCTCGGGCTCTGGGTCACCGAAGATACCCACACGTGCGTCCTGGAAGATGTTGGAACAAGGAGTAAGAGTTGTTTTCTGAATTCGGGCATGGATCTGGTTGATTGACCTTGCTGGTCCTCAACAGATGAGTTCATGGCTCTTTTATATGGATCTGTTGGTTGATCTTGCTGGTCTTCAATGGAGATTCCATTTTGATTTTTATAAGTGAAAATATTGCCGGTTACTATGAGCTAGGAACTATCGAAAAGGCCCCTGAGTGGACGGGTGGTGAACATTTTGGTTGCCAATGATGCCATAGGTACACCGATGAAAGAATGATTGAAAATTAGGATTCAACTAGAGATTTTGAGGATTATAATCAGTGACACTATGATTTCATTAAATGATTGTTTTAAAGACAGTTGAATCTGTGAAAAAGGCAATTTCATATTGGATGTGTAAGTGGTGTGACTAGTTTTAAGTTTGCATGAATATCCGGCTAGGGGGCCTCGGAACTCTTTTCCATGGTACCCGAGACAAAACCTAACCAAATTTTTAATTGGATCCCATCTCTACACAGTGTGGTTGGGCGGTTGGCTAACCCACGGACTGGATGGGGTAGGCTGGACTGATGGATCCCTAAAATGAGACTCAATTATGTTATGGTATGATAGATGAAGTAAATCCCGGATAAAAATTATTCTATGGAAAAGAATCAATGGCTGTGTCTCTCCGATGGGGAAAAAAGCATTGGTCTCTATGATCTAAGTGCAATCTTGTCCTTGATCTGTCTATGGGACTTACGAGTTCGGTCAGATCAATTCAGTTAGTTAAGGCTTTTGATTACGTTAGAGAAAAATTATCCTAGAGGAATCGCCCGTGCTTTCCGGGCGAGGGAAGTTTTTTTTTGTTTGGTTTTGGAAGAACCGATGGATTAGTCTCTTGTCCGGATATCCATGAGCAAGGCCCCGAGTGAGGGACCCTGCCCCACGCAAGAAGTGCTACTTCTGCTGCTAGCACCCCTGAATTTGTTGCGCAGTGGGGACAGGGATCTTTCACATGGTGTGACTATCTCACCTAGTTTTTCACATGTAAATCCCTTAATGCTTGGGATTATGATGTTAAAGGGGTTCATTGAGCTCCATGAGAAATATGTATATGCAAAAGGCCTCCTTTGTTGGAATTAGGGTTGCAGGAAAGCACACAAAGCTTGGAGAATGAAGAAGCAAGAATGCACACAACACAAAGTGTATTAGATTGTGTCAATGTACAAAGATAAGATAGCCCTAGAATGATGGGCGTATATACAAGCCGGGGGAAAAAACCTCTTAGAGAGGAAAAAAGTGCCCCGACGGTCCTAAGTATGTTCACACACATCACAGCCTATATATATGGCAACAAATCCCCCCTAGGAGTGATGGTGTGAACGAGAGCTGGCACTCATGTATAGGGAAGTGCCATGCCTGAAGTAGATCACTCCATAAAGGGGAGCAAGCCCAAAGATTTGCGGAAAGCTTCAAACTTCTCACGAGGAAGCGCCTTTGTGAAAAGATCGGTGAGGTTGTCCTGTGTTGGCACATAGGCCAAGCTGATCTCTCCTGCTGAGAGTCTCTCCTTGAACATAGTGATAATGCACCTCAATGTGCTTTGTGCGAGCATGAAAAACTGGGTTTCTCGCAACTGCCAATGCACTCTGACTGTCAGTGTAGATAGAGGTGGTAGACTCCTGTCCAACACCCAAGTCAGCCACCATAAGCCATCTGAGCCACACACACTCAACCATAGCTGTGAAAGCTGCTTTGTACTCAGCTTCACAACTAGAAGTGGCCACAGTAGGTTGCTTCTTGCTCAACCAAGATATGTATGAGAGCTACCAAGTATGAAACAAAAACCACTTGTGGACACTCTTGTGTCATAGCAACCAGCCCAATTTGGGTCCGAAAAAGCATGTAAATCTGGCGGCAACAACGATCCCCCCTTGGGATAAAACAACCCAAGATGTATGGTGCCACTCAAGTAGCAAAAGATGCGTTTAACTGCCTTCAAATGCTGAGACCCTGGGCTATGCATAAACCTGCTCACCTGTGAGACTGCAAACTGAATGTCCGGCCTCGTAATGCATACATAAATGAGGCAACCAATAGCTGTTTGATAGAGTGTGACATCAAAGTGATCTCCAGCATCATGAAGACTCGACTTCAAACCCGTCTCTATTGGAGTAGCAATAGGCTTGCAGTCTTCAAGGCCAAATCTCTGCAACAATGTCTCAATATACTTTGTTTGACACAAAGCAATACCTCCATCACACTGCTTAAATTGTATCCCCAAATAATGATGCAAATGCCCCAAATCTGACATCTCAAAAGAGGCATTCAAATCAGCCTTAAAATCAGCAATATGACTCTCATTTGGTCCTGTGAGCAGCATGTCATCGACATAGAGAGCAATGATTAGATGTACATCATCCACACGTTTAACATACAAAGTGCTTTCTGTTGGACTATTCTAAAAACCATGTGCAGTCAAATATGCATGTATCTTTTCATACCAAGCTCGTGGAGCTTGCTTTAAACCATATAAAGCCTTTTTCAACCTGCACACTTTGTTTTCTTGCCCTCTTTGAACAAAACCACGAGGCTGCGTTACATACACCTCATGAAAATCTCCATTCAAGAACGCAGTCTTTATGTCCAACTGATGTACATTCCAACCATTATGAGCTACCAATGCACAAATGCTACGAATGGTAGTCATACGACAAGTGGGAGCAAAGGTCTCATCAAAATCAATTCCCTTTTCTTCTTGAGCATAACCCTTTGCAACAAGTCTAGCCTTATAGCGATCAACACTGCCATCTGGCTTTCGTTTCAACTTAAAAACCCAATTACATCCAATGGCCTTTTTACCAATAGGCAAATCACATAAAGACCATGTACCATTCTTCATTATAGCATCATATTTACTTTGCATTGCAGCCAACCAATTTTTTGATTTTTGTGCCTCATCAAATGAAAGAGGTTCTTCCTCTTCACACATACTAGACATAGCTAAAGCATAACAATCTGATGCATAAGAGGCATGCTGAAAACCTGAACGAGTACGACTAGACATAGGTGCATCAATTTTACTATCACACAAGGTTTGCACTAGCCATTTAGGCATACCTCTAGCCTGCTCATTTTCAGCCCTAAGCTCTCTTCCCCCTTGCATCTTTTCAGTTATGGCAAAAATTTTCTATGGAAAAGAAAGTTTATTTTTATGTTATTCCAAAAGAGTAATTCCCACCATTTTTGCATCTAAAAGAAATATTCTAATTACTCCATGTACATATTCACCTATGAATATGCATGGATATCACTGATATTAATTATTAAATTTGATTTTTATGCATACAAAGATGCATGAAGAAATTTTTATGCATAGAAAGATGCATGAAGAAATTTTATTATCATAAAAGTATTATTCTTATTAAATTTGATTTCTATGCATAGAAAGATGCATAAAGGAATTTTTTTAATTATAAAAGTGTTATTCTTATTAAATTTCATTTCTATGCATAGAAAGATGCATAAAGGAAATTTTTTTATTAAAAAAGTGTTATTCTTATTAAAATTTATTTTTATGCATACGAAGATGCATAAATGATTTTTTTATTACAAAAGTGGTATTCTTATTAAAATTGGTTTTTATGCATAGAAAGATGCATAAAGGAATTTTTTATTACAAAAGTGTTATTCTTATTAAATTTGATTTTTATGCATAGAAAGATGCATAATGGATTTTTTTTAATTATAAAAGTGTTATTCTCATTAAATTTGATTTTTATGCATAGAAAGATGCATAAAGGAAAATTTTTTAATTATAAAAGTTTTATTCTCATTAAATTTGATTTTTATGCATAGAAAGATGTATAAAGGAATTTTTTTTGTTATAAAAGTGTTATTCTTGTTAAATTTAATTTCTATGCATAGAAAGATGCATAATGGAAATAGTTTTTAATTATAAAAGTGTTATTCTCATTAAATTTGGTTTTTATGCATAGAAAGATGCATAAAGGAATTTTTTTATTACAAAAGTGTTATTCTTATTAAAATTGATTTTTATGCATAGAAAGATGCATAAAGGAATTTTTTTATTATAAAAGCATTATTCTTATAAAAATTGATTTTAAATAGATGCATAAAGAAATTCTTTTTCTATATAAAAGTGTTATCCCATTGAAGTTGATTTTTATGCATAAACAGATGCATAAAGAATTTTTATATCAAAATTAGAATTCTCTTAAATTCTATGAGTAATTGATAAATGAATAATTAAATACTGTAAGAGAGAAATTTCTATTGTTTTATATTCACAGGGTTTGTAAAAAGAAAATTCAAGAAATCTATGGAGATCGAAATTTTCAGATAAATGATTAATTTGTTCCTCATTCGAATTTATAACTAATTTAGAAATAAGTTAAGTGTATATTCAAAGAAAGGAATTCAGTAAAATAGTAACTGATTTATCAAACCTTTTCGAGAAAGATAGTTGAGGAAAAATCTTATTCGACGCGAACCTTGAATCAGACTATGACCAAGATCAACTCTTTAGTTTCGAGGAAAGAAGATGTGACTAGTTTAGAAAAATACACTCAAAACTCCCGCCAAATCTGAAACTAAGTTTGAGACCCTTCGAATTGATATGTGGATCAAGGTTATTGAATTTGAGGAATTTTGGTATGAAATTCAGAATTCCATTCAAGAAGTTTTGGGGATACTGATTCAAGAAATACTCCTTGTATTCAAAAGAAAATCAAAATGAAAACTTGCATAGAAACCCTGTTTTCTTAAAGGACTCTCTTACGCCAGAATGCTGGAGGGAGCATTTGGTATATGTTTTATTGAGGGAAGTTTAGGTTGCAACAGCTGGCAGGGAGTGTTCAAAGGACAGCTCACGCGGCAAAGCCTGCCCAGCCTTGGTATGGTTGAAAAATTGTGTACTTCTAGTATGATGGACGAGGGCCGACGAAGCAATCCCTGAGTGAAGTGCCAGGACACCTAAGAAGGATCCTAGAGGGTTCTGACCAGGCGATGCACGGGCTCGCGGTGCCTAGGACACCCATGCGTATGTTGTTGAAGATATGTATGATGAACGAAATGATTATTGTAATCTGTTACTGGATCTCGTTGTTGCTGACCAGCTGGTCTCAACGGAGAGTCTAGAGTGATACTGTTTTTTGAGAAACAAGGAACTGGATGAAAATTTTGAGTTATGATATTTGTAACCAATAACTGTTTGTCAATGGATTATTTTATATGTTAAAGTTTTAAAGAGGAGTGTGTGTGTATCTGTATTCGAAAGCAAAAGTTAAGAAAGGCATTCAATTATGGGTGGGTGAGTAATTGTCTGGTTCTACCAAAATCCAGTGGGGTTGGGTGGTGGATAACCCATGGGCCGTAGGCTGGAATCAGTGGAGTTTTAATAATTAAATTGAAATAATAGGTATACGCTTAGAATTCGAGTAGTTAAATAAAACCCTGAAGAATTTCTCAAATAAGTAGATCAATGGCTGTGCCTGATTTCAGTTAGGAAAAAAGCATTGATTTCCTCAGATGATTAGATCAACGACTGTGCCTGATTTCGATTAGGAAAAAAGCGTTGATTTCTTCAAATTAAGTCAGTGATAGTTTTCCTTCTATCTGGTTTAATCAGGTGAAGGATAGTTTAATCTCTTGAACCCGTTAGAAAATTTGTTAAGAAAATAAAAAGGTGGAATCGTCCCCGTTTTTCGGGCAAGGGAAATTTCCCGATTTCGGTTTTGGAAAGACCACAGAATTAGTCTCGTGTCTAGACATTCGAGGGCGAGGCCTCGAGTGGGAAACTCTGCCCCGTGCAAGAGGAAGCTACTTCCGCTACTACTAGCAACCGAGAATCCGGTGCATGGAGGGGGCAGAGGGGTCTCACAGCTGGTATCAGAGGACTGTTGTAAACTTACGAAACAGCAGCAAAAATTGCCTAAAATTTTAAAGTAAATCTGGGAAATAACGTTTTCACTTGTTAAGATTATGTTTAAAATGAACTTCATAAATTGAAAACTCATAAATTGAACTGGATATTTAGATGGATACCCCAAATTTATCTAGCATTCCTGGACTCTCCTAGAGTCAGGATATGATTGCCTTTGCCTTTGAAAATCTCATCAACTCCGCTACAACCCGAGAAAGCAGAGTGAGACTCGCTTGTCACTTTGAGGATCTATACTTTCCCGATCCAATAGAGCGATGTCAGCATATGTGGTTCTTTGGAGGAGGGTAAAATATTCGCGTCAATACCAATCAACGATAGAGACTCAGACAAAATATCTCGCTAGCCATGATCTTGATAAGGCTAGGAGTTATTCATTATGTGCAACTCTATAATCATTCACCTTGGAATTTTAGAATTTCTTGCTGTATTTTTAGACTTCTTAGCCACTTTATTCCTAGGAGAAGCATTATAGCACCATTATCAGTGATGAATCGTGTATATCATAGCATGTCTCCATCGCAGTATCGCCTTTTTATGCGTACGCGATTGAGGCCGGTGACTTTTGGAGCCGAGACGCTCTATGTATATATCGAAAACTTTTGATAATAAATGATGTTTTGTAAAAGATTCCAAATTGTTTTCGTGGTTGTGAATATTGGTTAATAAAATTATCAGAGTGAATCTTGTTTTCAAGAATTATGATGGAATATTTAATTGTTTAAGAAATAAATCTCAAAAATTAAATAGTCATAAATCTGTTGACAAAGTTAAGTTGACAAAAATATTGTTTTGTCAGAATCATGAGGCGCGCAGCCTGTGCTAGGCAGCCGGATCCTCTTACCGATGATGAAGAGTTAGATTCGGACGTTCGTAAAGCCCTGCACCAATCCCAGCCTGGTCCCTTCAAGGGTGAAAGGGAACAGTTAGGAGAAGTAGTGGAAAAATGGATCGAGGCAATGGAAGAGTATTTTGATGTAACCGGTTATAACGAAAGGAGCAAGATGGCTCTCGCCAGATTGAAAATTGTGGAAATGGCCAGGGTCTCATGGAGGAACCATTGCGAGACAAACCATCTCGACCGAAATACCCAGACTTGGTCAGATCTTCAAGAAGAGGTTCTGTCCTCCGGGCTTCCTGGAAACCAAAATGAATGAGTTCTTGGAACTGAAACATGATAGCCGAACGATTGAAGAATACCATCAGGCATTTGCCCTTCTTCTCAAATATTCTCCACTTTTGGATGAAGAGCAGAGCTGATGTGGCCAGATTCATTTGAGGGATGAACGAGCCATTGGACACTTTAGTGAAAAATGCCAAACCAGTCTCAATGGCAGAAGCTGTCAGAATGGCAAAGGACTTTGCCAAAGCATTTGTTGTTAAGGTCCCACCGAAGCCTACACCCTCAAACTTTAAAAGGTACAAAACCCCGGGAAGTGCTTCAAACTTTCCACCCCCAAAGAGGCAACAAGGCCCTATTCAGAATCAAGATGCTGGGAGATTCAGAAGTGAAGGAAGACCCTTCCCTCTCAGAACACTTTCTCAGGAGCCCCACCTTTTTTCATCAAGGATTCAGAGGGATGAGCTTAGAAGTGAGAACAGGTGTTTTGGGTGTCAGGATTTCGGTCACCAGCTTAAAGACTGCCCGACTCTTGCCATGTCAAGAGGACAGGGAAGTCAAGGACCCAGAGTGCAGAGACCAGCCGCTTTGTATATCAGTCAAATCATCATCTCGCCAAAATCAAGGCAATCCCAGGAGGACTCTAGCTCAACCATCTGCCTCTGTTCAGAGTAATCTCAGAACTCCCTCCCAGAACTGGGGTAACCAAAGAGAAAGAGTTTCGCCCCAATCTGTAGGCAGAGCAGCCAGAGCAGTTACGATAGTAGAAGTAGTGGAAGAGGAAAGAGGTCAGATTTATGTCGTGATTGAAAACCAAGGGCCGAATCGTCAATTCTCTGTCATCCATGCTCCACATGAGTATAAGGATAAGCCATTTAAGCTTTTGATTGATTCAGGTAGTACTCATTCATTTATTTCCCCAGGATGCTTGCATAAGCTAGTCTTAGAACAGAAATCAGGGAAACCTATGCAAGTTGAATTGGCCAGTGGGAAGATTCTTTTCACTCACCATGAGACAGATCGTATTCGGTTTAATCTGTTGAAATATACAAGTGAATAGGGTGTGTGTGGCAACAAGCCCTTTGCTAGAGGCTGTAAAAGAGAATCTATAAATGTGAGAGAACCTATGAAAAGGTGAGAAGAATCTACTGGGAGAGAATAAAGGGTAGCATGAGGAGATTTAGGAGGTGTGGAGATATTCTCGGAGAGGTGGAGAGAATCAAGCAAAAGAGGTGGAGTGAATCAATGGGATTAGATGCTTGGATGTAAACTCTATAAATTGAGGCATTGGCCTAATGAGAATTTGTTGGTTTTTGATTTACCATGCCTACATTAAGCTATCAGTTAATTGCTCACTAATCATGTCTTAATTATTGTCTAATCTCTTTGTTAATGATGTTGATTCTAGCATTTGATCCACCATAGCTCATCACATTGCTGTAATTTTAACATGGTATCAGAGCCTAGCCTAGAATCCATCAATTTGTGAGCCCATTATCTTGCTAATCACCTGGCTAATTAGGATTAGTAGAAAATTAATATTTTCATCTCTTTTTCAACTAACCTCTGTACCCCCAGCTGGTGGAGGATCTCTATCTCCCATCATACATAAAATTAGCTCAAGCCACTTTAGCCAAACATAGCTAACACCCTTACGCTCTAGCCCATCCAAATAGAAGCTCAAACCGCCACACGCGTTGCTGCAGTTCTACGCATTTTTACAGGCACCGTTTTTTTGGAGAAAATCTGAGTTTTCTACTTCATCATATGTAATGGGTCTAATTCCTCTTAGCCCCAGGGGTTTTCAAGCATGCTCTACAAGCTGGTGAAGTCAAAATTTGATTTGATCAAGTCTACAGTGAGATCCAAGCTCTTCATAAAATCTACAGGTGACTTTGGTAAAACAGAGATTAAGCATTCAATGTTTGGTCAAATCTTGTGTTTTTTGGCTTAATCCTCTACTAGACTAATTGCTATTGATGGCCTTGAAAGGATTTGAGCTCATTTGAACTCTAAGGCCTCAGATCTGGGCTCCCCGCATACTCTGTTTTTTGCACACAAAATAGAGGATTGATTTGCTAATCAGTGCTGCTAATCACTATATTTTGGTGCAATTGAGGGTTCAAATTAACCACTAGGTATCTGATATAGATCCCTATAACTTTAGATTGCAATTCGGAGATGGTTTGATACTCCAACCATTCCGTACATATTGGTTACCCTTGATTTAATGTAATTTCTGGTGATTTTATGCTGATAAATCTGTTGTAATCATCTCTTAAACACCAGATTGAGTTGTAAAAGGGTAGGCACTACCCTTGAATCTTGAAATTGGATCAAGAGATAAGACCCCCTTCACATTATCATGAGTACAGCACAAGAGATAGCCAAATTTAATGGGGAGCAGTTTTACACATGGCAGACAAAAACCATGTATCTGCTCATGAGGAGGAAAAAGCTATGGGGGCTAGTTGAGGGAAGAGATGAATGCCCAGAGGTGAGAGGGGAAAATGAATGGAAGAGCAGGAATGAAAAAGCATTGGGTCTTATTGCACTCAGTTTAAATGATGAAATCATTCATCACATCACAGGGATACAATGGGCAAAAGACGCATGGGATGAACTCAATAAATTATTTGGCACACAAGCTAAAAATTCAAAGATAAATCTGTTAATGCAATTCTACAAATTGGATATGAAGGAAAGTGAACCTTTAATCACACACTTGAACAAATATAAAAGCATTAAGCTACTATTGGCAAAAAGGTAGAAGATGATGAGGCACTAGCAGTGCTTCTGAAGAGTGTGGACAAAGGTGAATATGAAAATATTGTAGCAACACTAAAGAATGTACCTGAATTAAAGCTACACGAGATAGAAGGAGCTCTACTAGAGCAAGAGAGCAGAGGCAAAGAGAAGAAATGGCTCGACTCAACAGAGCAGGAGATGAAAAAGCATTCTTCACCCGAGGAGGATTCTCTCGATGACGAGGACGAGGAAGAGGCAGAGTAGGAGGAAGGACCTTCACTTGCCACAACTGTGGAAAGCCAGGACACATGGCAAGAGACTGCTAGAGCAAACCCAGTGGAGAAGGAATGACATCAGCAAACTTCATGGAGGCTCCTAAAGAAGTAGAGTCAGATCATCTTTTCTGAGAGAGAGAGAGAGAGAGAGAGAGAGAGAGAGAGAGAGAGAGAGAGAGAGAGAGAGAGAGAGAGAGAAATCCCACAACCCAATGTAACTTGCCCCAATAGAGTAAAACCACCTCTGCTGAGCCACCGATGATGTAGGCCATGTGGTAGATGTATGTGTGAGCACTTTAGTCAAGGTCACGGGCACTTGTAATAGCCTTGGACAGAGAGAGAGAGAGAGTGTGTCAAGGACTATGAGTTTAGGGACTTGAGGCACTGGTTTTGGACTATCAAGTAAGAGGGAAACTTGGTATAGGGTTCAGGTGTGCTAGAAGTATTCACGTGAGGGGAGGTGTTGAAATATACAAGTGAATAGGGTGTGTGCGGGAACAAGCCCTTGGCTAGAGGCTGTAAAAGAGAATTTGTAAATGTGAGAGAACCTGTGAAAAGGTGAGAAGAATCTACTGGGAGAGAATAAAGGATAGCATGAGGAGATTTAGGAGGTGTGGAGATATTCTGGGAGAGGTGGAGAGAATCAAGCAAAAGAGGTGGAGTGAGTCAAGGAGAAATGAGTGTGGGATTAGATGCTTGGATGTAAACTCTATAAATTGAGGCATTGGCCTAATGAGAATTTGCTAGTTTTTGATTATCCATGCCTACATTAAGCTATCAGTTAATTGCTCACTAATCACGTCTTATTTATCATCTAATCTCTTTGTTAATGATGTTGATTCTAGCATTTGATCCACCATAGCTCATCACATTGCTGCAATTTTAACATAATCTAGATGGGAATGTAACTGACCAGTTCAGAGTCTTACCTTTGGGAGTTTTTGATGGAATCCTTGGAATGGATTGGCTCTACAAAAATCACGCTGACATTCACTGTTATAATGGAACCATTTCCTTCTGTGACCTTCACGGGAACAAAGCTCAAGGAACTGGAATTTCAGGATCCCCAGATCAATTAGTAAAAGCTTCTAGGTTACTAAAAGGACTTAGAAAGAAGCAGCTCATTTATGTTGTCAAAATAAATTCGGTAGACACAAAGTTAAAGGCTAAAGAACCAGAATGGTTAAGTGAGTATGATGATTTATTCCCAGTAGAGCTAACCGAGATGCCTCCGATTCAAGAAGTAGATCATGAGATAGAATTGACCCCCAGAGAGCAGCAGCCAATAGCGTAACGCACGTACAAAATGCCAGTCCCTGAAGCCATTGAACTCAAGGAATAGCTTAGGCAGCTGTTAGAACAAGGGTTTCTTTCAGAAAAAGAAGGATGGAACGTTAAGACTCTGTGTGGAATAGAGAGGTCTCAATCAGCTGACAATTAAGAATAAGTATCCTATCCCCAAAATTGATGAGCTTTTGGATAGTCTAAATGGATCCCAGATCTTCATAAAGATAGATCTCAAATCAGGGTATTATCAGATCTCAGGATTAATGATCAAGATATCCTGAAGACAGCCATCAATACTCACTATGGGCACTATGAATTTACTGTCACCACATGCGGTTTGGATTGACAAATGCCCCAGCTACATTCAATCACCTAATGCAAGACATTCTCAGAGAATACTTGGATAATTTTGTTCTTGTTTTCTTTGATGATATTCTGATTTACTCAAAGAATACAGCTGACCATGAAGCTCACGTCTATAAAGTTCTTGAGATTCTAAGGAAGCACCAACTCTTTGCAAAAAAGAGCAAATGCACTTTCTCTGTTGACCATGTGGAATACTTGGGCTTTTTGGTATCCAAAGATGGAATTTCTCCTGATTCCGTAAAAGTCCAAGCAGTCATCGAATTGGCTTGAACCAAAGACAGTGAAAGAAGTCAGGATTCTTGGGGGATTAACTGGTTGGTATAGAATTTTTATACCTAAGTATGCTCTCATAGCTTCTCCCCTGACTAATCTTCTCAAGAAGAATACCCCGTTTCAATGGTCTGCCACCAGGTGTCAGAGCGTTTTTGATAAGCTGAAGACTGCCGCCTTGGTAACCAATCCCGTTCTGAAGTTGCAAAATTTCTCTCTACCCTTTGAGGTAGTAACTGATGCCAGTGGTTTTGCCCTGGGAGGTGCACTGCAGGAAGGTCATGCAGTGTCCTATGAATCCCGAGAACTCAAAACGCATGAGAGAAATTATGCTGTCCACGACCTGGAGCTGCTTTCAGTAGTCTATGCCCTGAAGTTGTGGAGACATTACCTACTCGGTCAAAGATTCACTTTGATGACATATCATCAGACGTTAAAGTGGATCTTCACTTAGAAGGATCTCAACATGCGCCAAAGAAGGTGGATGCAGACCCTATAGGAATTTGATTTTGAAATCAAGTACCGCCCAGGCAAAGAAAATGTGGTAGCAGATGCCCTCAGCAGAAAAGCCTCCTTGCTTGCAATCACAGTGGTGTCAAATCCATTGATTAATGAAGCAAGAGAGAAGATCATGGAGCAGGATAGATTCTTTGGCCCTATTGCTATCCTACTTATGCAGGAAAGCAAAACTCCTTAGGAGTTGAACCAAGTTCAAGGGTATAGCCTGGATGAAGGAATTATGTATTACAATAGCAGGCTATGCATTCCCAATGATGAGGGAACTAAGGGTCAAATTATGAATGAAGCCCATGATAGCCTTATAGTAGCAGGACATCTAGGTTTCATCAAGACCTACATGTCTATAAAGAAAAGCTTCTTTTGGCCTGGACTAAAAAAGGATGTAATTAATTATGTACGTCAATGTTGCCTGATATGTCAGAAAGTCAAAGCCAAGAGAGTAAAAATGCTTGGGAAGTTACATCCATTAGACATCCCCCAGATGAAGTGGGAATGTATCAATATGGATTTTATTACAGGATTACCTTCAGTGCAATTAGGTTACAACTCTATCTTTGTGTTAGTTGACAGACTAACCAAAGTTGCCCATCTGATTCCAGTAAAAGAAACCTACACTGCAGTGGATGTGGCGAGAGTGTTCCTCAAGGAAATCTTCAGATTGCATGGCCTACCCAGGAGAATAGTAAGTGATCGAGATCCCAATTTCACATCAAGATTTTGGACTGCATTCTTTGAAGCAGTAGGAACTTTCTTGGATCTCAGCACAGCTTACCACCCCGAGACCAATGGTCAAACAGAAAGGGTGAACCAAGTAATCGAAGATATACTTCGGTCATGCTGTGGTGGCAAGGAACCCAAGAAGTGGCTAAGCTATCTGCACCTAGTTGAATTCGCCTACAATGCTTCTTATCACCGAAGTGTCGGGATGAGCCCTTTCAAAACGCTGTATGGACAAGACTGCCTAACACCATTAACTTGGTCTGACCCATTGATTAGGGTCGAGATGTCCAGATAGATGCTTGACGACATGGAGCAGCAGATGCAGTCAATCCGCAAGGATATAAAAGCTACCCAGGATAGACAGAAGCAGTACGCAGATAAGAAGAGGTCAGACAAAAAATTCGAAGAAGCAGATATGGTCTTCATTCAAGTACGCCCCAAAAGAAGTTCTCTATCTCTTGGGAAGTACAAGAAGTTATCCCCCAGATACTGTGGGCCATATCTTTTTACAAAGAAATTAGGTGACTTAGCCTATGAACTTCTTCTGCCTCCTCATCTCAAAGTACATAATGTATTTCATGTCAGCCTACTTAAGAAGTATGTATCGAGCCCGAATCATGTGCTTAATGATGAACTCTTAACTTCTTCAACTCAAGGGCGGATGGAACTCCAACTTGAAGAAATCCTTGATGTTCGAGAGAAGGTTCTCAGGAACAGAATTATGAGAGAATTATTAGTCAAATGGAAGTTCTATCCTTTTGAAGACGCCACTTGGGGGGAGAAAGAAGCTGAACTGATGCGGGATTACCCCCAGTTTGTGAGATGAGGACATCTCATGTTTTTCAAGTGGGAGAGGATGTAAGACTCCTCCCCAGTCCCTCAAGATGTCTAGTTTCTTCCCCTGTAATCAATCCCCATTTCAGAAAAAAACCTTAGCATAAGGGTCAAGATTTTTTGAAAATTTTGGATTAAGTTTCCTATGGACCAATAAGATTAATCCAAATGTAGGGAGGAGATAAATTGAAGAATAAAAGGAAAACCCCCCAAAAATGAGTAAATTCTCACATAAGATGAAGAGTGGACTAAGGACCAAAGAAAAGAATTAAGAAACTGAATTTTGACACCTCAGATTGGGGATCTCCCCTCATGAAGTAGGCGCCTTTTTCTCATCATTACCCCCAATTCTTAATCAATAAAATGAGATATTTTCATCTCTCCTCTCTCCTGTTTCAAAACTAGATCCAAAAAGTAAGCTGAACTGACCCAAAAATGGTTAAAAATTGACCAAACTGATCTGGAAAATTCTAGAATCAGTTTGTTTGGTTTGAGGCTCACTTTTTCCTATAAATAGAAGCATCCCTCTTTGTAAAGCTTAATGGTGTTTATGCACTATTACTCTACTCCTGCCCTGAATTTCTTAATAATTCAATTGTTTTTGGCCTAATCCTCTCCAAAGTGAATTGGTGGGGCCACTCTTGCTTCAAACAAGAGTAGTACCCTCAATCCCTCAAGCCAAAGGAGAGCTTACAAGCTCCATGTAAGCTAATTCTCTTACTTTGTTTAATGAAAAATCTATGGTTTTCTTAATTTTTATGTTTTGAAAATGTTTGAATTAAATTCAAATGCTATGCCTTTGATAAAAAGGCCACCCCCTTCTCTTCTTTACATTCCAACCTTTCTCAATCCTAGAAAGATTAACTAAGGGATTAATTTATTGTTTACTCTCTTGAATTTAGAAAATTGTGTAGATTAGAGTTCTATGAATATAATTTGGGTTAATTTAAGTTAAATAAAGAATGATAAAAATGAGAAACGGTCAGCCATACAAAGGAGGTTATGGCAAAAATTTTCTAGAATTTTGTGGAAAATAAAGTTTGTTTTTATGTTATTCCAAAAGAGTAATTTCCACCATTTTTGCATCTAAAAGAAATATTCTAATTACTCCATGTACATATTCACCTATGAATATGCATGGATATCACTGATATTAATTATTAAATTTGATTTTTATGCATATAAAAAGATGCATAAAAAAATTTAATTATAAAAGTTTTATTCTTATTAAATTTGATTTCTATGCATAGAAAGATGCATAAAGGAAATTTTTTTATTATAGAAGTGTTATTCTTATTAAATTTGATTTCTATGCATAGAAAGATGCATAAAGGAATTTTTATTATTATAAAAGTGTTATTCTTATTAAAATTTATTTTTATGCATAGAAAGATGCATAAGGGATTTTTTTATTACAAAAGTGTTATTCTTATTAAATTTGATTTCTATGCATAGAAAGATGCATAAAGGATTTTTTTTAATTATAAAAGTGTTATTCTTATTAAATTTATTTTTTATGCATAGAAAGATGCATAAAGGAATTTTTTTATTACAAAAGTGTTATTCTTATTAAATTTGATTTTTATGCATAGAAAGATGCATAAAGGAATTTTTTTATTACAAAAGTGTTATTCTTATTAAAATTGATTTCTATGCATAGAAAGATGCATAATGGAAAGTTTTTTATTATAAAAGTGTTATTCTCATTAAATTTGATTTTTATGCATAGAAAGATGCATAAAGGAAATTTTTTAATTTTAAAAGTGTTATTCTCATTAAATTTGATTTTTATGCATAGAAAGATGCATAAAGGAATTTTTTTGTTATAAAAGTGTTATTCTTATTAAATTTAATTTCTATGCATAGAAAGATGCATAATGGATTTTTTTAAATAAAAAGTGTTATTCCCATTGAAGTTGATTTTTATGCATAAACAGATGCATAAAGAATTGTTATATCAAAATTAGAATTCTCTTAAATTCTATGTTTAAATTCTATGAGTAATTGATAAATGAATAATTAAATACTCTAAGAGAGAAATTTCTATCGTTTTATATTCACACAGTTTGTAAAAAAAAAATTCAAGAAATCTATCGAGATCGAAATATTCAGATAAATGATTAATTTGTTCCTCATTGGAATTCGTAACTAATTTAGAAATCAGTTAAGTGTATATTCAAAGAAAGAAATTCAGTAAAATAGTAACTAAATTATCAAACCTTTTCGAGAAAGATAGTTCAGGAAAAATCTTATCCGACGCGAACCTTGCATCAGACTATAACCAAGACCAAACTCTTTCGTCAGTTTCGAGGAAAGAAGATGTGACTAGTTTAGAAAAATACACTCAAAACTCCCGCCAAATCTGAAACTAAGTTTAAGACCCTTCGAATTGATCTGTGGATCAAGGTTATTGAATTCGAGGAATATGTCGTGGAAGATATGTATGATGAACGAAATGATTATTGTAATCTGTTACTGGATCTCGTTGTTGTTGACTAGCTAGTCTCAACGAAGAGTCTAGAGTGATACTATTTTTTGAGAAACAAGGAACTGGATGGAAATTTTGAGTTATGATATCTGTAACCAATAACTGTTTGTCAGTGGATTATTTTATATGTTAAAGTTTTAAAGAGGACTTTGTGCGTATCTGTATTCGAAAGCAAAAGTTAAGAAAGGCATTCAGTTATGGGTGGGTGAGTAATTGTC
Organism: Cibotium barometz; assembly: GCF_041138505.1. Classification (NCBI taxonomy): domain Eukaryota; kingdom Viridiplantae; phylum Streptophyta; class Polypodiopsida; order Cyatheales; family Cibotiaceae; genus Cibotium; species Cibotium barometz. Next base: position 36,738,149 of record NC_141048.1, on the reverse strand, counting down.
TAGTTCTACCAATTCTAGTGGTTGGGTGGTGGCTAACCCATGGGCCGGATGGGGTTAGGCTAGAATCAGTGGAGTTTTAATAATTAAATTGAAATAATAGGAATACGCTTAGAATTCGAGTAGTTAAATAAAACCCTGAAGAATTTCTCAAATGAGTAGATCAACGGTTGTGCCTGATTTCGGTTAGGAAAAAAGTGTTGATTTCCTCAGATGATTAGATCAACGGCTGTGCCTGATTTCGGTTAGGAAAAAACGTTGATTTCGGTTAGAAAGAAACGTTGATTTCTTCAAATTAAGTCAGTGATAGTTTTCCTTCTATCTGGTTTAATCAGGTGAAGGATAGTTTAATCTCTTGAACCCGTTAGAAAATTTGTTAAGAAAATAAAAAAGGTAGAATCGTCCCCGTTTTTCGGGCAAGGAAAATTTTCTCGGTTTCGGTTTCGAAATGACCACCATATTAGTCTTGTGTCCGGACATTCGAGGGCGAGGCCCTGAGTGGGAAACCTTGCCCCGCGCAAGAAGAAGCTACTTCCGCTGCTAGCAACTGGGAATCCACAGAGGGGGCAGAGGGGTCTCACGGAGGTGTTGATTGATTTATCCTTTGAAATCTCCCACCCTTTGTATATAGTGCTTGCTCACTTTAATGTGATTTGAATGATTCTTTATCTTTGAATTTGGATTCTTGTTCAAGTAGAGATTATTCTATATCTTGAAGTTTAGTGTTGGGCACATTTTTAAATGTAGCAACAATTAATTCATAAGGTTCTTTGTCAGCATTTTTTAGCAATACAGTAATAGATTCATCTTCCTCGATGACTTTCTTTAATGCACTAAGTTGTTGTTTGATACTTTTGAATTTACTGATATGTTGTGCCATGGTCTCGATCTCCTTCTTGTCGAGCTTGTAGAACTGCATGAGAAGGTTGATCTTTGAACTCTTTGATTCAGTGCCGAAAATCTTGTTGAGTTTCTGCCATGCCAACTTGGCATCCTTGATACCAGCAATGTGACTAATCACATCATCATCAAGATTTTGAGCGATAAGGCCCAATGCTTTATTGTTTTGAAGTGGCTCAACCTCCACTTCTTCATCCTAAATAAGGTGCCAAAGCCCCTTATGCATAAGCAAGTACATGGTCTTGCTTTGCCATGTGAAAAAACCATCACCATTAAATCTTGAAACAACTTCAACACGCTCCATACTAAGAAGGTCTTACTAACAAGCTTTTATTGTGCTTTGTTAGCAGTGTCTAATCTCATACAAATTTGTAGTGTGAAGGTCGGGAAGGTCTTTGCACGTGATAATGATTCACGGCCAGTGTCTAGTCCTAGTACAAGGATGATAATGAAACAAATTCTCTTCAATTGAGTAATGCAAGAGGATGCAATGAATTTTTATGTAAAGGAGAATTTTCCACAGTGAATTTACACTCCAAGTTTCTAATTTTGGACTTAAATTAGCCCAATTTCTGTTAATACAACACTAATGATAGTGATTAATGCTTAATTTCTATGATTAAGTGAGCTGAATCTTGGAGGATGAAATTGGGCATGTGGAAGAAACCATTGAGGGGGATTTTTGCATGAGGATGGATGTTGTGCTTGAAGTGTGGAAGAGGCCTATGTAGGAACCTTAGCTCAAACTCTAACATACAAGCTGGAGTAGCACTTCTTGCACAGGACAGAGCCTATCACTCGGGGCCTCGCCCATAGATGTGAGATCCCTATTCCCACCGAGCAACGGATTCGGGGTACTAGCAGCGGAAGTAGCACTTCTCGCGCGGGACAGGGGTCCCACACTCGGGGCCTCGCCCACGGATATCCGGACAAGAGACTAATCCGTCGGTTTGTCCAAAACCGAAACCGGAAAAACTTCCTTTACCCGGAAAGCACGGCGATTCCACCAGGATAACTCTTTACTCTAACGTAGTCAAGATCATTACTGATCAAACTGATCTGACTGCACCTTTAACGGTACTTGGTCAAATCAAGGAAGAACTTGCACTTGGATCATTGGGATCAACGCTTTTTTCCCCATCAAGAGGCACAGCCGTTGATTCCTATCCATAGAACAATTTCTATCCGGGATTTACTTCATCTATCGTAATAATAGAAATTAAATCTCGATTTATGGATCCATGAGTCCAGCCTAACCCCATCCGATCCCATGGGTTAGCCAACCGCCCAACCACTGTAGTGATGGGATCCAATTTGGAATTTGGTTAGGTTTTGTCCCGAGTACCAAGGAAAAGAGTTCCAAGGTCCCCTAGCCGGAAGTTCATGCAAACATAAAACTAGTCATACCACTTACACACCCAATATGAAATTGCCTTTTTCTTAGCATCAACTAGCTTTAAAACAATCCTTTAATAAAACCATTATGTCACTGATGACAAACCTCAAAGTCTCTGGTTGAATCCTTATTTCCAGTCATTCTTTCATCAGTATACTTATGGCATCATTGGCAACCAGAACGCTCACCACCTGTTCTCTCAGGGGCCTTTTCCATGGTTCCTAGCTCATAGTAACCGGCAATATATTCATATAATAGAATGGAATCTCCGTGGAAGATCAGCAAGATCAACCCACAGATCCATATAAAAGAGCCATGGACTCATCTGTTGAGGACCAGCAAGGTCAATCAACCAGATCCATGCCCGGTTTCAAAAAACAACTCTTACTCCTTATTCCAATATCTTCCACGACGCACGTGTGGGTATCTTCGGCGACCCAGAGCCCGAGCACCGTATGGTCAGCACCCTCTAGGATCCTTCGCAGGTGACCTAGCGCTTCACTCATAGGCCGCTTCCTTGGTCCCTCATCCACCGTACCGGAAGCTCACCATTTAAATCGAGCCGAGGCTGGTCAAGACCTCGATCGACCTTGCTACGCGAGACGTCCTCCATTGACTCTCCGTCAGCAGTTGCAACTTTATCAGTTCAGTCTTCATGACCTTAATCCTCAAGACGGTCAAAATGCTTCTCCAGCATTCTTGACATAAAACAGTCATTTACAAACAGTCACAATTACAGTTTCTATAACGAACTCTTGTCTTTCCATATTATCCACTCTCGGACCACATTACTTATTCCACATTCCATTTCAGTGTGTACTCGTTCTCATCCATTCACTCATATAGACTACATGCTTACAGCAGGGAGCATAATCGGGTTCTACTTGGAAGTGGATGTCCACCTTTTTCTTCTTTTGCTGCACAGGTTCCATTGCATTGTTCTGTGCTTTAACAACACCAAAAAGCATCATGAACTCACACTTTAACCAAAAAAAAACCAAAGATATTACACTTATCTCCCGTGAAGAAGATTGCTTCATTAAAACCAAAAGACAACATCACTAAATAATACCTCCTTGTCCATCAAACAAACTTGTTGGTATCCTGGATGAACCAAAATGTACAGAGTACTTGTAAGCACAACCCTCACTTGAAAAAGGTAAGAAATGGGATTGTTATTCATGCACAAGCAGGTATGGCGCATGAAGAACAAATACAAAAAATAACACGTTTTGGTGGAGCATCACACTCGTACGGTGTCCAATGCAGTTGAAGCTTTGTGAGTGGGACCATGGGGATAGTACTCCTCCACTTGCAAATTTTGACCACCATTCTATGCCAAATTGATGGGACGGTGTGTTGCACACGCTATTTTTTGTATAGTGCCGAAGGGGTACCCTATGCAAAAAATAACAAGTTTGGGTGGCAAATCATTATCATACGACATCTGATGTAGGTGAAATTTTACAAGTGGGTCCATGGGGTTGCTACCCTTCTACTCGCATAGAGTTTCACCACCACACTAGATGCCAGATGGGCGGGACACTGTGTTGCCACTCAAAAAATAGTGAGTGGCAATACACCGACCTGCCCATCCCGCGTTGGATGATGGTGAAACTTTGCGAGTAGAGGGGTAGCAACCCCATGGACCAACTCGTAAAGTTTCACCTACATCGAATGCTGTATGATAATGATGTGCCACCCAAACTCGATTATGCTAGGGTTCGACTTCCATAGGACCATAGTCCTGACAATCCCTTGATTAGATTCTTCTCTTTCTCTGAATTTCCCCCTTCTTCTACTAACTTCATCATCCTCTGATAAGTTGGATCATGAGATGAGACTTCTTCCACCTTGACCAGTATGGGATTACTCGTGCAGGTCACGCCGGTCGCCGCTAGCTCTGATACCAGTGTAACGCCTCCGCTACGGCTGCGTCTTCCTCAAGCCGCCATAGCCTAGGCGTGGAGAAGAAGAGAGGGTGGAAGTCGGTTCGGTTGTTTATAGAGAGAGACGTCTTGTAGTAGCACGATGTTGAGAGAGGGAGAGGGATGTAGCATCTTATGGGTCTCATGAGCTCCTGAGTACACCAACACTAGCTTATAATCTTGCCTTTGAGGCTGAACTCCTCTCACAAAGATTCAATGACCCCCACAATAGTAGCAGCTGGCATAGCCTCCTTGACGTGCATATCGACACCAGTCAAAGATGATGATATTGATTGGGTGCCCGTTGGACTAAAATCCCTAGGGTATTCATGTGAGCGCAGGAATGCCCTAATAGGCGAATGCTTAAAGCTTAAACAAATGAGGCAACATGTGATATTAGAACATTGTTGAAACACGCATCTACATGCATACATCCACATCTACATTCATACATCCATACCTCCATTTCCACATCCACACATCCACCTTCATATTCATACATCCATTTTCACATGCATACATCTATTTTCACATCCTCCTTCATACATCCACATTCACATACATACATCCACATCCGTATCTACATCCACCTCTTCATTCACAATCACATCCATACATCCACATCCACATCAACATTCACATTCATACATATACATCTACATGTATACATCCACATCGCATTCATACAACCATATTGCATTCATTCTCGTCCTAACACATCCCATATACATCTTAACACATCCTAACTCATCTTAACACATTCTATCACATCTCATACACATCTTATCACATCTTTTTACATCTCATACACCTCTTATCACATCCTATCACTTTCCATACGCTTCTTATCAAATCTTATCACATCTCATACACATCTTATCACATCTTTTTACATCTCATACACCTCTTATCACATCCTATCACTTTCCATACGCATCTTATCAATTCTTATCACATCTCATACACCTCTTATCACATCCTATCACTTTCCATACGCATCTTATCAATTCTTATCACATCTCATACACCTCTTATCACATCCTATCACTTTCCATACGTATCTTATCAATTCTTATCACATCTCATACACCTCTTATCACATCCTATCACTTTCCATACGCATCTTATCAATTCTTATCACATCTCATACACCTCTTATCACATCCTATCACTTTCCATACGCATCTTATCAATTCTTATCACATCTCATACACCTCTTATCACATCCTATCACTTTCCATACGCATCTTATCAATTCTTATCACATCTCATACACCTCTTATCACATCTTATCACATTTCATATCTTTTTTTTAAAAAGAGAATTCTTATATTTGATATAAGATTTCTCTACACATTTATTTATACATAAATTCCATTTAAGGAGACTAACACTTTCGAAATTAAAATCAATCTTTTATGCATCTTCTTATGCATAAATTTAGTTTGGTAGGAAATTACACTTTTAGAATAAAAGAATTTCTCTTATGCATCTAAGTTAAGCATAAAATCCATTTATGAGGAAAATCACACTTTTAGTATAAAAAGAATATCTTTTATGCATACCTATATGCATGAAATCCAATATGATAAAAGTAACACTCTTACAATAAAATAATCAACTTTTATGCATACCTCTATGCATGAAATTTAATTATGATAAAAGTCACACTTTTATAATAAAATAATCAACTTTTATGCATACTTCTATGCATGAAAATTAAAAATGATAAAAGTAACACTTTTGATATAAAAAAATTTCTTTTATGCATACTTCTATGCATGAAAATTAAAAATGATAAAAGTAACACTTTTGATATAAAATTTTTTCCTTTATGCATACTTCTATGCATGAAAATTAAAAATGATAAAAGTAACACTTTTGATATAAAAAATTTTCCTTTATGCATACTTCTATGCATGAAAATTAAAAATGATAAAAATCACACTTTTGATATAAAAATTTATCCATTATGCATACTTCTATGCATGAAATAAAAATGGTAAAAATAACACTTTTGATATAAAAATTTATCCATTATGCATACTTCTATGCATGAAATAAAAATGGTAAAAATAACACTTTTGATATAAAAATTTATCCATTATGCATACTTCTATGCATGAAATAAAAATGGTAAAAATAACACTTTTGATATAAAAACTTATCCTTTATGCATGATATTAAAATTCAATTTCTCCATGATTGTAATGAAATTCTTTCAATTAATCTAGGATGATAATTCCTAGAATATGGTAGGAAGTCCTCTTTTTATGCTTTGAATGAGATTATTTTATGCATAATTTTTATAAAAATTTTGCCATAGCTCCGCTGCTATGACTGATAAATCTCAATTTTTCTAAGGGATAATGCTTATCATTAAGGAAATAATTAAAATAATCTCTAATTGGATTATTAATCCATAATGGATTGAATCATTAATATACATAAACTAAAAGCATAGAAAAAAGCCATTAATTTGGCCTCAAGCATAGCTTAATCTTGGGTTAAGGAAAAGCTTTATGAAAAGCTTGATTTGGATTGAGAACGGGTCATGAGTATGACCATTTCTTGAGTGAGAGAGAGAATTTACATAAAAATCATTAGAATTTAAACATAAATGAAAATTAACTTCAATAGCATTATGTAACTCTTCACTACTATTCAAACTTCAATAGCATTTAAAAAAAACCATACCAATTAAACTTCTCAAGCTTGAGAGGTGTTGAGAAGAGAGAAACATTGAGAAATTATAGAAAGATCAATATTCACTAATTACCTTACAACTTGCTTGATTCTTTGTTCACGGTAGAGGCCCCCAACCAATCAATTAGTTAAGTATGTTGATGGAGCCACTAATGGGAATTGAAGAAAGAGGGAAGCTCCAAAAACTAGTGAATTATTAAATGAATTCACAGTTCTTGGCTTAGGTGGAGTAGAGTAACGATGCATAAACACTATATATTTTTCAACAAGGGGGAGGCTTCTATTTATAGGAAAAATTGAGCTCCTAACCAAACAAACTGATTCTAGAATTTTCTAAATCAGTTTGGTCAATATTTGACCATTTTTAGGTCAGTTAAGCTAACTTTTTGGAACTGGACTTAAATGAGGAGAGAGGAGAGATGAAATATCTCAATTTTTATAAGTTTAAAACTCATTCAAGCATGTGAAATATGCACCTCCTTTAAAGAACTCTCTTTCCTTACATATGTGTCATAATGGAATCATTTTAATATTGCTCATAGTTTTTTACTAATAAACCTTGTACATTTTCAACTCTTCATCTTATGTGAAATATGCACCTCCTTTAAAGAACTCCCCTTCCTTACATATGTGTCATAATGGAATCATTTTAATATTGCTCATAGTTTTTTTACTAATAAACCTTGTACATTTTCAACTCTTCATCTTATGTGAAATATGCACCTCCTTTAAAGAACTCCCCTTCCTTACATATGTGTCATAATGGAATCATTTTAATATTGCTCATAGTTTTTTACTAATAAACCTTGTACATTTTCAACTCTTCATCTTATGTGAGCATTTACTCATTTTTGGATACCCAAAATATCTCATATTTTTAATATTGCTCATAGTTTTTTTACTAATAAACCTTGTACATTTTCAACTCTTCATCTTATGTGAGCATTTACTCATTTTTGGGTATATTCTTTTACAAATTGGATTTATCTCCTCCCTACACATGGATTGATGCTATTGGCCCATAGGAACCTTAATTGGACCATAATCCAAAAATTTCTGAAAATCTAGACCCTTAGGGTAAGGTCCTTTATACCCATTTCCAATTTCCAATTGCACATTGGAAAGTTCTTTTTGAATTTCTGTTTCAGGGGAACTTATTTTAATAAGATGAGATAATTTTCTATCCAAAAATATTAAAAATTTGAATATTCTCTCTCTAGAATATTTTCTCTCTCTAGGTTAAAACAGTTAGAAACAAGTCTTTTATATTTCTGAAGAGGGATTGATTACAGGGGAAGATGCTGAACATTTTGAGAGGTTGGGGAGGAATCTTACATTCTCTCCCACTTGAAAAACACGAGATGCCCTCATCTCGCAAACTGGGGGTAATTTCGCAAGATGCATAAGTATGAGACTGAGAGAAATTTTTTTAATTAAGATTAACCACCAATTAAAAAAAAAGTCTCAAGAGAGCAAGATTCAAGATAAGAACAAGATTTAAACTTTATTCATTCTCGGAACTTATACAGTAAAGATAGAAGAACTCTTTACACTTCCATAAGCCCGTCCATCATATGATCACAAAAGCAGCACTCACAAGCTACACAAGTATAAGGTAACTCATCTATGGGAATAATTCTGTTGGTTATTGCCGCACCTATCTCAGTGGTATGAGGTGATCTAACAAAAGGACCTCTGAGAGGCAAGCCAAAAACGGGGTAAAGGCATATCTTCTCATGAGGAAGAAAACACGCCAGTAAGAAGACCCGCTCAGAAAACCCAGGATGACTTGATCTCATGACGCAGTAGTATCGGGGACCCAAACCCAAAGCTTCAATAACCATGGCCAAGCGGACATTGTTACGAAAGTGCTGCTGACCCCAGGGTGTTACCCTAGTTATGTCTTGATAGGTCTGCCATTTTGTCTGCGCTACAGAAGTTCCCAAGTGAGGGAAAAGTGAGCGCTCATACTGCTCTATAAAATCTTTCTTCACAGACTCCCTTGCATCTTGAAGGTGAGAAATCATCATGGATAAAACTAATTCTTGTTGCCAAGCCATGAAGGAGATTAAGAAAGAAAGAAGATCGATGGAAGTAAGATTACTGTGAACGACAAGTAAAAGTTACGACTTATATAAAGGAAGGAGCTAGCGTAACTTAGAAGCCAACAGTAACTTGCCACTGAAGTTTTACCGTCTTTCCATGATTTGGGTTTGGCACATTTTTCTATAGAAGGTATTCAGAACTTTGAGATGAGGAGATAAAAGAAGTTCGTAAGCTAAATCACCTACTTTCTTTGGTCCACAATATCTGGGAGATAACTTCTTATACTTCCCAAGAGATAAAGAACTTCTTTTGGGCCGTACTCGAGACCAAAACCTTGATATCCAAAACATCGATTCTCACTTCTGAACTCGTTGTTTTGAATCCTTAAAACAGGTGGGACTCTTGAGAAGTATTCATGAAAAAGGTTCTTCCTTTTTTAAACAGAATCTTTCTTTTATTTTAGAGAGAGAATAATTATAAGATCAGAAAGGGAGATTCTTACTCCTGTATACCTCTAAGGTTGGGGGAGGAATCTTACATTCTACCCCACTTAAAAGGTGCAAGATGTCCTCATCTCGCAAGTAGAGGACAACTTTTTTGCTTAAGATCCAATTTATTCTGGGGTTCCTTATATTCCGGTCAACCCAACAGAATATGGGGATAAATATCCCTTATATAGAATTCATCATTAAATAACAATTCATTCAAATCATATCATTCATATCTTTAACACGATAATGGTCCATTAGACTGAAAATTTCCTTCAGAACATTCCTCCACGGAATTTAAGTTAAGCAAGTTCTCAATTTGTCATCCCTTAACTTGATCTACCGTCTCAAGTATTAACAGTAGCAATTTGACAACATAATCCACTAATCTCAGTGTGATTTGCTGAATCATTTTCATCATTTATCAGTACAGGGACTCGTCCCAATCATCCACATTGTGGTTTCGCTCAGCTTATTACATTTCAACCCATTTTCAAGGATCATCATTTTTCAATCAGAATCCAAATCAATTCATCAGTTCCCAAACAGAATTAAAAATCATATCAACCACATTCAAAATCATCATCTGGATAGCATTAACGCTTATAATTTCAAGTCTTAGATTTACTCATATATACTGTCGGTAAAGAGCTGCAGTTATACCCTCGATATATACGGATAGTCATGATACTCGAAACTATAAGGTAAATACCATCATGTCTAGGTCTCAAGCAAGTCAGGGTTCCATACAATTGCGGTACTTCCAATTGAAGACCCAATTACTAATTTACAAATTTCAATTTGAATTAACAATTTGTATGAATTATATCAAACAATTACAACCTTTTTGTGCGTCTTGATAAACTTTTGACATAATTTGCTCCTCAGTTGATCTTATTGGAGATCTATGACTTAAGTCTGATAAATAGATTTTTCTTTATCCGATCGTCCATTAAAAAAAACATTTGTATATTTATATACAAGTTGCAATAATTACATAGAGTGGCTCGGCTCCAAAATTCAAAATCTCTTCGAGAGACGTATAAGACGACGGTACTGGGCCATAGTCATGCCCTGTTACATAAGTTCTCTAACTGCGAAGGGAGCTATTATTTTCTCCTTAGGGATAAATCGACTAAGGAGTCTATAAACTCGGCAAGCACGTCTGAAATTTTGAGGCGTTGAAAGATATAGAATGACACCAGGCGTCATTTTCAGCTTTATCAAAATCATGGCCAATGAGAGGTTCTGCCTCAGCATTGCACGCCGGTTATAAGAGGCGTGGATATATAGCCCTGCAACCCACTTATGCTGTTGTCTCTCCACTGGGTTAGGAAAATATAATTCCTCGAAATGGCGTGCGAGTCTTGCTCGGCTTGTTCGTGTTGAAGCGGAAGAGATGAGATGCTCGAAGGCAAATGCAATCATATCTTGAGACTGGGTGAGGTCGGGAATACCAGATAAATGGGGAACTTCCATCTATAAAAACAATTTCTTTGATTAAAATTTCTTCATTAAAGAAGCTTACGGAATGAAAATACATTATGAAAATGCTGTTTCTGAATTCTTATTACCAATTTCAGATAAGAATTTAATTATCTTTATTAGCTTTCAAAACCTCGCTCTGATACCAACTGTGAGATCCCTATTCCCACCGAGCAACGGATTCGGGGTACTAGCAGCGGAAGTAGCACTTCTCGCGCGGGACAGGGGTCCCACACTCGGGGCCTCGCCCACGGATATCCGGACAAGAGACTAATCCGTCGATTTGTCCAAAACCGAAACCGGAAAAACTTCCTTTACCCGGAAAGCACGGCGATTCCACCAGGATAACTCTTTACTCTAATGTAGTCAAGATCATTACTGATCAAACTGATCTGACTGCACCTTTAACGGTACTTGGTCAAATCAAGGAAGAACTTGCACTTGGATCATTGGGATCAACGCTTTTTTCCCCATCAAGAGGCACAGCCGTTGATTCCTATCCATAGAACAATTTCTATCCGGGATTTACTTCATCTATCGTAATAATAGAAATTAAATCTCGATTTACGGATCCATCAGTCCAGCCTAACCCCATACGATCCCATGGGTTAGCCAACCGCCCAACCACTGTAGTGATGGGATCCAATTTGGAATTTGGTTAGGTTTTGTCCCGGGTACCAAGGAAAAGAGTTCCAAGGCCCCCTAGCCGGAAGTTCATGCAAACATAAAACTAGTCATACCACTTACACACCCAATATGAAATTGCCTTTTTCTTAGCATCAACTAGCTTTAAAACAATCCTTTAATAAAACCATTATGTCACTGATGACAAACCTCAAAGTCTCTGGTTGAATCCTTATTTCCAGTCATTCTTTCATCAGTATACTTATGGCATCATTGGCAACCAGAACGCTCACCACCTGTTCTCTCAGGGGCCTTTTCCATGGTTCCTAGCTCATAGTAACCGGCAATATATTCATATAATAGAATGGAATCTCCGTGGAAGATCAGCAAGATCAACCCACAGATCCATATAAAAGAGCCATGGACTCATCTGTAGGACGAGCAAGGTCAATCAACCAGATCCATGCCCGGTTTCAGAAAACAACTCTTACTCCTTATTCCAATATCTTCCACGACGCACGTGTGGGTATCTTCGGCGATCTAGAGCCCGAGCACCGTATGGTCAGCACCCTCTAGGATCCTTCGCAGGTGACCTAGCGCTTCACTCATAGGCCGCTTCCTTGGTCCCTCATCCACCGTACCGAAAGCTCACCATTTAAATCGAGCCGAGGCTGGTCAAGACCTCGATCGACCTTGCTACGCGAGACGTCCTCCATTGACTCTCCGTCAGCAGTTGCAACTTTATCAGTTTAGTCTTCATGACCTTAATCCTCAAGACAGTCAAAATGCTTCTCCAGCATTCTTGACATAAAACAGTCATTTACAAACAGTCACAATTACAGTTTCTATAACGAACTCTTGTCTTTCCATATTATCCACTCTCGGACCACATTACTTATTCCACATTCCATTTCAGTGTGTACTCGTTCTCATCCATTCACTCATATAGACTACATTATCTCACATACATCTTCATATTCATTATTCTACATACATATCCATGTCCGTACGTCCACATCATACATCCAATTTCACATTCATACATACGCATCTACATGCATACATCCACATCTACATTCATACATCCATACCTCCATTTCCACATCCACACATCCACCTTCATATTCATACATCCATTTTCACATGCATACATCTATTTTCACATCCTCCTTCATACATCCACATTCACATACATACATCCACATCCGTATCTACATCCACCTCTTCATTCACAATCACATCCATACATCCACATCCACATCAACATTCACATTCATACATATACATCTACATGTATACATCCACATCGCATTCATACAACCATATTACATTCATTCTCGTCCTAACACATCCCATATACATCTTAACACATCCTAACTCATCTTAACACATTCTATCACATCTCATACACATCTTATCACATCTTTTTACATCTCATACACCTCTTATCACATCCTATCACTTTCCATACGCTTCTTATCAAATCTTATCACATCTCATACACATCTTATCACATCTTTTTACATCTCATACACCTCTTATCACATCCTATCACTTTCCATACGCATCTTATCAATTCTTATCACATCTCATACACCTCTTATCACATCCTATCACTTTCCATACGCATCTTATCAATTCTTATCACATCTCATACACCTCTTATCACATCCTATCACTTTCCATACGCATCTTATCAATTCTTATCACATCTCATACACCTCTTATCACATCCTATCACTTTCCATACGCATCTTATCAATTCTTATCACATCTCATACACTTCTTATCACATCTTATCACATTTCATACCTTTTTTTTAAAAAGAGAATTCTTATATTTGATATAAGATTTCTCTACACATTTATTTATACATAAATTCCATTTAAGGAGACTAACACTTTCGAAATTAAAATCAATCTTTTATGCATCTTCTTATGCATAAATTCAGTTTGGTAGGAAATTACATTTTTAGAATAAAAGAATTTCTCTTATGCATCTAAGTTAAGCATAAAATCCATTTATGAGGAAAATCACACTTTTAGTATAAAAAGAATATCTTTTATGCATACCTATATGCATGAAATCCAATATGATAAAAGTAACACTCTTACAATAAAATAATCAACTTTTATGCATACCTCTATGCATGAAATTTAATTATGATAAAAGTCACACTTTTATAATAAAATAATCAACTTTTATGCATACTTCTATGCATGAAAATTAAAAATGATAAAAGTAACACTTTTGATATAAAAAAATTTCTTTTATGCATACTTCTATGCATGAAAATTAAAAATGATAAAAGTAACACTTTTGATATAAAATTTTTTCCTTTATGCATACTTCTATGCATGAAAATTAAAAATGATAAAAGTAACACTTTTGATATAAAAAATTTTCCTTTATGCATACTTCTATGCATGAAAATTAAAAATGATAAAAATAACACTTTTGATATAAAAATTTATCCATTATGCATACTTCTATGCATGAAATAAAAATGGTAAAAATAACACTTTTGATATAAAAATTTATCCATTATGCATACTTCTATGCATGAAATAAAAATGGTAAAAATAACACTTTTGATATAAAAATTTATCCATTATGCATACTTCTATGCATGAAATAAAAATGGTAAAAATAACACTTTTGATATAAAAACTTATCCTTTATGCATGATATTAAAATTCAATTTCTCCATGATTGTAATGAAATTCTTTCAATTAATCTAGGATGATAATTCCTAGAATATGGTAGGAAGTCCTCTTTTTATGCTTTGAATGAGATTATTTTATGCATAATTTTTATAAAAATTTTGCCATAGCTCCGCTGCTATGACTGATAAATCTCAATTTTTCTAAGGGATAATGCTTATCATTAAGAAAATAATTAACATAATCTCTAATTGGATTATTAATCCATAATGGATTGAATCATTAATATACATAAACTAAAAGCATAGAAAAAAGCCATTAATTTGGCCTCAAGCATAGCTTAATCTTGGGTTAAGAAAAAGCTTTATGAAAAGCTTGATTTGGATTGAGAACGGGTCATGAGTATGACCATTTCTTGAGTGAGAGAGAGAATTTACATAAAAATCATTAGAATTTAAACATAAATGAAAATTAACTTCAATAGCATTATGTAACTCTTCACTACTATTCAAACTTCAATAGCATTTAAAAAAAACCATACCAATTAAACTTCTCAAGCTTGAGAGGTGTTGAGAAGAGAGAAACATTGAGAAATTATAGAAAGATCAATATTCACTAATTACCTTACAACTTGCTTGATTCTTTGTTCACGGTAGAGGCCCCCAACCAATCAATTGGTTAAGTATGTTGATGGAGCCACTAATGGGGATTGAAGAAAGAGGGAAGCTCCAAAAACTAGTGAATTATTAAATGAATTCACAGTTCTTGGCTTAGGTGGAGTAGAGTAACGATGCATAAATACTGGAAAGTTCTTTTTGAATTTCTGTTTCAGGGGAACTTATTTTAATAAGATGAGATAATTTTCTATCCAAAAATATTAAAAATTTGAATATTCTCTCTCTAGAATATTTTCTCTCTCTAGGTTAAAACAGTTAGAAACAAGTCTTTTATATTTCTGAAGAGGGATTGATTACAGGGGAAGATGCTGGACATTTTGAGAGGCTGGGGAGGAATCTTACAATAGATATCCGGACAAGAGACTAATCCCTCGGTTCTTCCAAAACCAAACCCGGAAAAACTTCGTTCACCCAGAAAGCATGGGCGATTCCTCCAAGATATTTTTATTCTAACGTAGTCAAGAACCTTAACACTAGTTTGGTACCAAAAAAGGACACTTAAGTGTCCTTTTTTGGACGATGCAAATAAAATGCTACTTGCGCTAGGAAAGACATATTCAAAATCCCTCTTGAGGAGTTTGAATATGTGACCTAGTGTGTCTTTAAAAAATGTAACCTTGCAATTTGGATGCTGGCACGATAAGGAATTACACCCATAAATAGGACTTGCATGAGACTGCAACTCAAGTTTGAGAAAACCGCCTTATAAGCTTAGAGAAAAAAATCACTAAGCCCCGTGAAAAATTCCAAGTAATTATTTCATATTTGTGTCAAAGATTTTGCCAAGTTTCACATGAAATAAAATTCAATTGAGAGTGTCTAAAATAGTAGGAAGTTGTGTGTGTTTGATACACCACTTTTTAGCATCCATTTGTATCCAAACCAATACATGGTTTTAATGTGTTTGCAAGTTTTTTAAGGTGATACAATGCTTACTCTATCCATTGAGATCTTAAAGTTATATGTAAAAGCCCCTTAGTAAGCTACAAATATTAATTGTTTCAAAATGTCAAAACTGCACACAACAAAAATTCTAGATTTAGATTCTTGAGTTATACGCATTACATTCCTTAGTAAACTTGCAACATTTTGTCTGTATAGAATAATTTTGCTAAGGTACATTGTACAAACATAATTTGGGCACCTACAACCTACAATCTTTGTTTCATGGTTGTTGAGAGAGAATTTAAAAATTTTGAAAAATGTAGCACGATTGAAAAACTAAGATAGCGCTCAAGTAGCAAGATTTACTTGAGCTTGGGACCCCAAAAAATATGTATTAACTTGGTTTTGAACTATATAATCATTTTCGATTGCCAATTTGCACTAACATAACCCTAGTTTTATGGAAGTACCTTTGGAAGGCCAAAAGTTTCCTCTTTTTCAGCATCTTGGTAATTATGAGATTTTTGTTATAGTTCACAAGTAGCTTAGCAACTAGGACCTAAAGGATTGTGTTGTTTTGAAACCCCAAGTTCTATCAATTGACTTTTACAAACATGAAAAACATGATTTATTCAAGAAGTTATAAGCATTTTATGGGATTTTTGACAAAACAGCTTCAAATTTCAATGAAAATTTCAAGTTAGAGTTTTTTTGTCAAATTTCTAATATAGCTTGTGTTTTGAAATCATGAAAAATCTCCTTTATTTTTTAACTTTTAACCGACCTATGGTTGAAACAAGGTGTAGAATGTTGTTTCTAGGTTTCCCAAAAAATTCCAAAGTTTTGGTGAGAAATAGGACACTAAAGTGTCCTCAAGACACTTTAGTGTCCAATTGTATAGAACTAGTGTTAACTAATCAAACTGATCCGATCGAAACCGTAAGTCACACGGTCATATCAGGGAAAAGACTTGCACTTGGATCATAGAAACCAATGATTTTTTCCTCATCGAGAGGCACAGCCATTGATTCTTTTCCATAGAACAAGACCATCTGGAAATTACTTCATCTACTATCGTACCATAACAGAATTGAGTTTCATTTTAGGGATCCATCAGTCTAGCCTATCCAGTCCCATGGGTTAGCCAACTGCCCAACCACTGTAGTGATAGGATCCATTTAGGAATTTGGTTATGTTTTGTCCCGGGTACCAAGGAAAAGAGTTCCCAGGCCTCCTAGCCGGTGCTTCATGCAAACTTCAAGATAGTCACGCCACTTACACACCCAATATGAATTGCCTGTTTCACAGATTTAGTTGTCTTTAAAATAATCTTTTAATGAAACCGTAGTATCACTGATCATAATCCTCCAAAATATTCGATTGAATTCTAATTTTTAATCATTCCTTCATCGGTGTACCTATGGCATCATTGGCAACCAGAACGCTCACCACCTGTCCACTCAGGGGCCTTTTCAATAGTTCCTAGCTCATAGTACCCGGAAATATATGCACTTATAAAAATCTAGATGGACTCTCTATTGAAGATCAGTAAGATCAACCAACAAATCCATATAAAAGAACCATGGACTCATCCGTTAAGGACCAGCAAGGTCAATCAACTAGATCCATGTGTGCGAGTTCAGAAAATAACTCTAACACCTTGTTTCATTTTTCTTTCTTGACGCACGCGTGGGTATCTTTGGCGACCCAGAGACCGAGCATCATATGGTCAGCACCCTCTAGGATCCTTCGCAGGTTACCTAGCGCTTCACTCATAGGCTGCTTCCTTGGTCCCTCATCCACTGTATCGGAAGCTCACCATTTAAATCGAATCGAGGCTGGTCAAGACCTCGGTCGACCTTGCTACGCGAGACGTCCTCCATTCACTCTCCATCAGCTGTTGCAACTTTATCACTTAGGTCTCCCACGACCCCATTCAC
This sequence comes from Cibotium barometz, assembly GCF_041138505.1. Classification (NCBI taxonomy): domain Eukaryota; kingdom Viridiplantae; phylum Streptophyta; class Polypodiopsida; order Cyatheales; family Cibotiaceae; genus Cibotium; species Cibotium barometz. The sequence goes on along the minus strand of NC_141048.1, from coordinate 36,720,414 downwards.
AAGATGGTCAAAATGCTTTCCCATCATTCTTGACATAAAAGAGTCATTTAAAAATAGGTCATAAATACAGTTTCTAAAACAAAATCTCATCTTTCCACATTGTTCCACATCATTTCTTGTTATTCCACATTCTTCTACATCAGTTCACATTGTTTAATCCACATCGAATCATATGTATTCCCATCGTCCTTCATCCATTCTCATCCAATCATATTATATTACATCTCATTACTTCTATCCTCATCGCATCTCATCCATTCTCATCTACCCATATCCACATCACATCACATCACATCCATTCACATCTACCTCGATCCACATCACATCACATCACATCCATTCATATCTCATCTCATCCATTCACATCTACCCCGATCCACATCACATCACATCACATCCATTCACATCACATCTCATCCATTCACATCTATCCCAAATTCACATCACATCACATTACATCTATTCACATCACATCTATCCTGATTGACATCACATCTCATCACATCTATTCACATCACATCTCATCCATTCACATCTATCCCAAATTCACATCACAACACATTACATCCATTCACATCACATCTCATCTATTCACATCTATCCCGATTCACATCACATCTCATCACATCCACATCACATCTCACCTATTCACATCTATCCCGATTCACATCACATCACATCACATCCACATCATATCTCACCCATTCACATCTATCCCAATTCACATCACATCACATCCACATCACATCTGACCCATTCACATCTATCTCGATTTCCATCACATCACATCCACATCACATCTCATCCATTCACATCTATCCCGATTCATATCACCTCTCATTCATTCACATCACATCTCATCCATTCGTATCACATCACATCACATCACATCCATTTCACATCACATCCATTCACATCTATGCCAATTCACATCACATCACATCACATCCATTCACATCTATTTACATCACGTCACATTCACATCCACTCACATCTCATCACATCTATTCACATCCATTACATTCATTGCATTCCCATCCCATCACATACATTCTATCCACATTCCATCACATCCACATCATATCTCATTCATACACATCCATCCAGTCATTCACATCCATCCAGTCATTCATACACATCCATCCAGTCATTCATACACATCCATCCAGTCATTCACATGCACGACTATTCACATCCATCCATTCATTCACATTCACATCTATCACTTCACATCTCGTCACATTCACATCCACATCCCTTTACATCACATCACACCCACATCCCTTTACATCACATCTCATCCACATTACATCTCATCCACATCACATCCATTCACATCCACATCCCCTTTACATCACGAGTTGAGAAGTGAAAACATTGAGAATAGTAGAGAAAAACCATGAAATTACATCTTACCACTTGATTTTGCTTGCTTGCTTCTCTATCTTAGAAGAAGCCCCCAACCAATCAATTGGTTAGTGTGTTGAAAGGAAAGCTCCAAGGATGGTTGAAGAGAGAGAGAAGATCCACTCTCTCCAAAAGTAGAGAATTTTTAGGGGATAATAGAAAGCCACTAACTGAGTCCAATTAAGTTCTAGAATTTTCCAGCTTCAATTTGGCTGAATTTGGACAAGATTTGGATTAGTTTGGCTCCCTTTTTGATTTGGTTTGATCCAAGAGAGAGGAGAGATAAAAAAAAATCATAATTTTATTGAATTAAAAACTCATCCACATGTGTGAAATAGGCGCCTACCTCAAAGTCTCCCCCCTCCTTACCAAGGTGTCAAAAATGTATCATTATTCAAAAATATCTCATTTTTTAAGTAATCTCTCATAGTTTTTAACTAATAAACCTTGTCAACTCTTCATCTTATGTAAGCATTTACTCATTTTTTGTTATTTTCTTTTATTCTTTGGATTTATCTCTTCCCCACACTTGGATTAATCCTATTGGCCCATAGGAATCTTATTGGACCATAATCTAAAATTTTCAGAAAATCTTGACCCTTAGTAGTTTAGGGGACAACTCGACTTTAAAGAAGGGGAAAAAGAAGTAAAAGTATATTTCTTAGAGGATGATGCTTCGGATGATGACTCAAATGCAGAGTTGAATTCAGAATCCAAGCATAGAAGCCAAAAGAAGAAAAGCCAAAAGTCAAAGATCATCAAAGAATGACTAGTGAGTGCATCATGGGATAAGCTTCAGGGTGCAAGTGTAGGGGGAGCTAGATTTGGATAGCGATCGGATGTTTGGTGCTACATGAAGTGTTTAAATCAAGGCCACACAAAGGAGGAATGTAGGCTTACTCCCTGTTGTGCTATATGTTAGACCACCACTCACATGTTATACGAAGGCTTGCCGATATAATGGCAGAGTGCATTGTCTCTATGGCATCAGGTAGCTACAATAATTGTTCAACAAATATCACTAGTCAACCACATCACTATAGGCATACCATGGGTTCTTCCTTATGGACGAGGTCGTGGTTGGTGCAGTACGCATACCTTTCTTGCTATTATTATAAAGCAATTGGTTCATCATAAGACAGAGTGTTTGGTGTGGGAGCATCATTAACAGGAACTCTAGAAAACACAAGCGGAGTCGTCCACTTCGGCCTAACCTCCAGTAATCAACCTCGTGCAAATTCAACCATATCTAGAGGTGTCTGAGCCTCCATGGGTTATCGTGGTAGTTTAAAAGGCACAAGGCCCAACAGTTAATTTTAGAAAATCAGGATGGACCAAGAACAAAGGAAAAACCCCATAATTGGGAGGAGCAGCAGTGACATGTCTGAAACCAAGCTGCCAAGATGGTGCAGAAAGCGCAAGGTGAGTTCCTTGGGGGTAAAGTGTTGGAGATGGTTTCTTCCTTATCTTTATTGGGTGTAAGTTTATGGAGATTGTGAAGTGTGTTATTTGGAGAAAGAGTTTATAGTTTGTAAAGAGATAGAGAGTTTTGGGAGAGATGAAGAGTGTGAAAAGTGTGGGAGTTTCTTTGGTGTTCAATGGAAGATCTACTTTAACATTTTTGTTTGTGGGGACGTTCATAAGCTAAGTGAGGGAGGAATGATAGACCCTATTTTTGGCACCAAAATTAGTAATTTCAAACTTCATCAACAAATTTAATATTTTATGCTTTGAATCAAGGCATTTCTTAGCCTTTGTACTTCATTTGATATATCTTTTATAAAATGTGTATGGCTTAATATTTAGTGGGTCCACAAATTTGTAAAAGCCAATGCACATTTAAATTTGTTCATTTCTTTGGTAGCATGAGAACCTTAGCCAACTAGAAAATAAAGCCTTAATTTAGAACCTTAGGATAAATAAAGTTGTAAACTTTTTTTAATTTAATAATAAAATATTAAAAAATGTGGTTTGGGTGGTTAGAGAAGTGCATGACTCCTTTCTCATGAAAAGAGGTGTCTTTCTTTTTTCCCTCTCTTCCACTCTCTTGTTTCTTGCATTTCTCTATCTTGTGTAACCATGTCTCCTTTTGGTGATGGAGAGAAAGAACAAGATAAAAAAAGTACCATTACCCTTGAAGTGTAGCCAACCACCTTCTTTGCTTGGGTGTGAGTGTCTTGAGACATAAAATACTTCAACACCCTATGATCACTCCTTATATAGAATTGGCCACCAAGAGATAATGATGCCGTTTCTTGATTGCATGCAATATGGCAATCATTTCTTATTCATATACATGCATAGCCATTTCCTTCTAGTCAAGCTTGTAGCTTTCAAATGCAATGACATCATGATCTTGATAAAGAATGGCACCAATTCCCCTTCCATAAGCATCCGCATGAATAGTGAATGGCTTTCAGAAATCTTGACACACCAAGATAGGAGCGGAAGTGATTACAATATGACCAAGATGCTCAACTTCACTTGCCATGAATGTGCACTTGCTTTCCTTGGCAAACAATTGATTGCTCCTCAAACACCTCAAGTACCTTCCTCACATGCATAAGATGCTCATCCTTCATCTTACTACTATAGATGAGGATATCATCGAAGAAGGGGACGAGCATTTTCCGAGCAAAAACATACGAGAAATCCGAGCGACAAAGTGAAGGCATAGATAAGTTTCTAACTTCATAAAATAGTATTTTTCATATAAATTATGAAAACCATGTATATAAAACCATTATTGAATTTATGCAAATCATGTTGTGATTGAATCACTAAAATTCATTAAATCAAAGATACATATGTGAATATTACATTGACCAAAACATTGTTGGAATTTTTCTAATACTTATAATTTCAATATGCTAACATAAAAGTAGGAAAAATGCTTTTACATATCCAAATGGTATATTAAGCAAAATGAATGTTGGTATTTCTAATAGATTCATCTAAAATGTTGCCCGAAAAGCATGGATAAGTAAAAATGCAAAACAGTTCAAGGCATGGATCTATTGTCAATGTTATCCCAAGGGTATGCAATGCCTGGTATAGCTCATGCTTGGTTAAAGATGCTTGGTGGAACAAACATATGTTTCTCTACATCAAGCCCCAAATATGTGAGGTAGATGTAATAAAGGTGTTTGCATGGCACATATCCTCCTCCATGGCATGCCCTTCTTACAAAAGCCCTTCTTACAAAGTCCTCACAATTGCATGATGGAAAAACAAACACCATGGACATGTACCTCTAACCCTTTTTATGTGACCCAATGATTAAGAGAGTGAACACCACAGACTTGAACCTCATTTGTAAGGTTAATGAACTTAGTTGATACACAGAGCTACACTAACTTGTAATCGAATATCTTCTTGCCAACCTATCAAGGCTAGGACTACTTCCCAAGTGCTAGCCCTTCATATATTGCATATACCGTGAACTTTGAAGCAACACACTTGTTAAATCAGTGGTACATGCATTCAAAAGTGTCATGTACTTAATACCATCATTTGATGCCAACTAGCTCCCATGCAATGATTCAGCAAGTTTAGCTCTAGGAATTAAATATCCATCCTTATTTTTTATACTCTAAAATAATGCAATAAAGATGTTAGCGCATGTTGAAAAGCAAGGGAGGTAAAGCTAACATCAAAAGTAGAGTATTGATAGAGATTACCTTCAGCATGTATTCACTTGAGTGTGTAACTCTTGCATGCCACCAAGTAATCCGTATCTCCAACATGAAGATCTCTTTGTCACTTTTTGAACCAGGCCCAAAGGTTCTTGAGCCTCTTGGGATGGTGTATGTTTCCATTGCATGCACCAAAATTTGGATTCTTCTTATTGAGGTGACAGGGAGGTACGCACTTCTTTGAGTGATTTTGAAGGCTTTGTTCCCAATGGAACAAGCAAGATCTCTCCTTGTCTTTCAAAACTTTGTTTGGGTCTCCATTAAACACAGTTTCAATAATGGCTTTCCAATTGGCTTGAGCTTCATCAGTCCCATGAAGCCTTTAAACTTTGCCTTTGAGTAGCCCTCTTTCATCACCACCATGACCTTGTTAAGTAACTCCCAAAACAATGTTTGAGCCTGCATATCCTCTACTTAAAGTCTCCAATTGTAATGGTCTACAACTCTTGGACATAGGGGTTATACACATGGCATGCTATGGTTGACCACTCTTGCATTCTTTTCACAAAGTCAAAACACACCCAAGAGCTACCAAGCTCACCTCTTGGTCTCATCATGTTCACTAGGTCAACTCCACTCCTTGGCCCTTTGGTAGACATCTTGAAGACATGACATCGATGAAAAGAAAAGGTCAATTTTCCTGGGAAAACCATGCTTTGAAAGAAGTTATAAGTACACTTTGTATTAAGTTGTAAGATAGCATCAAATCCTTGTGTAGAAGAATGTGTTTCTGTTTCCACCTCCCTCTTCCAATGTGCCAACCTAAACAAGCAACAACGAAACATTATTTTATTTTTCTTCCTAAAGATAGCATGGGACTGATAAAAAACAATGTTTACCTTCTTGTGTCTAAGGTGGGTCCAATACTCTCCAATAGTGTCTGCCCGTCGATTAGAAAAAATATGGACTCAAAAAGGGGCCCTTTAAGGGCTCTCTCTCTCTCTTCCAGGAAAAGTATAAAAAGAACTATAAAATATTAGCTCTCTCTCTCTCTCTCTCTCTCTCTCTCTCTCTCTCTCTCTCTCTCTCTCTTCTTTTAAGATCTAAAAGATCACGTTTGGCTATATTATAATAGATTCGCCTATTTTTTTTAATTCTGACAATATCTTTGTCTAAGATTGGGACCAGATTTTGAAGATAACAAAAAGTGTTTTTTTATTTGAACTTAAAATGTGCAGCTTGTTGATGTGACTCTCTTGATTAACCTCCTAGCTTTTTCCTTTCAAATTCTATCAAATTTGATGGATTTAAGCTCTTTTTACATTTCAATTAAGAAATTTCATATATTTACATGTAGACTTTAGATTTTTGAATTATTTTTCCACGCCTAGATTAGGGCCTGAAGAGCATGTCTGTCCATTTTCCCCGATTTCTATTCAGTTTACAAGTCTTTTTATAAAAAAAACTTCGAGACTTAGTCTATACGTTTTTAGTTAACCATTATGTTTTTAAGGTTCTTTTTTATAGGGCTATGAGGGATTAGGGTATTGTTTTAAGTTTCCCTCCTTTGCAGCGGAGAAATTTGAAACTCTGTGTAAGTCCTTCAAATTGTGTAGCTTGCCTCTATTTTTTTGAGCATCTCTTCCTTTACCTCCATTCCCACATTTATGGCACTAATCTTCTCAAGCATGAGACTGATTAAAAAACATGATGTTGAGATCAAGATTGATGATGAAGGGTGTGTTGATTTTTTGGTGCCATTTGGTTGGAACCAAAAACTTAGCTTTCCCTTCATTAAGCTTTATGTTCAGAGATATCCATTGTGCCACAACTTCAAAGGAGAAGAAAGCTATGGAGGTTTGATCTTTTTTATGTTTACTTATATTTATATTAAAAATGTACATCAATATTTAGATTTATAATTAAACTTACATTTATACTAAAACATATGTATAATGTGTTTTATATTAATCATAGATTTGCTTTTTATATCAAGAGCATATTTAATTTACACTTCTACTATTTTTTCAAGAACTTAAAAATTGCTCGAATGAAGCCAAATTTTGAAAAAGCCAAAAAATTAATTTGAGATGGGGAATGCTACAACTACTCCACAATCTCAAGGATATGAGGGGAAATACATTGCTTGCATGTAGTAGACTTTTTATGCCTATTCCTAACCTTTCTACCATCTAGGTTGAAATAGAAATTTGTAGGAGGATCATCAGCAATATCTCTTGTCTAAGTAAAGGCTAGAGGCCAATTACTCTCCACGTTGGATGAAATTATATCGTGGCCCTCCCAAAGAATAGCCACATCCACCGCAGTAGAGTGTGTGGGATCCTGTAAATCTTGATCTAAGCTTAGCCAATCATCTCTTAAGAGTCTCCATCTTCTATACCTGAAACACATACATAACGTCTGTCTCGCGAGAAATGAAGTACCTATTCATAAAAACAAACAACATTAGTAAAACTATATTTTTAGTAGTCACGTTCATTCTAGTTCTATTCATTGCAACTCACCTGAAGGTGACATCCGCCTTTGTGACTCTACACTCGATTGTATCATCGTGTCACAAGTTCTCTATGTATTCCATTGATCACCCAAGAAATGTGTCATCCAACCATCAATTGGACTTTTTCAAGCATAGGTGATTTTAGTTTTCTTTAGTTCTTTACAAGATGCAAAAAAATAGGCAAAGCAATCAAAAGGAAAAAACCAGTTCAAGTGGTCATCTTTGAGCCTGTGGATGATTTCATTACAGCTTGCACATCATTTGAGATCTTTAGCTTGTAAGCTTGAATCTGGTCTAAGCTGGGACGTGGCCATTCAAGATTAGACAAGGAAGGAAGTGGTATATTAGAACTGCGTATACACACACACACACACACACACACACACACACACATATATACATATACATATACATATATATATACACACACACACACACACACATACACACACAGTACACACACATATATATATACATATACACATATATATATATATACATATACACATATATATATATATGTATGTATATATATACACATATATTTTTGTATATATATATACACATATATATGTATGTATATATACACATATATATGTATACACACACACACACACATAAGGCTATATAGCCCCACACACACACACACACACACACACACACACACACACACTTATCCTAATGCCTAATATATATGTATGTATGTATGTATATATATATATATATATATATACACACACACACACACACACACATGTATTAGGCTATTTAGGCTACACACATATATATTATGCTATATATCTTTTAGACTTTAGGCTAAGTACTAGATACCATTAGACCTAAATGCCTCTAGCACTTGCAAAATAAAGGTCAACAACCAACTTACAGAGGTCTTGAGATTGGCTAGATTGATAATTTGGGATAAGGCACCAATGACACATCGATATGCCTTCGAAGCATCATATAGAAATCTACAAGACATAATGTTTAATGACAAGCTCTTTGATGGAAAGTTCATGCTTTTTGGAGGGGATTTCAAACATATTTTTCTAGTTGTTCGGAAGGGAGGAAGAGATGACATTGTGAATTCAACATTGTGCCATTAAACATTTTTGGGCACTTTCGTATAGTTTTCAAATATATTGCTTTTTGTGTATAATGTCCATTCATGATTCTAATTATAGTTTTGGTCATTTACACGTTTTTCGGTTTGAGAGAGAAATTTTCCCAAGGTAGAAGATGGGTGAGGCTACTCGTACTATATATAAAGGAAATTGAATCTATTTTGCCGCGTGTCATCGAAGAATGCAAAGTGGCGAGGGCCTTCATTAATTTCTACACATCAGTAGCACTACCGATTCCTAAAGCCTTGCGTTGTTGTTGTTATTGTTGTCATCAGGCCCTTGTTTGCTCAGACAGACAGGCGTTTCAGGCTTGATGTTTGTGTGTTCATTATTTTGCGGCTTTCCACATCTGCCATAGCCACCCGCAAATGAGCCTCTGTAAACTTTTCTTTGATCTTCCATTGCCAAGCCTTCCCCCCCATAGACCGTCTCATAGCCAGACCTTGCGCTTCTTTCACTCGCCATGGCCAAAACTTGCCTTCCTTTCACTTGCCATAGCCTATTGCCTCACTTTCACCACCATAGCCAAGCCTTGCCTTGCTTTCATCTCCCATAACCAAACTTGGCTCCTCCCTTCTAGACAAACCTCGCACTGAGCTTCGTCAAAAGAGACACTTACCACAAGGGACCAAGAGAAGCTAAGATGATGAAAAATACAGGGTCTAGAAACTCTGCTCTCAACCTGAGCTCGGGTCAAGCAAGGCATGGTCTCAGAAGGGAGGAGAGATAGAGCGTTTTGAGAGAGATTGAGAGAAGCTCTAAAAAGGTGAAGAAGGTGATGAGGCCAAGCTCTCAAGTCCATTTTAAACTGTCCACTCTAGTAAGCTTCGTAGATAAATGAACATTGACAATTTGGCAGGCCACGGTGGCCACCGCTAAATTCTACATGAATGCCACCGCCGCCATGTCATCATTTTTGTCTGCAGTCTGCCACCCATGTAAGGGCGGGTTCAGATAAGGCGGCAGCTTGGCTGCCGCCAGCTTGCGCTGCAATCGCAGAGTGCCCCATGGCACCTCTCATTCACAGTGGACGGTGGAAATCCACCCCCCCCTTGCCACGTGATGGAAGAAGTGCATTGATGTTGTGCCGACCCCCCCCCCCTCGCCCAAAACGTGTTCCACCCTCCACCTCGATTTTTTTGCAGGAGGAACCCACCTGAAATTCTCAACGTTCCATTTTTCCCAACGTTCCACTTTCTCAACGTTCCATTTTCTCAACGTTCATTTTCCAACGTACAAACCCCTCCCCTCCCCCCCTCACACCCTTCAATTTCCTATAAATTAAAGGGTTTAGGGTGAGATTTTGTACCCTCTAGAATTTCCAGAGAACATAAGCTTCACAAGTTCCATTCTCCAAGGTACTTTTACATGCACTTCAATCATGCTTTCTTTTTATCCACCCATTTACCTTTCTTTTAATGTTTTTGTGGTACACTTGCCATGCCTTTGACATTGTGTGCTTATGGTTTTCTTTTAGGGGTGTGCGAAAAGCGCGGGAGGCAACGTGAAGCGAGTGCATAAGGTGACCCCTCACAAACCGCATTTCCATTATCATGACTTATCTATGTGTTTTTAATTTATGTGGTGCTAATATTCTCTTCGTGTTTGATGTAGGTGCTATGGATTCCAACACAAGCCATGAATTTGATTCATCGCAACAACGAGGCGACGATGATCATATTTTCTCCCAAACTTCTCTCCCGCACTCTAATTTCAAAGGATGCAAGGAAGGGTTGACACGTCTAAAGTACCATTGGAATTTCATTCAATCGAGCACAAGGATGCCAGTTGAGAGAGCGTTTGGTATGCTCAAGGCAAGGTTTCGCATCTTGCTAAAAAGATGTGACATGAATCTGCGTCATGTCCCAGATCTTGTTGCGGCTTGTCTTGTGCTACACAACATTTGTATCCAACATGGAGAGTCTTTTGATATGGAGTGGGTACGTGAGGCGGAAGCAGAATTGTCAACATGCTCTGGACGTGTAGAAGAGGATCGAAGAGCAATAGCTACCTCCATGAGGGAGCTTCAAGCAATACGTGAAGTTGACATAGAGGATGCAATGGAGCGCGCTCAAGGAGGCAATGAAGGGGTTGCGAGTGACCTTGGAGTTGGCTCGGAGCGGCGAGATAGTCTTGCCCGAACAATGTATAGAGAGCAAGCAAGGATGAATGTCCTACAAGTTTTTGGAAGGGCGGCTTTAGAGGAGCTGGACTCACCTACCAACTCCGATTAAGCCTTTGTAATACAAGTCTTTTGTCTGGCTTATTGTGGTTTGTAGTGTGGCTTCTTTATTTTATGTAGTTACACTATGCTTTGTGGACATAATATAGCTTTGTTCTATGGTTTTTGGTATGGTGTTTACTCTTTCTTCCGCCGCCCCCCAGTGTTCACAGTGGGCGGCGGAAGAAGTCAGGCTCCCTTTTACTTCCCCCTCCCTATGTGAACACTTGGATGGCGGAAGTGTGCATTTTGTAAGAGTTCCACCTGGAAAAGTGTGTTTGAGAGTATGTTTTCCGCCGCTCCAATGTGAACACGTCCTAAGTGCACGGGCGGCTACTCAGGGGACACGTGGTAGACACCCATTTGATAATTCTGTCATGAGAATAACAAAGCAGTTTGCCACGTCAGAGTGCAAAACATGTATGCTCGGCGGCCTATCACACGTGAGTTGTTGAGAAGAACTACCACGTGGCACGGTATCTCTCCAAACCTAGGCCTAGATTTTAAAGATTTTGTAAGAAAAGTTCCGACATTTACATCTATTTGCTATTTTAACTCCCCCAAATATGGCACCAAAATGTTTTTTCTACATTTGATTAAATAAAAATAGAGCATGGAGTCCAAAAAACTTTGCTGCATAGCCCTTTTTGAAAGGTTCTTATTTAGTAATTCTTTAAAAACTGTCGGCCTCCATTACTTTCTATTTTTTGGGCACACGATTTTTTTTGAGGGATTTACGTGAGGGAAGCCAAAGCAAGCTCGCTCTCTCTCCTCTTTGTTGCTTGCTCGCTCTCAGACGTCGCCCACCTTGTATGTCTCTCTTTCTCACACAGGCATCACCCCTCCTCTCTCTCTCTCTCTCTCTCTCTCTCTCTCTCTCTCTCTCTTTCCTGCATCTACATGTTTGCGTGCACGCACATCGCACGAAAGGAAGGCTTCTACCCGCACAAATCTCTCTTCTATCTGTTTGCTACCTGGCGAGGAGTAGGAAGGGTAGGTTGATGAGGTGGATGGCTAGGAGGAGGAAGGGCGGCAGGCTGATGATGAAGGAAAGGGGGGGATGGTTGGGGTTGTAAAGGACGCGGGACAAAGCCTCGTACCTAAGGTCTTGCATTGAATAATGCCACGTTAGTGGCATTATGTAATTATGCAAGACAAATAGTTTGTGTGAATAAATTGAGGCCGTTTAAAGTTTCACAAAATTTGAATTTTCTTCAACCCCTCCTTCATTAATTGATGCACATCAGTAGTACTTAAGCCTTTAGAGGGAATCAAAGCCCTCTATACTCTATCTATATATAAAGAAGATTGAAGTCTCTTTTGACACGTGCCATCAAAGAATGTAAAGTATGGGGGGGGGGCAAAGAGCGGGAGAGAGAGAGAGGGGGGAGGGCCAAAAAGAGAGGGAGAGGAGAGGTGTCAACCCTGTCATTCATCAGTGACACCCAAGCTTCATGTTTACGATGGGATTGGAGAAGTCTAGACAAAGAGACGATAGAAGCCAAAGTAAAATGAAGCGACAGGGAAAAGGGCACACATTGTGGTGTGTGGGGACACCCTTTCTTCTTGTTTTTTGTGATTTAAGAGTTTGGGTTTCTGCAATCTGTTTGGGTTTTTGTAAGCTGTTTGGCTATGGAGGTGTAGGGGTTAGAGGGTGCAATATAGACCCTAAAGGCTAGGAGTCTGGAACGTGGACATGTGATGATTTATCACTAATGATACCATAAGATAAAAAAGGGTTTTAGCAGAGGTAAGGATTTCCACTTTGCGCAACCTAGCTATGGCCAATGGCAAACAGGAGAGGGCAAACATGAGAGAGAACAAAAAAAAAAACTCAAGAAAAGAGATCGTGAGAATCGTTTAGAACCCTCGTCCCCGTCAACCCCATGGGCATCTCCACATTTTTTAAAAATCCTTTACCTAACCTCTTCCCACTGTCCCATCAATTTCATCTTTCCTAACTAATTAATTAATGTGAATGAAAATTTGGTGCACCCATATTATGTTGAGAAAGCTTCTTCAAGCATAATTATAATTGCTAGCTCAACATAATGAGACGTCTCTGTTTTGCCTCTTGCACTGAGTCTACATGATGCTCAGTGGTTGTGCCCACGTCAGTCAAGTCGAGGTGGTGGGTAACGGCCCATGGGTTCCAAATTACCCTTATCCCAAATCTCAGTACCTACTCTCTCACATTAAAAAACAACATACACACCACTCTCGCATTGAAAATCAACACAATGAACACATCTGCTTTGCTTCTTAGGGTGGACTTTGGTGGCATTAGTTTTAGTACGAACTCTGGGACTGGCATTAAAAAACAATGTCACCACCGACCTCAGAGACAGGACTCGAGACTCATGGTCACTCAGCCCTCACTCAACCCTTGGTGTCAGCACTGTGCATATTCGTCATTTGTTTATTGTGGAGCCTTTTTAGGAGTATGCACTGTGCATGGCTTCTACTCCAGCAATATTGATATGGAAAAAAAACCATGATTGATTGATTTTTGGATTTTTTAAAAGATGGTTTGAAACTTTGAGTTGAGGCTCTTTGTAGATGAATTGGGTTTGGAGATTGAGTTACTTTTACACATGTAACCCTAAAAAGATTCAAGCTAGAGAGAGTTGGTTTGACTCTTGAGGTTGTTTGCATATGAAATTGGTTTGGAGGTTGAGTTACTTTTACACCACATGGTAACCCTAAAAAGGAGGTATGCATGTGGGGATAGAAATCAATTTTGTGGTGCACCATTGAGCTTAGGATTGAGTTGAATAATTATTGCTGAGTTACAAAGACTAGTCTCAGAGAGTACTGTGGGAGATTTACACATTAACTTCTAAAGGCAATCATCAACACTTTACCTAGGACAACGTCTTGTTCTTTGTGTGGGTAGCTCCCACTTGCAATATCTAATTTGCAATCCTTGAGCGCAACATGTGTGTATTCAACTATCAAAGCAACATGTGTGTATTCAACTATCAAAGCAGTGCTCAACTCTTTGTTTTTCCAACATCTACTAGCAAGCAACAACTCAAAAGTTGAAAGTCTCCCGAGCAGGGGCTTTTCCTTTTGTGCAACAACATCCTAGGAAGGAAAGACTGAAGATGCTAATGTGAGCCGTGTGTAAATGAAGTCTCGAGAGAGAACAAGAACCTACGAAAGACTGAAGTCTCTTTTGACACATGTCATCAAAGAGAGAGAGAGAGAGAGAGAGAGGGGGGGAGGTGTCGACCCCATCAAAGATGAGTGAGAGGCGACTTATTATTAATATTTGTTACCCTTCAAGGCCCACTCGGGCTAGGTAGTGTGCTCTCTCTTCTACAACTGGTGTAAGTTATTGCTAAAATGGGCTTCAATTCAAATTCAAGGCCTACTCTATTGTATCCATTCCTCTGCCCTCCTGAGGACTGGTTTAGGGGACTAGTACTCATTTATGGGTAACTACCTATGGGACAAACGTGTCAAAAGAAGTAGTAAGAATCTGAAGAAAGGTGCAAATGGTGCCACAACGAATTACATTGTATTTTCAAATTTAATAAAACAGAATGCTCGATGGACAGCATTCCAAGATTTTTGACCACCAAAGGAAAGCTAATGTGTCCCATGACCAAGCCTTCAATTAAGGCAGAACGCTATGCATGAGTCGAGCCTAAGGACGCTTGTAATTGCCCAAGAGCAGGTGGCTCGTTATTGCCGGATGGCTTCTGAACGATCATGACCTCCAGCGCAGATTAATTTTGCCTACGTATAGACAGATACGATTAAGGCTTGTCTAGTATCAAGCGTTATATTACAATATGAATCAAAACTGGGGTCCAACGAACGTCTGGCCGAATTGCCAGTCTGCCGGAGCGACGTCGTAAGCCGTGATGGAACGCCCGTCGCTGGTGGTCACACGGAATGAGAGGCTCTGGCCGTCCAGGTTTCCTCCGTCCTGCCAGTTTTGGCCCCAGTTCCGCTCCATTTGGCGCCACCCGGTGTTGGAGCCCTTGATTTCCACGGACATCACATCTCCCGCGCCGCCAACGTTGGTCACAAGCACTAGGTTGAAGAAAGTGTGGCCGTTCACTTGGAAATAGACGCCGCCGGACCTCTGGCAAGGCACCCTGCATTTTAATGAGATTGGCACCGATAATCAGAGCGGGTTGGAAATCACAATTTGGTGGCAGTTCAGTTATACTGATCTCCTGCAATTATGTGTGATCTTGCTTACCTTCTGTAGAGAAGCGGGACGTGGCCATAGGGTACTTGGGCTATTTGCGAGAAGGCTGGCTCGGCGAGGTCGAAGTGTTGCTTGGGAGCGTCGCACCAGCCTCCGTTGCTGCCTTGCGGGCATAAATTGGTAGCCGTCACCACAATCGAAGGTTGCCCAGCCAAGCATCCATCGCTCGCACACTTGATTTCAAAGCACGCTCCGCACGTGTGGCCCTCGTTGAAGAGAGGGGCGCTCAACGCTGTTGTGAGGGTACCGTAGGCAGAAATCTGGTTGCCATATCCACAAGCACCATCTCGTATTTGCATGAATTGGAGAAGACAACTTGACAAGGTTAGTGGCGTAAATTTGTAATTGATTATGCGCCTAGTCTACAATACAACTTGCTCAAAATTGGGTTCAATCGATTATGCTAACAAAAACAAATTATTGACCAACAGTTCTTTCGGCCAGAGTTCCGGCAGCTAGAAAACACAAGACACGGACTGCTTAATACCATTGGTGCCTGAGGCATCACTGCCTCCATAGTAGGTTGCGTGGGCTTCACTCCATCCTGCATCCCCTCCACCATAGTAACCAGCCAATGAGCCTGGCATGAGCTGCAAGAGGAGTACTGCAAAGGCCAAAGCATTGATCTTGACGTAGAAAGCCATAATTTCTGTGCAAGACAAGCAAAAGTTGAGCATTAGCATGACAAACTACGTGACGAGCCAAGACTACCATTATTTAGTATGGTAACCTACTCAAAAGCTATTCTGAGAGTGAAAGAAACGCAATAATAGATGCGAGGAGGTGGAGCAGCTCATGTTTTGGAGAGACAGTTGAGGGGTATAAGTAGTAAATTGAAGTTGTACACGGGCCCCGGTCCGTCTCTGTGTTGTCTACAGGCTAGGATTCACGAAGCCTGTTACGTGGCCACACAGCGGTCGGTGGGTGTGACAAAGGGACGATCGAGGTTTAGCCTACATCCTTTTAGTGCTGAGGCTACAGGATGGATCATGGCGCCCTCCATGCCCTCCCCCCCATTGGCCACACCTACAACAGCCCGCAGGATTGGTCCCTGCCTGCAGTTGGGCAGTCGGCAGTGGGCGCACACACACCTCCTACAGGATGGCGCCCTCCATGCCCCCCCAAGGCCACACCTAGGTGTAAATCGGCGTAGGACAATGAGATGGTCCTGCAGTTGGCAGTGGGCGCACACACCCCTAGTGCTTGAAAATATTTGTATAAAATTTTCAACGATTTGCTGACTTTGTAAAGTATTTGATAGGAAGCGTGTAATGTCCAAACCTTGAGACTTCTTTTCCAAATTAAAATGCATTTGTACGTATCAACAAATGACCCATGTGCTGACTACGGCAAAACACTGTTGCAATTCTAACTGGTGTGTAGCGCCAAGGAAGCTGGCAAATTTGCAAAATATTTCAGAGTATCCTCACATAATATGGCGAAATTCCTTTTTCGAGTCGAAATTTGAACCCCCAAACAAAACAAACATTTTCCCAGAATTTTTAAAAGAAGAAAAACGAAATCAGAAGAACAAAAGTAGTCACGCAGAAAAACTGGTTCATTTCTGAAAGCCAAAATTGCTGATTGGCACACCTCGTAATTTCAAGAATTATTATTTTATTTTTCTATTGATAAGTTTTTACAAAGCCTTATATTAGTAAACATTGCTATGGACCACGCTTTTGCAACATGGAATTATTATTATTATGGATGATGCAAGGCTTGCTGGGACCAGGTGCACGATGCAATGTCTGCGGGCAAAACAACTCGCTTAATTAACTTTTTCTCATCATTTTTCCCAGTTGCCTCGTCACATTTTTGGGAAAAAGCTTCTGTTTTGATTTGGCTTGAGCGAATCACTTCTTAGTTTTGAAGAATAGTATATTTTAGAAAAAGGTTTCATGAATTTTGTAGCCCTCATTAATAAAAAATGAAACTTTCGTGCATTTTAGGTCTAAAATCAGCACTACATTAATGCATATTTTGGCATTGAAAATTAATTGAATTGAGGAATTATTCTTCTTTTGCTTGGTTGAAAGAAAAGTTTGTCGACCACCATCAATGAAGACTCTTGATAAAGACTCTCAAACCTTTCTTCGGCACTTTTAACCTTCCACCACACCCACGAGGTGCAAACTTAAAATATCATTTCTATCCCTAGCACCCTAAATACAATTAGAAAAGTACCTTCCACGCAATACTACCTTATAAGAATTACCCATTGAAATGAACCTGCATTCTTAAAATCTCTTTCACATGCCCTTCCAACCATTGTTCACTGAGAATATTTTTCTTCCAGATCTTAAAACTTGCAATTTTAAAAGTTACAAGTTTTTCTTCAATATTTACAAGTTTTTCCACTAAAATATAACTAAAGTGCTTAAAATTTTGTTGATCTTTAAAATTACAAAAATAAAATTTATAAGTGAGATCACGAATTTTGCAGGTGCATTGTAAGGGTTTGCGGGTTTTCTGTGAACACTGCTTCCAACGTTACTATAAATACATGTAGTAAAATATCTTTCACGTGTCCTTCCAACATTACTATAAATATAAGTAGTAAATTTTCTTTCACATGCCCTTCCAACATTACTATAAATACACGTAATAAAAAGTTTCACCTTTCATACTAAAAAGAATGAGGTTACACTTCAAAATTGATAGCTAAGATAGAGCGATTAGGCAACATAAGTGTGTTTCAACATTGATACTAGTTGGAGAAAGAAAAATTTCAGACATACTTGGAAGTGAAAATTCCAAGTAGTACTATGCAATGGGGAATTTTTTATGGTGCGCATTTTCTAGCAACTGCTTTTTGGGAATCACGCAAGTGGATTCCAAAAAGGTAATAGTTAGAGAGAGTTTCATGACATAATTATTTGAGAGGGAGAGGGCAAGAGAGAGCCAGAGGGAGTGAAAACAGAAAAACATGACAACATCACATCCTCCACATCGAGGTTATTGCTTCAAACTGAAAATAAAACCAAGTTCATTCACGTATAATTCCCAAATATAGAAATGTGAAAACCATCATCTTTACTATTTATGGGACTCGCTTGTCCTCCGAGATGAAAGCACAAAATAAGCGAATGACGTTCGTACCCTTCTGCACTTCTTCTAGCAAGACACGCTCAGACGATTCATCAATAAAACCATGGGCTCGCCATATTGCAATTAAGCTCACCACTTTGGCCGTCACTTGAGAAATAGCATCATCATTAACCAGGAAGTGGAAAGGATGTGAGACCTTTCCATGCTTGTACACCATACTGTAGGTCAACTGATAATCCATGCATTCAATCAATGTCTAAATTAGGGTAGGTTCTCCTACGAGACAAAGCATTGTAAAGCTCAAGGTTCGATAGGATAGGTTGGTGGATGAACATATTCTCATTCTGGCTCAAGCCTAGCACATGCAAATAAATGACGTACAAGTCCTTGTATGTAAGATACGGCTTCTTCTTGGATTCTCTGTCTGCAAAATCTAGACACGTACAACACGGTCCATCCTTCACATGCACATCATATTTTCCCACGTGTGCATCATCCCCGTGTGATTCGATCTTGAAAACTTCATACTTATGCTTTAGTCTTTGCACTTCTTCTATTATCATAGCTTTCATTTTCAAAGCGGCTTTTATTTTTTTTTTATGCTTCCTCTGATATCAACGTGTGGTACTTGACTCTTATGCCATTTTGTATGCCTAAGCCACATGCCTCTATGTTAGTAGTAGACCCATATGGTGGTTCTTTAGAAGTTATAGTTGTAAAGAACCTTGTAGGCATAACACCTTCTGCATTCTTGCTCTCCACCTGGTATCCACATTAGGAAAATTCTGGACTCAAAAGAGGGCTGTTTCAACAATAATATAATAATAGACACATAGATTGAGTGACATGTAATCTACGAACGAGATTCACCGGTGGTGGGACCTCTGTACAAACCCGCCCAAAACGTGGAGAAACTCTTATCTTCATGAAATATTAAAAAAAACCATCACCTTGTCTTAAAATATTCAAAACCGTTTTTTTGTCAGAAACTAACGCAATAAAAGAATGTTTTCCACATTCCTGTGTTAGACGTGGAGCACTAAAAAATTCTTTCCACCACCCCTAGAACTAATGAAGCTTGAATGCTTGGAATAGATAGATACACATTCTCCCGGTTATTCCCTCAACTTGGTTCCACTTTTGAATCTTGAAACATCTTTGGCGCCCAAAAGAACACACCGTCCCTCATTTCATCCTCCCTCCTTGATCCACAAAAGCGGTTAGCCCAGTCATCCACTTTCTGCTACTTCTTCTTTCTCATACGTCTGTTAATCTATCATGGCACCCGAAAGTGGACTGAAACGAGCAAGGAGCAGTATCTCATCTGTTGTGTTGTATAACATAAAAGACGAGAACGAAGAATGGATTCCCCAAGTATACAGGAAGTACTCTTGGGTCACTATGCAGCCAGGAAAACAAGGCCACTACCGAGTGAAGGGAAAGGCATCTGAAGACTTGGCCAAACATTGGAAAGGAAGGATCCTTGACTTTAAGATGGCACCAGGAGGGAAAACTGTCAAAGAAGTGTTGATCCAGCATGTATTCATGCAAAAAGAGATCAACGTGGGACCATTGGAAGGACTTCCAAGACACAGACCACATTGTAAGTGCTTGTGTTTTGTATTTCAATGTTACAAATAAGGTGATTGATATACATTTTTCTGCCTTGCACAGATTTGTACCCATCCAATCTTCAGGAGTGGGAGCCTGCACAATGCTTGACGGGGTTCTTGAATGTCGTACATGGTGAGGTGGGGGAACTTCAATATGAAGGTCGTGCACCAAGTGATCTTGCAAGAAGTAGAACATATTTCTATGACTCATTTTATACCTTGCCCACTCAATCGAGTCGACATGGAAAGTTGGAACGTATTCCGTTGCCCGCACTTGATAGTCCGGAGTGGCCATTGCTTGACACAGAAGTGATAGAGTCATACAGGACCAAAATGTTTAATGATATTAAATGTGCTATGAAGCCTAGCATTGGTGCAAGAAATGTGCACTTAAGTTTGTTTGTTCCAATTGCATGCTTTGTTCATTTATTTTCTGATTGTAAACAATTGAGAAAAACTAGAACAACTTTTGTGTGCAAAGATGTAGATGAAGCCTGGCTTGATCATTTGTTTGACAAAGGTTGGAGAGTGAAATCATCAAAGGGAGATGATTTGATCGAATGTCGATTGAACACCTCCGACATTGCATTTCGGTGAGTGTTAAAACATTAAAATGTATTTTTGTGAAACAGTTACAACGCTTATTTGATTATACTCGGAAAATTATCCTAATGATATTTTGGAATCAGATACTATATTGCCAGGCAACATCTGTGCATGTCATTTACTTATAGAAGATGGCGATGGATCAACAACAACTGGGAAAGCATGGACCAAGATACAAGAGATGGCAGCCACTCTTGCTTGATAGATATAGTTATGATTCGACAGGGTCACCCATCTTTGACATTGGAAGTGGAAGAGAATTGGACTCTCGAATATGTTAGGAAGGAATTAGAAGTAGCTATTCAGAATCCTCCAGATCAATTTTGCTTCAAGCTCGATGGTCGGAAGCTAAGTAAAAGAAGAGAGCATCAGATCATTTGTAAAGATGTTGCAGCCCCACATGAATTGGAGGCACTAGAAGATATATGATGTGACCATGTATACGGTGACAATGTATTTTCCATATGCAATAAACTTATCTATTCAGAACATTGCTTTTGTAATGCTTTACTGTTTAAAACAATGTAATGAAGGCAAGAATTCCCCAATTGAATTTTTATGCACACAAAAAAAGGCTTAAAGTAAGAAAGCAAGCAGTGAAGGAACACAGTAGCAAATTTGATCCTCTGATTTTCAAATGATAAGTGTATTTACATTTGATGTTCTCTCTCCAATACATGCATAGCTGCATATTTACAAACGTACATTTGTTGGAAGAAGGAAAAAACTATTTATTGCTGGAACCCATAGGTATCGGCTTCAGGATGGAGCCAGGGCTCTTCTCCCAAGTATGGAGCCCATGTAAGAGGCTCAGGGGGGCCTATCCCCCCTCGTGGATTGGGCGGGATGAAGTCCACTGGCCCGTCTGGAGGCATAACTTCAGCGACCTCGATCAATTTCGCAATCGTTTCCTCCCTAAACGTTTGGACGTCTAGGTCCACGTAGCGAGACATTGATGGAAACTGCCATCACAATTCATCAAGGCATAAATAAGATCAACATGACAATATATAAGAAGATAAACAAGAGCACAAATGCGTATGGGAGCTGAAAATGCTTACATCCTCTGAAGGGAGCTGAAAAATGCTTCGTAGCAGCAACATTGCATTAAGTGCAACCCTCCACCCACAGCTATAGCCATCTTCTTGTTTGGGGACACTAACCCTTCGGATGGTCGATCGATCCAGGGTGTCGATGTCCATGCTGAGGCTCTCGTAAGCTGCCATTAGTTTCCTGACTCCACTGTAAACAGAGACCAATCATTATCCTGATCAATCTGGACTTCTAACTCAAACAATAATATGTATCTTAATGATTTTTACTTACAGCAAAACATTTCCATGGACACCAGATGTCGAATTTGCAAGGTAAATGACATTTTCTTGCATGTCGACTAGTAGAAGACTCCAATGGGAACTGCACAATAGAATTCTATTAGTTTCAATCCAAAGGAAGCACTATATAACTCGTGTACGGTGATTCCTATAAACATCATGCGATAGAGAGAGAGAGAGAGAGAGAGAGAGAGAGAGAGAGAGAGAGAGAGAGAGAGAGAGAGAGAGAGAGAGACAAACTCACTTTTCATGATATGCCAAAAAAAATACTCGGGCATCGTCCAGCTGGACCTCCCGAAACCAGTTCAGCACATCGAGGTACGGAACTGACTCTACTAGCAACAGTGTTGAGACCAGTGAATCAATCTGGAACACTCGTTGCTGTACATCCTCGGGCAATAGCGAAATAACAAAACTTCACAAGGAAACATATCAAGAGTGAGGCATCAACTTTAAGAGCCAAGAATGAAAAATTGTGGGAGGACAGAGAAAAGAGTATACCTTAAAACACATCTGAGCACTTTGTCGTTGACTTCAGTTTTGGGATCAAACAAAATGTTGATTTCTTCAGCATGAATCGGGAAATAACATCTATGCCCTCTAATATTAAAGGGTACATAGAACTCCGGCAACAAAAATTGAAGCGCCTCCCGATTCATGGCGTGGAGTGCGCGAACATTTTCCCTTTTTGTTTGCAATGCAAGCATTGCAGCTTGATGTTCCCTTTGAGTGCTTGTCATTAAATTTGCCCGAGTCTGATGCTCATGATCCGGACCTCCCTCGGTCACCTCTTCAATTCTCACTTTTTGTACAGGCCGGACATCCAAAATTTGTAACATTCGTTCATCAGTAAACGTAACTGGTCTAAGTGACTTATCGTATCTGAAACGAAGGGCTATTAGGCTGAAAAAATCTTTGTTCATTACTGTCACCTTGTGTGCGTGGGCAGCAAGAACGTAACTATCCAAAAAAAATTCGATCATCCAATCTTCTGTGGCCTCTTGCAAGCAAAACAAGGCCGATGCCTTCCACCTAAACAAAATTCCATTCTGCTCACAAATTCTCCTGGCAAGCCTCTGGAAAGGCAATCTGGGAATAGCAGCTGTCGGGTGCTTCATAAACTTTTTGATTTCTCGCAGGGCTGCCGAATGCTCTGCGAAACGCCTGAGTCTAGGCTGCGTTTTGGACAATCGGGAAGGACTGCTTGATTTTCTTGATCTTGAGGCTTTCAGAACGCCCGTCTTCTTCCCAGTAGATGAGGGAGCTGCATTGTCAATGGGTCTAGCTGTATGCCTTACACGAGCCATCTGAAAACGCAAGAAAAAGCAGAAAACTTTGCTATTCAGTAGCACACGATTAACAATTCACCATAAAGCGAGAGAGGGGGGCCAAGTAAGCAATATGCACTTCCTCGCGTTATGGTGAATCCATTCACCATAACGAGAGATGAAGGTCCACAGAAACACAATAATCCTTCTCGCATTATGGTGAATTCATTGACAACAATAAGAGGCGGATTATCGTGCATTCTTTGAGCTTCGATCTTGCGTTACAGTGATTTGATTCACTATAACGCGAGACTAAGAGCCAGTCAAATAAAAACAATCCTCCTCGCGTTATAGTGAATCGATCTACTACAACGGGAGGAGGGTTCTCCCGAATCTCTTACCATTCCGTCTTGCAGTTTGGTGAGTCGATTCACCATAACACATAGAGCAGTATTGAGATTCTAATGACTCGTCGTCTGCTTTACAGTGAATCGAATCACCATGACGGAGGGCAAACAGTCGAAGAGAAAACAATGGCAGGGGGCAAACAGTCGAAGGAAAAACAAATTAAATCAAGTATTATATAAGAAACACAAAACAATCAAGTAATACACTTTCATCACATTCTATGAGTGGGAATGGATGGAGACTGTCGTGTAGGAGGTGATTTAATTGACACCAATAAGAGGTGGATTATCGTGAATCCTTTGCCCCTTGGTCATGCGTTATGGTGAATTCACCATAACGCGAGTCTAAGGGCCAATCAAAGCAAAACAATCCTCCTCGCGTTATAGTGAATCGATTTTCGCGAATCTCTTACGTTTGCCTTCTGCCATGGTGATTCGATCCACCATAAGACATGGAGCTTATTGAGATTCTAATGGCCCGTCGTGTGCTTTAAGGTGAATCGAATCACCACAGCAGAAGGCAAACAGTCGAAGAAGAAACAATGGCACAGGGCAAACAGTCGAAGAAAAAACAAAACAAACAAGCAATATACAAGAAACTTACAAAACAATCAAGTATTATACAAAAACTTACATTTCTTGCGTGTGAATGGATGGAGACTGTCGTGCAGGAGTTGGAAAGTCGGTTCAGTACTGTGGCGGTAGTCGGAAGTCACCTGGAGGCAAGCAGGAGGACGGACAAGGCAAAATCGATAAGAGGACGAAAAGGTGGCGTGATTAATGGCTTTGATTAGTCTTTAGAGCGAACACACGTGCTGGCGGGCTGCCAGGGCGACTAGGCGGCGCTGACGTGTCGTATAGCATTAAAAAGGGCTTTGATTAAACTTTATAGCTTGTACACGTGCTAGGTACACGGCGGGATGCCACGTGGCATTCATGTATTGGCGGGTGAAAACGCGGCGCTGACGTGTCGCGTAGCATTAAAAACGGATTTTCTAGGATACTCATCTCATTTATTGCCTCTCTTGGAGTTTGTATTCTCATTTATCTCCCCACCAACGGCCTTTATCTCCATCAACGACTGACTATCTCCTCCAACCCTCCTTCATCAATCATCCTCCTGTATCCAACGTCAAAGACAAACCTCCAACCTCCTTCATCTCCATTTCCTGCGACGATTGTATACAATTCGTTTTCCTGGTATTTTTATCTCCTTTGTGCTTTTTTCTTCTTTTGTTATTTCGTTGTTTTGGTTTCAGTCATGGAGAAATTCTTGCTTTGTCTTTTCATCGCGTTAAGGTGAATTGAAAACCTATGACTCCTCGCCTTATGGTGAATTGACTGCGAAGAAGAGTATTTTAATTCGTTTGACACCTCCTCTCTCAGTATGGGTACTGGAGAACTATCTTTATTTTTAATTCACCATAACGTTAGAGGCGTTGCCAAAGGATGATAAAGTCGTCATATTGCGGTGAATCAATTCACCATAACGCGAGCGAAGGTCCCATAGGAAGCACAATACTCCTCCTCGCATTATGGTGAATCGATTCACCATAACGCGAGAAGAGGTCCTTGACTTAGCTGCAATTTTATTTGCGTTAGGGAAAATAGATTCACTACAACGCGAGGAGGAATACCTGGATTCCTCTGGCATCTCCTCTCGCGTTATGTTGAATCCATTTACACCACACAGAGATTTGTTGTTTAAGATCGACTGTCTCTTGATTCATTGCCTGAACTAATATTTTCCATGTCTTTTCTACAGACTTGAATTCAGCCATGGCGCAAGTTCAAGTTGAATTTGATGTGGACGAAGAGATCAAAGAAACACCTGCAACTCTATTATATGACTTCCTCTACAAATGTCGACATCATGATTTGCACCCTGCAATTTCGTTGATGTTCAATAGCGATTTTTCTCTGGAGGATACATTGTCTAGCCATCATGGATACTTCGAAGAGGCAAAGCAAGAGTTTGACGAGCTCACAAATGAAGAACCAATGATGATTGATGGGAAAAGTCACATTCATTTTAATCTCAAGGTGTCGCCAGAGAAGAAGCAGAGGTTAAACAGGGATTGGCACAAGGTGCCATGTGATAAGAAGAGAGCCTTGCTATGCCCTTTTCACAAAAGAAAGTGCCGCTTGATGGAATACTCCTACACCTTCTTATGCTTCTTGCACATGAACGTGCAATTAACAGATGAAGAATGTACAGAGCCGCCTGCAAAAAATGAAAGTGAAGACACGATTTCTCGTCAGGCAAGTCCCACCGTTGAGGATGCTGCTGAAGAGAAGGACACTCCTCATGTCATTGAGGAGTTCAATGTTGAAGAAGAGAGGAAGCTCAGTTCGGTGGTTGATATTGAGGCAGTTAGAGAACAAAACAGTGATGTAGGTCAGCTTGTTATTGAATCAGATGACTCCTCCCCCATTCCAACGCCATTACTCCCCTCCTACCAAGTAGGAGATTCAGAGTATATATTGCTGACAGACATACAACGTGTATTTAACTTAAGGGAGGATCATTGCATAGCTTTCATAGCCCAGAATCTGGAGGTCAATGACAATTTTGTAGATGATGATGGGATAGACAAGTACCTACTAGTAGATAGCCATGTGAAAGACACCGAGTTCCTTTCTGCTGCAGCAACACTAAATATGATCTATGCTGATGCCCTTAGATATGAAGGAAAAGATGCCACAGAGGAAGAGCTACAAGAAGCAAGGGACAGACTGAATATCACCAACATGGGAGGGTGTAGGGATGTGCCAAATAAGTCAGCGAAAACCGTTCCTAGTTCGAGCACTAATTTATGGCAAGACGCCTTGCTTGAAGCAGATGAGAACCAAGAGGTTAGTTTTTTTTTGTTGTGGATTTGGCTTTATCAACTTTGTCCTGAAATGTTTGGTGATGTTGTTTCTGGCTAATGCTCCTTTATTTTTTCAGTTGGAAATATATGAAGACACATTCCTCAAACGTGCTTCAGGCAAGCGTATGGCGGGATTGGGCCACGATTCGACACTAGGAACATATATACACCGCCTAAAATTCCCTCAAATTGTGATATTTCACGCTAGCTACTCCAAGGACAATGCCAGTTTTCCTCTGATGGCGATAAAGACTTTATCCAGGTATTTAGGTGGCTATCACTTAAGGCTGAATGCAAACAAGGCAATACTTCTGGAGCGGCAAGCAACTGTTCGAATTTTTGGAGAGGGACCTGGAGTATATTCGTTAAGATGTAAATATTATTTAACATATGCTGCTTACGGGTTGGCATGTGGAATCACTGATCCAAATCTGTTGAGTGATTGCGGGAAGAAGCATCTTCTTAGAACAGCAAGGCCAAAGGTCCCTGTTGTGCCACTGATAGAGGATGAAGAAGATGATGCAGAAACGTCAACAAAAAAGGCTCGGCTGGGGGAAGTCTCTGTTCCAGATTAACAAATTTAGATTGTTCCAGTTGCTAAGAAGTTTCGTCATATTTCTCAATACTCTTCTTGTTTACCATTACAAACTATGAAATGTATATATATTGGAAACATTTATATGGGACATAGATGAAAGCTCTTGTTCTTTTAAAATCTTTCACAGTTACATCATTGTTTTACAATATATATTTCAATGATCAATTTTCTTCCACGCTCTGCCCTGTCTTTGTCGTTGTCTTAGCCATTCAGCATGATTCTGCTTTCCCTGTGAGGAGACATATATTGAACGTCTCCATTCAGCCTGAACCTTTCTTATTGCACATGACACAGCTGATTCAGCATGTTTGATCTTCACACGAGCCCTCACTTGAATCCGCCTATACCACCACTGACATAGTTGCTTCATGGGATTACTTTTCTTTATTCCTCCTCCATGTTGAGTGGCCCTTTGATAGGCACAACGTGCTTGCCAATGAGATCTTTCCATGCCTTGGGTAGACCAAATCCCAAGGCTTCCAAACTCTTCCGCAAAAAAGGTTCCATGTGCATGCAAAATGTGCTACAAATGCTCAACAACAACAAGACATTTAGTATCGTACAATATTTTTTGAACAACAAAAAATACTCAAAGCTGTAGGTTTTCAAGTAATTACCATGTATTGTGTCAAGTTTGTCGCACCCCATGCCTTTTCATAGCTAGTGTAGAACTCTGTCACAACTGCCTCAAATTTCTCAACATCCCCATCTTCAAACCTTGCTTTTTGCAACAAAGGTGCTAGGCGATCAAGTGCCAACCACGCTTTGGCCTTTGCCACCCTTGCTTGTCCTGAAGAGCCTCGGTCAGGTACAGCTGCATGAAGCTTCCTCCACACCTCAAAATCTGTACCCAGATGACCTCTCTGGGTATGATTAGATAAGAACTTTCTGGCTTTTGCACCTCCAAAACATGGTTTGCTAGGAACATTTTCGGTCTTCCCTGATCTTCTCAAGTCCTTCTCAATCTTCACTTGACCACAATGTAAACCTGCATCTGAAAGCACTTGCTCTATTTTTTTAATAGTTCTTTCACTCTCTACTGCTGGTTTCATATTCCATGAAAATTCGATGTACATGTAGACTAGTTTCTCAATTATTCTAACCAGCGCATGCAAAACACAAATATGAACTCTGATCAAAGGGATAGGAAGAATTGGATCCCAAGTAGGATCCACTCCTGGAGCATCACGATTTGGGGGTTCACGCCTATTACTGATTGCATTTGGGCATTTCCATTATCTCTCTTTTCCTCCTTTGGAGACACCTCGTTCGGTCATACAATACAGGCAAGGATACTTGGCCATTGCTCCTTGGGAAATACCAAACATGCATTTCAAGGTTTTAAGATCTGCAGCCAGGTGCCATTCAACCTCATATTCACCATATCCTTCTACATAAAGCTTTTCGCCATTCGACTGCTGCTGGATAGTGGAAGGAAGCTCAGTCTGGTTGAAGTACCACTTCAGAATTTCATGGGTCTCTGTTGGAACCTGTTAACAACAACTATTAGATTGTCTACAACATCATAACAAGAGGATAGCAACATAATATTCTTTATTTAAAAATGGATAGCACGTCACCTCAAATGCAGCCAGCCACCAAATCTCATTTTCGGATTGTACACTAAAGTGCTTCTCATCAGCATTACTGATACTTGCATCCAAAGCTCTATTCATTAAAGTAATGCTAACCCTTTCCAGCTTCTGTCCTTTGATCACCTCACTCTCATCAAGTTTCAAAACAAATTTCAGCCTTCCATTGCACTCATGTACACTGATGTCATAAAATTTCACCATAGCCATTTGTAATTTTCGAACATCCATGATGAAATTGTTGAACTCTGTAAGCTCTATAATTTTCTGTTCCCCGCTCTTTTTAGTCACTGTCAATGTGCTAGACACGTGACAAGGCTCTCCAACAAGTTCGACCATTCCCAAGTTGAGAATATTTCGAGCTTTGTTTACGTGAAATGGTTTTGGAATGGGAATTACTGTTTTTTTTCCAAGCTTGCAATTGAAACCCTCTTTTACTTTATTAAACAATATCCTGTAAGACTTTCTGCTTATACCAGCCATGTCACATATACCTTGTGCATCTGCAGGCGTGAATGCTTCACTCACCTCCTGCAAGGATTGCTTTGCTATGTCTGATCGAAGTCTTGCAAACTTAGGATGCTGTATTGCTGACTCCACGATGTCTTTTGTCAGAACTTTGCCAAATATATCAGAACCTTGCTCTTTTGGACCCACAACATCTGTGACCATCTTGAAGCAACAACGATAGCTATTTCAGTCCACCATTCATCTAACTATACCACCCCCACACCCAATCCCCCATCTCCAAGAAAGGAACTAAAGATGAAAATGAAAGTGAGTGCTCAAAGAAATTTAAGCTCAAAGAAATTAAAGATCCCAATACCTGCAAGCTTTTACACGACGCTTCCATTGGCCACCTCCAACATTGAGTTCTTCCAATGGTTTGATCTGTCTCTTGCGTAATCGAGCACCTAATGGCGTGTCTTTCAAATATTGTAATTTTCTGTTGAACTTTTCAAGTTGTTTTCGAAGGTGTGTATTCTCACTCTCCAATGTGAAATTGTTGATTTCTCGAACTGCCAAAATTTCATTCTTCTCCTTAATAGTGTCCTGCATCTTACAAATAGTCTGCTGCAAATGATCAAACTCTTTTTGTAACCCAGCACAAACTTTTGCCTTGTCCTCGTTTGAAGCTTGCAAAGCTGTTGTGATCGATGCCAAGTAAAAATTCGCACCTTCAAGCATTTTTATCCTGGCATCTCTATCACTCAAATGTCTTTCAAAGATACTTTGACATTGGCCAAACAGTCTTTTGCAATACCCAAGCAATCCATTTTCACCCTCACACACAAACTTGAAGAAACTTGTCAACCCAAAGAATGATGGAGATTGAGAGGAGGTTGGATCTGGTGGGTAAATACTACCATCCAACCAAAGGTCCATATTTTTCTTTCCTTCATTTCGAAGCTCAGTAATGCGGGCTTCGCATGCTGGCCTAGACCAGTTTCTCTTACAGCAGGGAGCATAATCGGGTTCTACTTGGAAGTGGATGTCCACCTTTTTCCTCTTTTGCTGCACAGGTTCCATTGCATTGTTCTGTGCTTTAACAACACCAAAAAGCATAATGAACTCACACTTTAACCAAAAAAAACCCAAAGATATTACACTTATCTCCCGTGAAGAAGATTGCTTCATTAAAACCAAAAGACAACATCACTAAATAATACCTCCTTGTCCATCAAACAAACTTGTTGGTATCCTGGATGAACCAAAATGTACAGAGTACTTGTAAGCACAACCCTCACTTGAAAAAGGTAAGAAATGGGATTGTTATTCATGCACAAGCAGGTATGGCGCATGAAGAACAAATACTTTTCCATCCTTTTTCAAAACTTGCCGCCTTGAGAAGAAGAGAAAATCAAAAACCTCCCGCTCAAAAAAACTCGGATTTGGAGTGGTAGTGGTTGTGCAATCGGGAAGACAATGAGGGAGACAATGCAAGATGATGGGTTGCAGGGACGAAGTTCGGTTAGCAGAGTTGGATTCGTTACATTCAAAAGTGTAATGAAGAAAGAGAGTGGTGTCTTTTTTCAATAAAATAAGGCACCATAGTGGGAATAAAAAACTATACTCAAGATGCATTGTTTTGAATTAAAAAACACCCTACATGTCAGTTAATGGAATAAAGAACTCAAAAACGACGCACGTGCCCTCCAATATTATATGTGGATTTATTGGCTTGCTTTGTCCACATCACCATCCCAAGGGATCTCTTACAAGGCCCCTTTTTGAGTCCAAATTTTCCCTAATGCCTTCCCATGATGAATATTGCTCCTAATCTGTGAGGTTAGTTTCTATAGCAACAACTGGCCATATCTTGGGTGGTGGATTGGGCTTTGGGTCTATGTTGGTGTCCATAATATAGTAATGAAGCACGTGGCTAAGGCAAAACCACATCCATTGTCTAATGAGACCATTAGGGTGCTTGCAATAGCCTTCAAAAGATGGTGCAGGCACACCCTTTGGCAGATTTGGCTATGTGTTACCCACACCTCTTACCCCCATGAGGCGTTTTGCTGTATGTGACCTTGCTGCCAATGCATGTTCTTCGGATTGCCCACATTGCTTCATTCACCTTGCGGTCAATGACACAGTACTCTGTGACTTCCACTACTCTTTCTGGAGAGTACTACTTGTATCATGCTTCTTAAAAATGATCTTCCGTGGCCTCCCACCATACTTGTGGTCTCATTCATGTGCGCTATACTCTGGTCGAGATGCGTGGCCTCATCATCAATATCAATGACCATAGTGGCGATGGGGTTGATCTCTTGTGACGTGCACTTTCTTTATCACCGGTGAGAGGGGTAGGCGCCTTATACATGGGTGTTCCTTTAGTTACCTAATTAACTGTTTGGTGGATCACTAGGGATAGGCTTGTAGACAATCGTTCTTTTAGTTTCTCCAAGCTTGGTCCTCTCCCCATGTCCTTGCCTTGAGAGTAAGAGACTACCTTAGTGCTTTGCAAAATTGCATTTGTCATATCGGTAGTACATGCATCGTAAAGAGAAATCTTGCGTCTATATTCTTTCCTGCAAGCCAACTTCCATGCTTGCTTTCTGCTAGGTTTGTTTTTGGGATATTTGGACCATCAATACTTCTCTCTATTGTTATCATTATTGAATCCCAATGTGCTATGTGCACCTCCCACCAGCTCAACCAAGAGTCCATTGTTGCTAACATATTCTTATTCATCACATGACCATTGTGCCACCATTAACATATCAATTGAGCCTCCATTGATGCAGCATTAGGGAAAAAGGGCGCTCATTTTGGGGCCCTATAAGAAATTCACTATTTTTTGATTTATTTCTCTCCTAAAAGACCTCAAAAATAATAAAATACGGAAACGTGGTTCAGAACTGTCAGTAAGGACTACAGAACTGTCAGTTCAGAAAGGAATAAGATAATCTTTTGTCTAACTAACACAATTTTGCATTAAATATCTCCTTAGTTTTTTTTTGTTTCCTGAAGATTCGACATCTCTTTTGACGACGTGTGCAGGCCTCTCATAAAGAATCCATCACTGAACTTGATGATTGCACTTTTTCAAAATATTTACATGGATACTACCACACTTCCACGATTCATGTTACAAAAAGACTATGAGATTGACAAGCATATTGAAGAAATATTTCATGGTTGTAAAGGAACCACTGTGTATAACCCTTGGAACAATATATTTGTAGATCTACAACAACTTCATAGAAGAATGGTCGAGTTTTATAGAATAACATTTGAGGAGTGCAAAGGCATCTTGAAATTTGTTATCAAACTGGATGAGTGTGAGGTTGTAAAGGAAAAGAAAATGGAAAGGATTACTATTACATTGATGAATGGAGCACTTGATACATCAATATATTTGTGGATCTACAACAACTTCATAGAAGAATGGTCGAGTTTTATAGAATAACATTTGAGGAGTGCAAAGGCATCTTGAAATTTGTTATCAAACTGGATGAGTGTGAGGTTGTAAAGGAAAAGAAAATGGAAAGGATTACTATTACATTGATGAATGGAGCACTTGATACATCATTGACTGAAGCAAGTTCTAAGTATTTTAGTGTGCAGTTAGAGAAACACATGGTGGTTAGGCTCGTTCCAGGTATGATCATTTTTTTGTTTCATACTTGATTTTAGTCATTGTTTTCAAATCTTTTATAGTAAGACTTTTGTTTTCTATAATCACAGGTAAAGATAGAAGACCATGAAACACTAGATTGGGTGTTTCACCACACGGAAATACCAAGAATAAATAAAAGACAAGTGCGAGGAGAGAATCTCCATGTTGCAGGAAAAGGTGATTTTCAAGTAGAGTGGTACATGGCGGGGGATCTTAAAACACTTAAGTGCATGTATAACGTTAGTAAAGGAGGCAACTCAAAGTCTCCTTGTCTTTACTGCAAAGAATCAGCTCAAGTAATGGATTCCAAATGGTGGAAGAGAGCACCTAATAGAGATAAAGTTGACCCTGACTTCAAGGCCATTCTTGACATTCCACTATGTAATGTTCACATATGCTCATTGCATGGTCTATGTCGAATTATTGAGAAATTGGTATTTTTGTATATTGGATTTGCTTGGAAACTTTGTCCCAAAAAAAATAGAAAGGATGCTCTTCAAGCATTGGAAAAAGTGTTATCTGATATAGGTCTGCATGGAGGTGATGTTCATATCATAAAGGATTTTAAAAAGTCTACCAATGGCAAGGAGGTACCAATCAAGCCCTCTATTGGTGGTGTTAAGGCAAGAAGATTCTTGTCTCGACCCAAACACAGTAGTAAGCAAGTAAGGCAAGGTAGAACAGTTTCAAGGATTAATTATGGATTGTGGAAGCAAGTCCATAATGCCGTGAAAGATCATGAGGCAGATGGAGAAGCATGAAATGTGAAGGCAGAGGTGTGGAGGTCTCTTGATCAACTCTTCATGTTCTGTGACAATGTAACATGGAAAAAAAGTGATTATAAGAACTTTGAAGAGGCAATTAAACATTTTGGGAAGTCAATGAAAGACGCATGGACAGCCTGCAATATAACTCACTACATGGTAAAGTTCTGTCTTCTTCTTTTACTTAAGTGTGATCCTCTTTTTTTTTATAACGTACTATGCATTCTTATGTCTCTGTGAAAACAGCATATCATCTACAACCACCTTCCCTATTTTGTCAAAAAGTATGGATGCCCAGCAATTTGGTCTACCCAAGGCATGGAGAAGTCTCACTACATGGCACGTAATGCATTTTTCAGACACACAACACACTACGGAGGGAGTCAAAAGGCAAATAGTCTGAAGGAAGTCTTCCAATGGTTTTACCGAGGCATACTACAGAGGCTGCATGCTAAAAGAAAAGTTGCTAGCTCCAAAGTCAAGCTTGCTTTTATTCTAGCCCAAAAGCAAAGACGAAGACAAACTTTGGACAATTCAATGGCAGCAGAGAGACATAGACAATGGAGGGATTCGAAGATATTTAGAAACCATAAATGGACAAGTAAACATGAATAGCAGTTTGTAACTTATTGTGGTGTTATGTCCACATGTTTTCAAACTCAATCAATAGATTTTTATTTTGTGGAACAAGTGACTCTTGGTGTTATGCCTATATGTTTTGAGACTCCACCAAAAGTATTTCTTTTGTGAAACATGTGATCTATATTAAACAAGCATCAATACATCCATGAGCTACACACAAAAAATTCAATCAATACTACTTAATTATGCTAGACACACTATTGATCCTTACCAATAAGGTACTGAGTGTGTACTGAGTGTCAAACGCTTTTAGAAGCTACTAAGTGTGTACTGAGTGTCAAACGCTTTTAGAAGCTACTAAGTGTGTACTGAGTGTCAAACGCTTTTAGAAGCTACTGAGTGTGGGAAGAGTATTGAAGTGTCGTACGGTGATGGGACAAATGCAAAAGGAAAAGGTAGAGGATCAAAGACTTTGTACAAATCAGTTCAACTTCAACATAATGTTTGTGCTATATTTTGACTAAATCCTATTACTTCCAGGGCCTACCCATCGGAACTCTCTTTTTGATCTTGATTGGACTCTTTTTCCTGGAGAGTGATATCTAATTCTTGCTCTGCCATTTCTGTTGCCACAGGAACATCCTCTTTTTCCTCTGCTTCAAATGTGTCTTGTTCTTCAGCCTCCTGTCCTTGCTCTTCTAGAGAGTACTGACTAAAGATAATGTACATAAGGAATGCCATGGTTTCCTCAAGCACTCTACACTTTCTGGTGTGCAAGCTACAGTTGAATTTATATTTCTCAGACAGGCTATCAAATCTTCTATTCACATGGTACCTCAGCCTGTCAATGGAGACAATATGATTTATATGCACAAAAACCTTTTCACCTTCCACAATTCTTCCTGCCTCTGGTAGTTGTTTGAAGGTATCCCAATGATCTGAAAGAAAATCTCTGTGATGCTCCAATACAGAGCTCATAGTGAACTCCCTGTTTGAAAATATTGTGGTATATGTGGAAGTTCCTCTAAGCCTTGCATTTGTGAAGAAAGTCAAATAGGAGCAAATATGGAGATTTGTGCTCTTCTGATTCCTTTTGTTTTGAGAGGGAAGACTCAGCTTTCTGCTCCAGTCTCTTCCTTTTGCCTGAACCAAAATTTATATATCATGAATTCTATATGCTGACATATGTAATCAGGGAATGTATAGGATATCACCAAACAACTCCCTTCATGAGCACACATGACTCACCTGGTGATTGCTGTGGTCTAAGTATAGCAGCAGAAAAGTCCAACTTTCTCTTGAAAGGAGGGGCCTGAGAATCAACTTTTCCAAAGCAAAAACTTTTCTCATCATCAAGGAAGAAATCCCCAGGGCCAAAGAAAGCAAAACAATGAGGAAGAAGTGAAAACCAAAAGGGACACATGAATTTGCAAGAAAACGCGATGTAGGGCCATTTGGAAAATGTCAAGTATTCTCCTCGCATTTTGTTGTGCAAATTTTCCATTTCTATTGCTATCCATCTCCAATCAAATGCTAGGATAACCTCAAAGATTCCTGGACAGTAGATGATACTAGGAAGAATTCCCCAGGGCCAAAGAAAGCAAAACAATGAGGAAGAAATGAAAACCAAAAGAAATATAGGAATTTGCAGGAAAACGCGATATCGGGCTATTTGGAAAATTTTAAGCACTCTCCTCGCATTTTGTTGCAAACTTCTAGGTTCTATTGATATCCATCTCCAATCACATAGATAGCTTCTAGGTCAATAAGACTCTCTATATCCTTATCTTCTTGTTTAATAGTATAACACACATACTTTTGGGATGTGATGTAGCTTAGATATTAGGATAAATACCACAAGTAGGAAGACTTTTGTATTGGACTGGTTGAAATGACTGAAGGCATGTTCCAGCAGGCTGCCTCATGAATTTGCAGGAAAACGCAAGGAGAAAGCTTTAGGAATTTCAAACAGCCGAAATCGCATTTTGTTGCAAATATAAAACTAGAATGTGGAAATTTGGGATATGGGATGTGGTGGATGGGAATTGCCCAGATATCTGGACAATGAGCTCCCTTTTTCCCTAATGCTTCACTGGTAGGAGCCATGCGCCACTTCCTCCTTGTTGGTATGTAACACACACATACTTTATTGTGTGGGAAACCATGCCCTGCTCTCAATGAAATAGGCAAGACCTCTCCCTATCTATCAGGACGTTATCTTTCCCACCATTGAACACATGTCGAGCTACATTCCAGTTAGCCTGAGCCTCGTTTGCCATGAAACCAAAGAAATCTTCCCTTTCACAACCATGGTTTTCCATCACTTCATTAATGCATTCCCAGAACTGACATTGGGCCTCCATATCCTTCTCTTTCATTTCACGTCGCAATTGTTAGAAGATCTTGCATGCTATGTGAAAACTCTAGTCATTTATGATGTAACACACTTGACTACTTTTATACTCTACATTCATAATATGCTACCTTGGATCATACTCATGACAAGCATGGTCACCCAATTTGATGTTCGTCAGGTGTGGTTGAACTATATCCATGCATGTCGTAGGTCACCAGAGCCGGTCCGTCGCATTCGATTCACTAAATCCAACCTTGAAGCAGGTCCAATGGTGGACCTCTTGAAAATAAAGCACTTCTCACCTGAGGACCCTTGTCCCAGGAACCTTCTTCCATGGAAGAAGTCGTAAGTGCACTCTCGTTTCAGCCTCAGCAGAAGTGCATCCAAGCGGCTGAAAGAGAGTATAACGAAGCATCAACTATATGGAGTAATTGGCTGAAAGAGAGTCCTCAAGTATATAGAACTCCTCCCCCTCATGATTAGGGTTGCCTCTCATGAGGTACATGCAGCTCTCGGGACCCAATATTTACTATTGCTTGCTACTTGTTTTTGTAAGAACTTTGCACTCACGAGAACTCAGCCATTGTTGAAACGTAGATTCTTGTTAGAAGCTGGGAAAGTGATTGTTGTTAACCCATGGCGAACATTGCGACGTACTATATTTTACGTCATTAATTTAAATATTCTGAGTCATGGGCCGGGCTTGTCGGCACCATATGTTAAGGATGAAGGGATTGGGTGATCGCCGATGAGAGGCGCACCTTGGATATCAGTAGGATAAGGGTTAGGGTCGGCCGGCCATGTATGGGCGCCCAAGTGTGAACGGCCAAGTCACCTATAAGAGTCAAATGTAACCCTAAAATCCTCATTCTCATGTGTTGTGAATACAAGAGTGCCCTTGCCTTATCTCCTTGGTTTCCTTCTCCTGCGTGTTTGTGAGAGAGAGTGAGAGAGTGAGAGAGCGATCGAGCGCACTGTGTAGCAGCACGGCGACGGCGGCGAGGCGGTAGAGCGGCGACGGCAGCTCCTCCTTCACGGCTGCGACACGGGAATCCTTCAAGGCGGCAGTTAAGCGTGTTACCATATTATAGTAGTGATGTGTGTGAACACACTTAGGACCGCCGGGGCACTTTTTCCCTCACTAGGAGGTTTTTTCCCCCGTGCATTGTATATACGCCCATTATCTTCTAGGGCTTGTAATCTTTCATTTTTGGCACTCATAATACACTACTGTGTTGTGCTCAAGCTTCCTCATCTTCTTGAAGTTGTGTGTGCATTCCTGCAACCCTAATTCCAACAATTGGTATCAGAGCAGGCTTCCTCCTCCCGGGCAGCATCACCGGCACCTGCCGCTTCATCTCCTCCGATTGCGACGAGGTTTCACGAGCGTCTGCAGGTTAGTATATGCTGCGGGAAAGCCCAAAGGGTTAGTTCGTTTCAGAATTTTGATCTGAAGTCATTTCGCCCTCCGTTTTTGCATTCCAAGTACTGCGCAGGCAAAATCGTCCTACTGTGCAGATTTTCTGTCAAGATTAAAATCTGCAGGACAGGTGCCCATTCGTCTGTTTTGGGCTGTGCTACATAGCACAGGTCGATTTTATACAGGTTTACCTCTTACAGACAGCATTTACATCTAGTAGTACAGTCATTGGCCATGGCTGACAACAATGATGTATTCCGCATGTTGGCTGCTGAGGATAAGTTGGATGGCACCAACTATCCATTGTGGGCATATATGATGCGACATGTATTGGTAGCAAAGGGGTTATGGAACATTGTGCAGGGTATTGATGCACGTCCTATTGTGGCTGGGAATGCTGCAAACACATCAGAAACAGGTACTGTAGATGATGGTGCAGGCACAAGTGCTGTAGCAGCTGTTCGAGAACCACCACTTTCAGCAGAGCAGATTCGTTGGGATGGTAGAGATGCGCAGGCTCATGCCTTGATTGCGCTGTCTGTCAAACGTACCATTATCCCACATATTCGCTCCTGCAGGACTTCTAAGGATGCTTGGGATGTACTTGCCACATTGTATCAGGCAAGAAATGAGGCTCGTGTTGCTTACCTCCGAAAACAGTTGGAGAGTGAGCATATGAACGAAGGTGATTCTATGGATAGCTTTTTGACAAAGATCAAGGATTTCAAAGAGCAGCTCATTTCTGCAGATGAAATCCTGTCAGACAGTTCACTTGTGCAGACTGTTTTGAATGGTCTACCAGATTCTTATCAGGGTTTTGCTTCCACTCTTCGCTTGATGATGAAAGGCAATCCCAATGCCTTATCATTTGAGGAGTTAGTTTCTGTTTTGCTGCAAGAAGACCAGTCAAGGAAAAACAGGAATATTATGCGTGTCGCAGATCAAGCTTTCGTTGCTAGTCAGAGAAGCGGGAAAGGTAAAGCTGGCTTTTCTTCTAGTAAGCAGAAATCTGCAAATGCTACGCAACCAAAGAAGGAAGACAAAGATGAGAAGAAGGGTGACAAACAGAAGACATTTTGCAAGTACTGTAAGGGAAATGATCATGTCATCAAAGCTTGTCCTAAGCTGGCTGCGAAAGAGGCTAAGAAGAAAGAGGCTGGTATGGCTGTTGCAGATGCCTCTCCTTCTAACAATGAATCTGCTAATGTTGTGCAAGATACAGAATGGGCATTCAATGCGCAGTGCAGTTATGACCCATCTTTGCATGACACATGTATGTCTGTAGTAGATTCAGATGTATGGTACTTTGACAGTGGTGCCACTAAGCATATCACCTCGCAGCGCAGTTTATTCACTTTCCTTGAGTCTGCTCCCACAGGGAATACTGTCACTTGTGCCAATAACTCCTCTTATCCCGTTAAAGGAGTTGGACAGATTGTGCTGAATGTTGCAAATTGCAACACCTTTACACTTTTTGATGCATTGTATGTGCCAGGGATCAAAAAGAATCTGCTGTCAGTCTCCGCATTTGCCAAAACAGGTTTGGTTGTAAAATTTGTGGATGACAGATGTACTGTTCATGATCTCTCTTGTGGTGACATCATTGTAGCATCTGGTTCACTATGTCGAGGGCTGTATAAGCTCAATATGGATGGCAAATGTGTAGAGGATTCAGCATGTGCTATTATGGATACGCAGGCTATTTCAAATGCAAAACTGTGGCATGCACGTTTTGGTCATCTGAATTTTGCAAGTTTGCTGCGCCTGCAGAAATCTGAAATGGTGTCTTCTTTGCCTAAGCTTGAGGCACCTGTCAAGCATGTTTGTGAGGGCTACATATTGGGTAAAATGCAGCGTGCTTCCTTTCCCAAAGATGGATCAGTGAGAGCTGAACGCAGATTGCAGCTTGTTCACAGTGATGTTTGTGGTCCCATGCAAACTCCATCATTTGGAAACTACCTTTACTTCGTGACTTTCATTGATGATTTTACCAGGCATGCATGGGTATATCCTTTGAAGGCAAAGTCCGAAGTGTTTTTGTGCTTCAAACAGTTTTTGGTTATGGCTGAAAATGTGTCAGAAAGTAAGATGGGCACCCTCCGTTCAGATCGAGGGGTGGAGTATATGTCTTCAGAATTTAATGCATTTCTGGCTGAGCGTGGGATAAAACACCAATGTACAGTGCCGTATACACCACAGCAAAATGGTGTGGCTGAGAGAAAAAACAGGTCTCTCATGGAAATGGCAAGATGTATGGTTAAGAGTCAAAGTCTACCACATGGTTTTTGGCTTGAGGCTGTCATGTGTGC
This sequence comes from Cibotium barometz, assembly GCF_041138505.1. Lineage (NCBI taxonomy): Eukaryota > Viridiplantae > Streptophyta > Polypodiopsida > Cyatheales > Cibotiaceae > Cibotium > Cibotium barometz. Next base: position 36,680,385 of record NC_141048.1, on the reverse strand, counting down.
CACTTATGTACTAAACAGGTGTCCCACCAAAGCATTACAGGTTGTCACTCCATATGAGGCTTGGCATAGCCGCAAGCCATCTGTTGGCCATTTACGTGTTTTTGGTTGCCTGGCATATGCATTAGTGCCTGTGCAACATCGCAGAAAATTGGATGACAAAGCTGTCAAATGTATTTTTGTTGGATATAGTGCTGAGAGCAAAGGCTATCGTTTGTATCATCCACAAACAAAGCGCATTTTGGTTAGCCGTGATGTTGTATTTGTGGAAGATGCAGTTCAGCCCTTGGTTTCATGTACTAAGGAGACAGATATCAGCTCACGTGATGTCTATGATACATTGTTGCCTCTTTTCAGTGGTGCACAGTCAAGTGCAATACCTCATGAGGCAGTTTTTCAGCCTATGCAGGTTTTAAATGATGGCACAGATCAGCCTATATCTGATGCAGATGTGCATGATGCACTTGAGGATGAGAGACAAGAGATTGAGGGCTCTAGGAACATGCCTAGATGGCTGGTGCAGACTTTGCGTGACAGCAAGTTGGATGCCCCTTTGTCTAGTCGCACTCGTTCTGGCTCTCATGGTGCCTCTTATGCGTCAGATTGTTATGCATTGGCTGTTTCTAGTATGTGCGATGAAAGTGAGCCTGTTTCATTTGATGAGGCACAAAGTTCAGAAAATTGGATGGCTGCTATGCAAGCAGAATACGATGCTATTATGAAGAATAGTACATGGTCTTTATGTGACTTGCCCCCTGGCAAGAAGGCCATTGGCACTAAGTGGGTATACAAATTGAAGCGTAAGCCTGATGGCACAGTGGATCGCCATAAGGCTAGGCTTGTTGCAAAAGGTTATGCTCAAGAGAAGGGCATTGATTTTGATGAGACTTTTGCTCCCACATGTCGTATGACCACTGTTCGTAGCATCTGTGCATTAGCAGCTCATAATGGTTGGAATGTACATCAGCTGGACATAAAGACTGCGTTCTTAAATGGAGATTTGCATGAGGAGGTGTATGTATCGCAGCCTCGTGGTTTTGTTCAAAGAGGGCAGGAAAACAAAGTGTGCAGGTTAAAAAAGGCTTTATATGGTTTAAAGCAAGCTCCACGAGCTTGGTATGAAAAAATACATGCATATTTGACTGCACATGGGTTTCAGAATAGTCCAACAGAAAGCACTTTGTATGTTAAACGTGTGGATGGTGTACATCTAATCATTGCTCTCTATGTCGATGACATGCTGCTCACAGGACCAAATGAGAGTCATATTGCTGATTTTAAGGCTGATTTGAATGCCTCTTTTGAGATGTCAGATTTGGGGCATTTGCATCATTATTTGGGGATACAATTTAAGCAGTGTGATGGAGGTATTGCTTTGTGTCAGACAAAGTATATTGAAACATTGTTGCGGAGATTTGGCCTTGAAGACTGCAAGCCTATTGCTACTCCAATGGAGACAGGTTTGAAGTTGAGTCTTCATGATGCTGGAGATCACTTTGATGTCACACTCTATCAGACAGCTGTTGGTTGCCTCATTTATGTATGCATTACGAGGCCAGACATTCAGTTTGCAGTCTCACAGGTGAGCAGATTTATGCATAGCCCAGGCATTAAGCATTGGCAGGCAGTGAAGCGTATCTTTCGCTATTTGAGTGGTACTCGGCATCTTGGGTTGTTTTATCCCAAGGGGGGATCATTGCCGCCAGATTTACATGCTTTTTCAGATTCTGACTGGGCTGGTTGTTATGACACACGCGTGTCCACGAGTGGTTTTTGCTTCATGCTTGGAAGCTCATGCATATCATGGTTGAGCAAGAAGCAGCCTACTGTGGCCACTTCTAGTTGTGAAGCTGAGTACAGGGTAGCTTTCACAGCTACGGTTGAGTGTGTGTGGCTCAGACGCCTTATGGCTGATTTGGGTGTTGGGCAGCCATCTGCCACCACCATTTTCACTGACAGTCAGAGCGCATTGGCAGTTGCGCGGAACCCAGTGTTCCATGCTCGTACGAAGCACATTGAGGTGCACTACCATTATGTCAGGGAGAGACTCTCTGCAGGAGAGATCAGTTTGGCTTATGTGCCAACACAGGATAACCTTGCAGACCTTTTCACAAAGGCTCTGCCTCGTGAGAAGTTCGAAGCTTTTCGCAAAGCTTTGGGCTTACTCCCTTTTGTGGATTCGTCCACATAGCTAGACACTTCCCTATACATGAGTGCTAGCTCCTGTTCACCGCATCACTCCAGGGGGGATTTGTTACCATATTATAGTAGTGATGTGTGTGAACACACTTAGGACCGCCGGGGCACTTTTTCCCTCACTAGGAGGTTTTTTCCCCCGTGCATTGTACATACGCCCATTATCTTCTAGGGCTTGTAATCTTTCATTTTTGGCACTCATAATACACTACTGTGTTGTGCTCAAGCTTCCTCATCTTCTTGAAGTTGTGTGTGCATTCCTGCAACCCTAATTCCAACAAAGCGGTGAGTGACACACCTTTTGCATTCTGTTTTGAGCTTGCCTTCCTGGTTGTATACTTGCAGCCATTCGTGGCTCGCATACGGTGTCCGGCAAGTCCCCAGCTACGACATGTGCGACAAAAGCGCACATTTTTGGCGCCGCTGCCGGGGAGTTGCCCTGCACCAAGCTCCAATTTGTAGCTCGGCTGCTGCGTGAAGTTTAATCTACACTGTAGGAAAGCGACTGTGTGTTTATTGTTAAGGTGAATCTGTGTTGCATTTCTGTTTCTTTTGTTATATTTTCGCTCCGCGTGTGGGCATGCGTTTTGTTATCTGGTTTCTGCGTGTGAGAGGGATTTTTGAATCCCCAGATCTGCGCTGTGTGTGCGAACTGCACCGCGGCCAAGGCTGAACCCTAAGGAAACCCTAGAAAACTTATCTCACAAAAAAAAAACAGAAAATAAAAAATAAAAAAATTATAAAAAATAAAAAATAAAAAATTAAATTTTATTTTCAAAGAAAGAACCAAACATGTGGAGAGGAAAGATTTTCTAATTGGAGAAAAAAAAATTTGAAAAGAAAGAACCCCAAACGACCCACGACCCCGACCCCGGCCTCGGTCTCAGTCTTTTGATATATATATATAGGAGAGTGAGCCTCCATAGCTTTCTTTCAAGTGAGAGCTTATGGGAAGTTGTGCCCTATATGTAGCCCACTCCCCAAGGAGTAAAGTGAGCATGTGGGATAAAGCCCTCACCCTTTCCTCCACAAGCAAATAGGCTTTTGCCCCTTTCCCCCAAAGGAAACGGACTGTTTTGAGGACTACAGGAGCTCTGGATAGGCGAACACGGTGCTGTAAAGCACACTAGGACCCTTTGAACGATACGCTCGTTTCGAGCTATCACACGTCCTAGTCCAAGTTCGACCGTAGGTAAGGGGGTCAAAACAGGTTAAAAACAACACAAAAACAAGTAAAAACGGGGTGCGAAACACCTAAGAAACCACTTGTGTGAGTTTCAAGGGTAGTTACCAACGCACGTAGGGTACCCACGTCACATGCATCTACGCTCTGGTTGGGTGCTAGAGCCTGAACCACTAGAAAGCGTTTCAGTCTACGCAGGCTCACACCATCCCTCCACGTTGGCATCTTGGCCTTCGGCTGGAACCCAAGGGAGTGCAACCCAAGATCCACGAATAGTGGATAGTGACTCATCCTCTGACTCAGAAGCCATGGAAGGGCACCCTACCAAGAACCCTGAGGAGACAAGCCAAAACATGCCAATGTGGGCCCCACAACCCGGATCTAGCATGTTTAGTCGTCTAATAGAGACCTTTAGTAGAGCTACATGCTCTGAACATGCGACAAGCGAAGTAAATGAGGAAGGAGGGGTAGTAGATTCGCCATTCACATCTTATGTAGACCCTACCCTCCCAAAGAGTGTCCATGTGGATATTCTACCCACTTCGTTTAATGAGGGCCCTACTGAGCTACCACATTCCGATGCTCTTCCTAAAGTAGAGGTCCCTAGAAGCCAATCCATAAGAAGTGACATTGCGTCCACTTCAAGAGAACCATTTGGCACACCAAGTCTAGATGGGATATTTCTCAATGAAAATTGGGAATATGATCTACACACAGAGACTCTAACGGACCTATACACGGGTTACACATACCATGTAGGTTGGTTAGAAGTCCTACGATCCACATCTACTAGCGCCACTAATCTAGAGGAGCAACAGCAAATGATATGTGATGTTATTCATAGAATTATCCTAATTGAGAGGCAAAATAGGGGAGTGGACCTAGTTTCCACTGGCCCTATGAGGTTTTTGGATACGGGCAAGGCCAAACAACCAACCCTATCACAATTGGAGACTCCCTCGGTGAGTCCCCTAGACCCTTCATATGTTGTTTCGCCTGGAGTCTCAATGCAAGTTGAGCCCACGAGTAGTAACTTTACCTTTCCAACCTTGGCTCAACTTTCCATTAGGGAATCCACAATGCCTACCCCAATGATGAGCATGACAGAAAGTGCACCTATTACCACTGTAGTTAGTACGACACCACTACCTAGTGGAACAGTACCTACAACAGTGCATGGTAGTGCCTATCGGCCTTATGTACCTATTGCTACTCATGCCCATGTAGCTCCTACACCTCCTAGTATGCCAATGGCGTATGCTCCAAGACTGCCTTATCACAACCCTTATCCAAGAGGAGCTAGGCCTAGCTACATATCATATCCTACGTCATTTGCCAACATACTCAGACCAACGCCAACTCCTATCAGCCAGGCTATCCCAGAAGTGCCTCCACCAACTATGCCTGCTCACTTAGGTGATCTTGCAGCATTTGCTCAGACGATCGGACGATCCATTGTTGCAGAAAACATGCGGGGCATGCCTGAGAGAGAACCTAGAAGCAAGGCAGTACAAGTGGCTAAGCTCACTCAAAACTTCAGTGGTAACGAGGATGTTAGGAAGCACATTGAAGTCTTTGAACACGTGTGTGATTCCTTGGAAGAGCACAATGAGCTGCATAAGTGTAAAGCCTTAGGCTTAACCTTAAGTGGGAAGGCCGGAGATTGGTATCGAACCTTAAGGGTTGAAGAGCGCACTCACTACCCCACTCTCAAGAGATTGTTCTTGAAAGAATACATACGTGAGGGTGTGCTTTGGGGGGTAGCATCTCAACTCCAAAAAGTTGAACGCGAGGAAGGGGAGTCAGTGAGAGACTTTATAAGTCGATTGAAGCATCTAAATTCTCGCTGCACTCCCGATGAACGCTTCAATAACAACCAACTCCTCGATAGATTTATCCGAGGATTGCGCCACGAGGACATTTACAATGGCCTAGTCATTAGAGGTCTTACAACGTGGGAAGCAGTCACTGCCAATGCAATCCAGTTAGAAGACAACTTGATGATTGCAGGTAAAAAGGTGTCTTCAGAAACAAAATCCGTTAGTTTGCAAGTATCTGGGCACGAGCCAATGACGGTAAAACCAATTGCCAAGGAGCCCAAGATATCTGAAATGTCTGTGTGTGACCGACCTTACTAAGGCTCTCCAAGAATACTTTAGGGGTAATCGAGCTCCTCAGAATAGCCATATGTACCCAAGAAGAGAGCAACAATGGTGTTCGGTGTGCTTAGGACCACATAGCACGAGTGAATGTCCTACATTTAGAGTCAAATTCAATGGAAATTGCAATGCATGTGGTAAGTATGGCCATCAATCTAAAGATTGCCTAACACTTAAGCGAATGTTGGCAAACCAGGCACCACTAGCTTGGTCAAACACACCTCAAGTACCCGCGCTAATGCCTGCACAACCTATCGAGCAACCGTCACAGCACATAGTTCCAAGGAACCCGAATGTAGTCCAGTCTGTGCCGTTACCACCGCCAGTGCTAGGACCACAACCTCCACATCCAAGGATTACCCCTGTAAACCAGATGGGTTGTGAGTCACATAGTGCATGTGGGGATTATGAAGAGGAGATAGACCCCACTGCTCCATACGGGATTGATACGTTTGAAATGATTCCCCAGTACTACATGGAGGATCATTTCGGGCAAGTCAAGCCTGTATATCAAGCGGCTGCTCTTGCCACAAGAGGGCAAAACCTTAATACCATGGCAAGGAGAACACCTCTTCAATGCTACGAGTGTGGTGGACCGCATCGTGTAGCGGAGTGCCCTAATAGGCTATAGAAGATCGCCACTCAAATGCAACCAAATCAAGGGAGCACATCGGGAATGTCGGTACTTACATGTAATCGTTGTGGCATAGATCATTTGATCGCTCAATATCCACATAATCCTAATGCACCCAAGATTACGCCATTGAATTTGGTTGAGGTCACCCACCAAGCACGAGGAACCACACCTGTTGTACCCGCGAATGTAGTTACACGGTCAATGCTTCAAAATCAAAACTACATTCTTGAAGAGAGGGATACTACATCAATCGCTCAGGCAAAGAAAAAGAAAACATGACGAAAGAGATCGCTTAATGCCACGAGCTCCAAGCCCAGTTCAAAGGCCAACATAGGGACAGGAGACGACCCCGTGTATATGAATGATCCTGAAGATGATTCTGATTCAATAGAAACCATGGGGACCAAAGCCACTACCTTAAGGGAGGAACCCACTCGGGAGCTCAACGAAGGAGAATCAAGTGAGTACATAAATAAGGGGAAACAGAAGCAAACTTCCTCGGCCCCACAACCAAGTCAGTTTATGCCCTCTCGACCACCCAAACTGACTGAGACTCCCCAAGACAAGCCACGTGGGCCAAAAACCCTCAAGAAAAAGATTGGAACTTACCCAAACCTAGTTGAGGAGATTGAACAAGTGCAACACTTAAGGGGTTTGGTGGAAGAAACACAAAGAGAACTGGAGCCAAACCCGAGAAAAATCAAAATTCCAGACACAGTGTTTCCTACGCAAGTTCAGCCTCACAGGAACCATAAACCGTTAGCTATACCGAGTATCATTCGAGAAGAAAGTGAGGATAGAACATCAGGAAGTGGGCAAACACCCTTTTTGCTTGAAAGAATGTTTAGTGAGGGAATGCCTGACCCCATCGAAGAGGAAGTGATTCCATCTTCACCAGTCCCTAGTCAAGGGGCGATGTCTCGAAAAGTACCGTTGAATGTGTCTAAGCTAATGGATTTCATGTCCTCTGAAATCAGAACCACGATCATATCCAAATTATACAGAGATCCTGAGCTATTCTTAGCTCTTCGGGCATTTCTCAATGGAGAACTAAAGGCGGGGTTACCACAATTTGCAAATATGGATAGACCCGACACGCTTCAAGATGAAGGGGAACATTGGGATCTACAACCCAACTTTGATGAAGATTCGGTCGTGGAAATACATGTGAACAAGTTGGGACAGTACTTTGAAGGTGACGAATCTAATGCCACCCTCCCCATTACTACCAAGGGATTAACTCTAAAGGGAATCCTTGATGGTGGTGCTGGAGTGAGCATTGTGACTAAAAACTGTTGGGAATCTATGGGAAGGCCTCACCTCGAAGTCACAAACATAGTGGTTAAGATGGCAAACGGAACCATAGCTAAACCTATTGGAATGTTAAGGGACCTCAAGATCAAGGTCCTGGGATACAAGGTAAAACATACCTTCATTGTAATGGATTTCTCCAAGCATCCTATGTCATATCAAATGATCTTAGGACGTCCTTTCATGAGGGAAGCACAAATGGTACATGACTGGTCGAAAAACCATGTCTACCTACAATTCTAGGACTCTGTCATTCGAGTTGATCTTGAGAATGGTCGTGCACATCCTTTAGGAAGCAAGGTTATCATCGATAATCGATCGGATACCACTGTTCATTCTGCCCCATTAAGGTATTGCTATACATGCAAAAAAGAGACTGATGATGGGAAAGATTCTCCTTACATGGATGTCCTACCGGGTATGACTGAGTCGGATAACATGGATTGGGTACACCTAGCGGCAACCTTAGACACATGGGGAAATAGAGGCACAAGTTGGGTAACACCTGAGGGGCAAGATATGCCACCGTTAGTGCCAATAAACATGATAGGTGTTATGCACATGACCCCTGATGGCAAGAAAGTGGCAAACTCCACCGACACTGAAAGTAGCAAAGACTCTGACCAATGCAACTCTGAGTATGAATCTCAAGAAGAAACTGACCCTGAGCCTGATGGGGAAAATGAATCAAATATTCACCCAAATGTGGAAGCAAGGTGCTCAAGGCCTGGGACAGTGGCCTCCTACAGTTCATCCGAAAGTGAAGATCGACCAAGTGAGTCCGAATCTGATAGAAACAAAAATCAAAAACTTGGTAAGAAGAAAACGAGACATAAGCGCCAATGCTATCGAGCTAATGTACGCACTGCAATAAACAAGGAAAGATCCACTGCAGAATGGCTTAGTTATGTAGGAGCCATTGACGCTCATCGGAAGATAGCGGATAATTGGGGACAATACCTCCAAAGTGTCATGTGGTGTATTCCGCAACCTCATGACGTCGCCCAATTAGAAATCGAAGAGAAGCCAAAACTAAGTCGTACTGCAAGAAGGCGGCAAAACCAAGAGTTGGCTCAACAACAAAAGGAGGCGGAATTAAAAGAAAAAAACCGGGCACAACAAGAACCAGTAGACTTACACCCCGCACCCGAACATTTCAAATCATTCACCACAGGGGAACGTAAAGTAGTCTACACAAAAGCCCAACGAACGCCTACCAATGGGAGTAGCGGTGTCTACGATGGCCCTGCGGTAGTTAAGGAGATAGACTTAGCAGATCTGGGTGAGGAGTCTAAACCAGTTTTTATTGCTCAAGACCTCACCAAGGCGGAAGAAGCTGCACTTACGAAGCTTCTTAAAGAATTCAAGGATATATTTGCTTGGACATATCATGATATGAAGGGTGTTCCACCTTCGGTGGTGCAACACACGATTCCAATGATTAGCACTGCTAAACCAGTCCAGCAATGTCCCTACCCAATGAATCCTAAGTACGCAAAGATTGTACAAGAGGAAATTGAAAAGCTGGTAAAATGTGGATTCATATACCCTATTGAGCACTCAGAATGGGTTTCTCCGATAGTCATCGTGCCAAAGAAGAATGGGAAACTCAGAGTGTGCGTTGATCTCAAAAAGGTTAATGCAGCCACCAGAAGGGATCATTACCCCTTGCCATATTCTGAACATGTGCTTGAAAGAGTGGCAGGCAAGGAGGCATATAGCTTTAAAACAGCATTTATCACGGAGTTTGGAGTGTTTGCCTTTCGCGTCATGGCTTTTGGCTTGACCAATGCACCTTCAACATTCCAACGATTGATAAACACGGCCTTTAAGGAATATCTAAGGGACTTCTGTGAAGCTTTCTTAGATGATCTTTGTGTTCATTCCTCTTGGGACGAGCACTTGATGTGTTTACGAAAGATATTTGAAAGGTGTAGATTATATCGCATCTCCTTGAATCCTTTCAAATGCCAATTTTGGGTTAAACACGGAGTTATCTTAGGATATATAGTGTCCAAAAATGGGATTTCCACTGACGAGAGTAAAATCAAGGTCATTCTGGAATTACCCCCACCCACCAACTACAAGGGAGTCCAACGCTTTATGGGCCACGTTGGTTATTATCGAAGGTTTATTCTCTTCTTCGTCGAGATAGCTCGACCATTGTATAAGCTTCTCATCGAGTTTATTTGGACCGAAGAATGTGACGGTGCCTATGAGCTATTAAAGAAGGCCTTGGCGAGTGCTCCAATCTTGAGAATGCCTAACTGGTATTTACTCTTCCATGTGCATATTGATGCATCAAACTTTGCTATTGGGTGTGTGTTAACTCAACCTGGAGAACACAAGCTAGACTACCCCATTAGCTTTGCCAGTCGCCAGTTGAACGATGCTGAGATGAACTACACCACTACGGAGCGAGAAGGGTTGGCAATGATATATGCAGTAAGGAAATTTCGTTATTACCTCCTTGCCACCAAGTTTGTTTTCTATGTGGATCATCAAGCATTGTTGTATCTGGTAAACAAACCATGCTCCACAGGAAGAATCACACGATGGCTATTGATTCTTCTTGAGTTTGATTTCACGGTTGTTGTGAGACCTGGCAAGAAACATGTTATGGCTGATCATTTGTCTCGCATGCCCAATGGTGAGACTCCTACGGGGGTTGATGATGACTTACCTGACACTTCCCTGTTCATGGTGGAGACAATGCCTGAATGGAGTGAGAAGATTGTTAACTTTTTGGTTAATGGCTTTCCACCCAAGGAGCTTCGTAAAGATCTAGCTCGAAAGCTGATCAAAGAATGCGAACCCTATTGCCTGATAGCCGGGACTTTTTATAAAAGAGGAAAGGATAACGTTCTTAGGCGTTGTGCCCGAGAGGATGAGTATCTATACATTTTACAAGAGGCACATATGGGCGTAGCCGGTGGTCACTTCTCAGGAGACTTAATTGCGCGAAAGATCTTACAATCAGGGTATTGGTGGCCCACTATGTTCCAAGATGCATCACTCTTTGTGAAGGGTTGCGATGAATGCCAACAATACAAGAAACCCAAGCAGAAAGATCAGATGCCCCTACATCTAATTAAAGTAAACCAACCATTTGAAAAGTGGGGTTTAGACTTTGTAGGTCCGATTAGCCCAGCGGCCCGCAACACACAATCTCGCTATATTATTGTGGCCACTGACTATATGACCAAATGGGCTGAAGCGATAGCGACACGTAAGGTAGATGCAAGGACAACAGCCAAGTTCCTCTTTGAAAATATAATCACACGATTCGGTTGTCCTTTTGAACTTGTGAGTGACAATGGTACGCATTTTATAAATGAAGTGATTAAGGAGCTCACAACAAATTTCATGATATCCCATCATAAATCTACTCCTTATTATCCGCAAGCGAATGGCCAAGCCGAGAGTACCAACAAGACTTTAATCTCTATTTTGACAAAGACAGTTGAAGCTCATCGCACGGATTGGGATCTAAAGCTTACGACAGCTTTATGGGCCTATCGTACTGCGTACAAAGTGGCTATTAATTGCACACCATTCAAAATGGTATATGGCCAAGAAGCAGTCATGCCGTGGGAATTTGTCATTCCTAGTCTTCGTGTTGCTACTCAAGAGGGTTGGGATGGTAATCCCTTAGCAGAGCATCTATATATCCTTGAGCGACTAAACGAAGAAAGACAATTGGCTGTATACAATGCCCTTGTGGAGAAGGATAGAAGGAAAAAATGGTTTGATCGCCATCTAAAGGACAAGGACATCAAGGTTGGGGATAAAGTCCTAATGTATGGAGTGCGAAACGAAAAGAAGAAGCTCAAATATGCTGGTAAGGGACCATATAGAGTATGTGAAATTACCTCGCAAGGTACCATTAGAGTGGAGACTCTCGATGGAGTTGAAACCATTGGATTCCTTAATGGGAGTAAATTCAAAAGGTACTATGACCCCCTGAGCCAAGAGGAGTTACATGCAATCCATCAAAAGAAGGCAGCTAAAGAACAGGCTGAGCTTAAAAAGATACAAGCGAGAGTCGAAGCCAAAGAACGTCAACAGCGTGCTAGGAGACAACGAGAAGCCAACTTGGGAATTACGCAAGTATTTTTCGAGGAAGCAGAGGAGGATGCACTAGAATCTGACCCACCTCTAAGATACCCAATTGAGTTACAGAGTCCTTACGGGGAGGTACTATATAAAGCATTATTGGATACAGGAGCTCAACACAATTTGCTATCATATGGCGTGTGGTGTCAACTGGGAAAACCACCTTTATCCAAGAGTTCTATCCAAGTTCAAGGAATCAACAAGAAGAAAACCCCTGTCTCAGGAATTCTGCACACTCCGGTTGCTTATGACAAGGGAACCATTATTCAAAGCTTTTTGGTTATGCCTGCTGGTACCATGGAAGGGACTGTAATCTTAGGGCGCAAATGGATGATTAAGTGCAATATCGATTGGGCAACCAGACAAGTCACAACGCAAGAACCAACACTAGGTCTGACCGCTCAAAATCCCGCACCTAAGTCATCCACTCAAATATTAGATAATGAAAAATCACAAAGTCCAGTGGCAAAACCATCTTCGATTGTTGGCCACCCCTCTAACGCTTCAACGCCAAGAGTGGAAACAGGCAAGGTGGTCCCTAAAGCTTCGCTTACTATGCCAAAGAGTACATACAAATGGGTCCCTAAAGGTTCGTTAACAGCTACTTCCCCTGCTCAATCTCGTTCAGCCACCAAGAAGCCTCGTAAAAGGAAAGCAGCTACCCACCCGAGAAAGGGCAATGTAACATCGCGATGGATCCCTAAAAAATTATTAGTAGCCCAAGGGTACTACGAGGGAAATGACCAGATTTGGGTCCCTAAACATAAGCTGAATCCCTCTACATCACCTGTAAAACCTTGCAAACCAATTGTTGCCACCCCAACGATAATTCAAGATCGTGGTAAGGGAAAGGTAACAGAGTACTCCACACCACTTCTTCCAGAGTTAGTTTGGATTCCCAAACGATATCGATCATTACCACCTAGCTCAGGAAGTGGGGAGCCACATGAAGCTTCTAGCTCCTCATGCCAGGCACACGCTGATATAGAAGTTTCTACATGCTCTACACCTACTCTTGCCAACACCCAACAAAAAATCGATGAGTCTACGTCTCCCCTTGTAATAGTATCATCGGAAACCATTTCCTCCATTCGTCAATGGGAGCGTACACTACCATCTCTGCAATTGGATGTGGCCACAAGGGTCATAAAAAGCTATCTGCCCACATCACAACCTTTGACCCGCTGGACAAATTGGTTCCAAGAGGCTGCAACATCATTGCAAATAATATGATCTACCCAAGGAAAGGGGGAGCATGTACTCACGCTCGACATTCTAATGCTTCCTCCTTATAACCTTCTCCCCTGACCATGTAATTGCCAAATTCAAGGGGATGTATATATATAGCTTCATACATTAAAAAAAAACAAAGAAAAGAAAAACAAAAAATAGTAAAAAGAGCAAGAGCACAAAAACAAGAGAAATATCCGTATACAATCAAGAACTAGATTGACCTGTCATAAACCTACTGATGCTATATCTGTGTTTGCAGATATGGCAGATGCCCGATCATCATACACTTCATCCACTCCTACCTTTGGTGAGAGGTATCATCTATACCTTTCTCAGATATTTCACATGTGCTATCCTGTTATTGAAACTGAATGGGATAATATAGATGTACTAGCCAGAGAAGAAAATGTTGAAGAATTAGAATGGCTAATTCGCCTATTGACCATGACTGACCCCTACTCCGTAGAGGACATATCCCCGATAGCCCAATGCTTTCCTTTTCCACAAGATGACTATCCTCGCATGGTTACATTTTTGATGAGTTTATGTGGATGGGAAAATGAAAATGAAATATCTGACAATGTGATGAATGGACGGATGAAACTCATGGCACTACTGAGGTTGACTTTATTTGTTTGGATGATGCGGATAGAGGCTTAGCCTTAGGGCTAGAGCCAGGACTCTACAACATCCTCTTACCGTATCCTCAGTAGTAGTGTGGTGACTGGTAGGTAGGTTAGCGTTTCCAAGTTTTTTCTAGTTTAGATTCCTTAAACAAGTCTTGAAATTTTCACACTGATGTGCCTCTCAAGGTATAGTGCTTGTTAGTTGATTGTATAGGTTGAAAAGTTTGAGGTGGGTTCGCTTTCAAGTCCTGAGACTGCCGCAACGTTCATCAAAATATATCTACATCAAATTGCAAGCTGTCTCGTCAAATCAAGGAGATCTCCAATTACAGGTGTAATTCTTCCATACCCACTCTCTTTCGTTTTTACTGTTCAATCAATTGCATAAACTATAATGCATGACCACATGGAAATTGTCAATGTACTACTTAGTTTTTGAAGTTGCTTGCATGCTAGTGTAAATCATTAATGAGCTTAACTTTATTGGAAATATTCCTAGGCAGCATGATGTCTTTAGTTAACCTTGGAATACGATTGTCTTAGGTCTAGGGTCAAACCATCTTAATGTTTGACACCTGGCCATGTGTGTGTTGACCTCTAGGACATAGCTATTACCCCTTTGTCGAAAGGATGCAAGACAAATTATAGTTCAGGAGCAAAGATCAAAAGAAATAGATTTTAAAAAAAAAGCCTACAATAAATGGCAATATAAGTCTATGATGTGCTTTAATGTTGGCCTATCGCCTTATTGATACTTGGTAGGCGAGGAGTATTCTACTCTAGACCGATGCCTTGGTTGGTAGGGGGTAGCCTTGCCTAAAGTGAGCTAATAGATTCCTAGATAATGCCTTGTGTTAAACATGGTACCAGGATCGATGTTAGTTTTGCCTTAGGAAGGTCGCCATTGTGTGTAAAAATTGTCACGTGCAAAAAAAAAAAAAAAAAAAAAAAAAAAGAGAGGCAAAAAGCTCCTGTAACTCTGATGTTTCTTGTTTCCCTAGGCTTGTGGTATTAACTTGTTCTTAGAGTAGACATAGTGTGGTCATGTGTTTATTTATTAAGCTTGGTTATTTTCCTTGACTTAGGCCACTTATAAACCTTGATTAACCTTTGACACCTTGCTTACTCTTGATTTACTTTCAATAATTTTAAACTCCTGTTAATTTGCTACACTAGCTCATTCATGTGACCCTTAAACTAAGTTCTCATAGCAACATCCATTGTGGTCTAATATGCTTGAAATTATACACTTTATATCTTTTGAATTCCAGCATACCTTCACTCTACTTCCCTGTTTTGCAAACGGTCTACCACAACAACCCTCTCGAGCTTACCATACCATAGCTTCCGAGGACGGAATCTACATCAGGAAGGGGGGCATGTTAACCCATGGCGGACATTGCGATGTACTATATTTTACGTCATTAATTTAAATATTCTGAGTCATGGGCCAGGCTTGTCGGCACCATATGTTAAGGATGAAGGGATTGGGTGATCGCCGATGAGAGGCGCACCTTGGATATCAGTAGGATAAGGGTTAGGGTCGACCGGCCATGTATGGGCGCCCAAGTGTGAACGGCCAAGTCACGTATAAGAGTCAAATGTAACCCTAAAATCCTCATTCTCATGTGTTGTGAATACAAGAGTGCTCTTGCCTTATCTCCTTGGTTTCCTTCTCCTGCGTGTTTGTGTGAGAGAGAGAGAGAGTGAGAGAGCGATCGAGCGCACTGTGTAGCAGCACGGTGACGGCGGCGAGGCGGTAGAGCGACGGCGGCTCCTCCTTCACGGCTGCGACACGAGAATCCTTCAAGGCGGCAGTTAAGCGGTGAGTGACACACCTTTTGCATTCTGTTTTGAGCTTGCCTTCCTGGTTGTATGCTTGCAGCCATTCGTGGCTCGCATACGGTGTCCGGCAAGTCCCCAGCTACGACCTGTGCGGCAAAAGCGCACAATTGTACAGCTCATTGTAAAGAGGAACAAAAAAGTACACAAGAATAAGAAAGAATGACACAACAGGTACCAAGTACACATGAAATAAATGGTGATTAATACCCTTAAATAAGTTGGCAGTTTTTTATTGATAATTTTAAAGTAATTATTATTTTAAAAAAATATTAATTATAAAAAATAAATAAATTCTATGATATATATATATATATATATATATATATATATATATATATATATATATATATAATTAACATCCCTACATTTGATGTCCCTAGTGTTCTTATTTTGGTGAGTCAAATCGGAGTCAAAACCATGTTAGCTTTGAAATCTTTTTCATATCAATAACATCTCCGCAAATGATGGCATCCACATCATAAAAAAATAAAAGGAAAGAAGATACTAAGGATATTTCATCTTCATATGGGCTCTCTCCCTTTGAAGGTTCTCTTGGTATTGTGGTTTTTCACATGCAATTCTAAAAGAAAATCCATATCTAGAAAACAAACAATATGCATATCTCCAAATGTAAAAGACTTATTGTATATTATAACAACCATTAAAACCCTCATATAGACAACAAAATGGAGGAGTTTTGAGTACATTACCTCCTTGTGTTTTATTGGATGATGTTACTTTATCTTGTAGCCTCTCCTAGAAGTATCAAACTTGTACCCTCCCTCTTCTATCTCCTCTCTCCCTCTCTCTCTCTCTCTCTCTCTCTCTCTCTCTCTCTCTCTCTCTCTCTCTCTCTCTCTCTCTCTCTCTCTCTCTCTCTCTCTCTCTCTCTCTCCACTACCTATAACGTGGACATCACATTACGTGTGGCATGCCTTCATGGACTGCATTGTCCATGTAGGCATGACACGTGTAATGCTCAAGATCGAGCATTACATGTAGCAGCGTCGCTTGGCATGTGCATGCCACATACACGGCGGCGCATGCCACACGACGCTTCCTATTGTTGTCCTAACGATAGGAAGGCCTCACAATAGCCCTTCCCCCTCAGTGTGCCACCCCTTCAATAAGCACTCGCCCTCAACGGGCCCTCTCCTTCATGCGTCCTCTCAGCAGCACACCCCCCTTTAATGATGAGAACTCACCCTCGACGCGCCCTCTCCTTCAAGCGCCCCCCTTAACGTGCCCTCCTCCACCACGCACCCTCTTCTTTCAACGCGGTCTCTCCTTAACCACAAAATGCCTCCCTGGACGTGATTTCAATTGAAGGGCTTCACCAAAAATCAAGATGAGATCACAGTATCACAAGAAGTGGGCATGTCACAAATGGCCACATTAAGCGAGGTAACTAACACCTTTCAATTCCAGGTGGTTGTGAGGGCTACTCTTGCAACTCCCACCAACAATCGTGTTGCCAGAGTAGTGCCACATTTGCCAAAGAAGAGGAGTCCATAAAGGAGAGTTTCGGCCAAGTGGTTGATCGACATATCTCCAAGAATTGGGTGGAGGATCACTTGGTTGATAATCATAACTGCCTTCCTAGAGTTCCTCTTTATCGCCTCCTTGCAGACTCAATAATCCGCACGAATGAGGATTCCATCGAAGCATGGAAGAGAGCACATACCAGTTGACAATGGTGGCGTTCATTGTCTCTGAGGGATTCCCTAGCCAAGATCCCTTTCCATTCGACCATCAAGGTGTAGTCGATCACGACCTATCGTTATCAGCAGAATTTGGCATGATACTAGAGGGCAAACGGAAGGATGGAAACACATGGTTGGGAAGATGTTTGTTGTCTACTAGGATGACAACTATTGACTCAAAGTATGGCAAGAATGGGAAAAAACCAATCGAGTTGAATGAGAAAAGGTTGCCAAGGTGATTTGTAGAGTGGTCTGATTTGAGGAGGAGGAGGTAGAGTTCTTGTTAGTGCTGCGCCACATGATAAACAAGTGGATTATATCTTATTTTTTTGTGATTCGAAGGAATAAATGTCTTATATGTCATCATTTACCTTATTTTATATGCATGCAAATATGCCAGGGTAACTAGCATTCATGTGCCGAACACAACGGCACATGATATATTTATGATGCAACGTGTGGGCCTTGCCGATCCACAATCTTTTTTGTCAAAGTTCAATGATGTGGATCATGCATGGGCTGAGAAAGCTATTACTCATCGGAGACCTAATAGATCAAAGTGGCTAAAGCTTCCCATGGCACTCCTCTCACAATTGGTTTTCAAGGTATGTGCACGCTTTGTTCTCATACCACAATGAAGCCATGTTTTGATTTTGAAATGTATTTCTTAAACATAAATGCATCACAGTCGGAGTTCGATGCCACATACCAAGCCATAGTGCACTTACTCATGTGTGTGCATGTAGGTCACTGTTTTGGTCATCGCCATCTTTATGCGCCCCCTTAGTGAGAGTACATCTAGTTATCCAAAGTATGACAGGTGAGGAGGTGAGGTAGCTGTAGATTGTTCAGGTTTCGAGGTGGATGACGATATCTTCCTAGACCTGAAACCACAAGAGGGAATCTCGCCATACCATTTGGATGCGGACGGGAATCCCATCCGAGATGTTGTTGAGCATAGTGAGTCTTTTGCAAGGTAATTACAACTCACTTCATTACAATTCGATTCGAGTAGTGTAATCATTTTATAGTCATTGTCTTTTTATATTGTCGTCCAATTATATATGCCAATTATGAGCTTTTACTATGGGAGGTAGATACTTGGGACGTTCACTGCCGATCGAGGGGATGCAGTCCTAGATTACTTTGCTGGTACTGGGACACTTGCTAGAGCATGTAGGATACTGCATCGACATTGCATTAGTGTGGAGAGCAACGACGTGTGCCTTAGTTTGTGTCTACGACTACTTATGTACGTTCTAGATAATTTGGGTCAACAATTTTTCAAGGGTGAGGTCAATGATGAGTATGCTCAATGGGAGCAGTGGGAGCATCGTCTCCACACGTTCCTCACCCATATCCTCCATCGGCCCTAGTACCCATGAGCCCAACACAGTCAAGTGCCTCATCATGGCCACCCGGTGTTCCAAGGGAGCCCCAATATCAACATGTCATACCACAGATATCCCCTGTGGATTCTTTTACAATGCCCTCATCATGGGCCTGAACTTGCAAGGCCGATGTTCCCACCCATGCCTACACCATTTGACCTCCCTACATGCAACCATCTTCCTTCTTCCATCAGCACCCGCGTCATCCCTACACTAATGTATTTCACTCGCTTGTAAATGAAAGAAATATATTATTTTAGACATTATTGTGATGCAATCTTGTACACTCAAATTATGTTAATGGCATTTTTAAAGCTTCTACTGACCGTTTAGGTAATTAAATTGACAATTGAGAGAGATGGAGCAAGATGGATAGAGATCTCAAGGCCGAGAGAGAGAGAGTGTGAGTGAAAGAAATTTTGAGTGAGACCTTAAAATAATTATTTTTGTGCTTAAAATAGTTATTTCTATTTTTGAGAACTTATAAATACAATAGAGATTTCCATGTTCTAGTACTCTTCTTCTAGGCACACATCCCACCTGACCCCCCCCCCCCTTATATCTTTATATTGAAATAGGCTAAGCATAATCTCAATTATCATGGCTCCATCCAACAATCCCTCTAATACTACTACATTTGTAAACATCTAAGTAAAGCTCTTCAATCTTTCATGCACCTTAAAGAAAAGAAACCTAGATAGGATGCCCTTATGGAAGCATGAACAACAATGTCTGAAGTGTAGGAGCTCTAGAAGAAGCTCACAATAGAGAAAGCAGTAGACCTTGTAGACAAGAACATGCCAGAGGTGAAAGAAGCAAAAGCCATTGGGATATGGAGAGCTTTTGGCATCATTGAAGAGGCAAAAGAAGAGGCAAAAGAAGAGGCAAAAGAAGAGGCTCCTCTTCGAGGAGAAGTTGCCAGCTTCAAATTTAGGGTAGACGAAGAAGGCCAAGATGATAGTCGAGGCCCAAAATGCTTTAATAGAATGGAAGTTACATCTCTCTATGGTGTCTTTGTGAAGAACTAACAATGATAGTGACCCATGGAAGTTAAGAACATTGTGTACACACATGCTTGTTGCGTGTGTTCAACATCTCTTGTAAATTTTCTTTGGAATACAATGGAAGTTTTAGATTATAATATGGTGTCTTTGTAAATGAGTTGCAATGATAGTGGCCCATGGAAGTAAAGAACATTGTGTACACACATGCTTTCATGTATTGTTGCATGTGTTCAACATCTCATAGGTGTTTGTCATGTAATGTTGTGGTCTTGTAAATGTGCTTTGAAATATAATGGAAGTTTTAGATCATAATATGGTGTCTTTGTTAAATGAGTTGTAATGATAATGGCCCATGGTGTCTAGTGCTTAACATCTCATAGGTGTGATAGTAGAGGGAGAGGAGTAGATGGATACAAGAAGGGTAGAGAGAAAAACTGCTCTCCTCAACACAAAAAAGCGCTTGCTCAAAAATGCTCGCCAAAAAAATACACCCCTATGCAATTTGGAAAAGCTAGCTAACCTTTATTACTTTTGGGTGCAATCTTTTTAGCCCTCCTAGTTTAAAATTGAATTATCAAGGCTACAAGTAGAGGGGTATCAAGAGCATAATTGAGGGTGACAAGTTTATAGTTTGCTATTCAAGCTCTTGAGTCTTGAAAAAATAGAAAATAACAATTATAATTGAGAACCCTATTGCCATCATTCTAACTTTGCCATGATAATATATAGTAAAATTGAAATTGTAAAGTGACACAACCTAAGGGCCAGGTCACAGGTCATAGGTCATTATAAGGCTCACACACTTGAATGGGAATCCTATGGTAAGGAGCTAATGAAATGGCATAGGGATAGGCGTTTGAAATTGATGCCCTAAGTTATACTTCTACTAATATCTAACCGGGCTAATACTATTAACAATCTAAAAATGGGATCGATCATGGTGGACATAGATTAAGCAACACAATTAAGGTGGACTAAACCACACTAAAAACTCCATTAGAGAGAGAGAGAGAGATTGCACACTCAACACTCAATTCTATTCACTTGCATATCACAATGAACCATACAATGATATAGGCTTTCTAGCCTTATCCCACTTTACACATCATCATCCATGTGGCACTCCCTTTTCCACTCTTTTGGTCAAACACTCACACACCATACAATATTACATGTGGCATTCCTATCTCACCACAATATCTTGCACCTCTAGGGTGCTTTCACACATACACACAACACCACGATTACATCTTTCAACACCTCCTCTTAATCGAGGTGTTCCACAATATTACATGTGGCATTCCTATCTCACCACAATATCTTGCACCTCTAGGGTGCTTTCACACATACACACAACACCACGATTACATCGTTCAACACCTCCTCTTAATCGAGGTGTTCCACAACTCACCCATCACCCATATCAATGTAGCATTACACAACCGCAATCGCTACCTCGCAACACTCCCTCTCAATGATACATTGGAGTGTCGATCAACCAATCATGTGTGCGCGTGTCTACCATCTTAGACACTTAGTCCATTTTGAGCTGACTCGCTCACAGCGGAACCACTGAGTCCGATTTGAACATGGAAGTTCGAGTGGGAACCAACCCATGCACATGCACCTCACACGTGCATCGCTTATGCACACATCACATGACAACCATTTTGAGCTTCTTGGTGAGCTCAGGTAGGTTATCCTCATACCATGGATGATTACAAAAATTTTCGTTTTGAGCACGCATGCTCGTGGACGTTTGTCCATCATCATGTTTGGGTGAAAAAATAAAAAATTACAAAGCCTTTTTGGCCAAAGCCTGGCAGTGGACCCAAGTGTGTGTGAACGTCTTCTAAAAAGAATCAGTTGTGTGTGAATGAGGTTTAATAAGGCAATTTTTTAAAGCCTTATCTTTGAACCTTATCTTGCTCAAGGGCTCACATTTGTTTTAATTATTATTATTTTAAAAAAAATCCTTTGAAATGTCTGCCGACTGCGTGTTGAATGCGCTTCTGTGCGCCGACGAGCCCATTCCTGCAGTCGTCAAATTTCCTGACACACACAGGGTCGTCTTCTCCTTCCTCTCGACTGCTTTTGAACAGCAGCTATGACGGGTATCGCCCCTCTGTGCGGGTCACGCTCTCTCCTCGGCTACCTCTGAGAAAAAAACTGCATGCTCAGCTCTCTGCTCCATACGCTGCTGATCTCCTCCAGAGGATGTCACAGCTACATCTGTTGCTTCTGCAACTTTCACCATCCTCTCAATGTACCTGCTTTCTTTCTCTCTTCACTGCTACTGTTTTTGCTTTAGCTGCGCTTCATCTCTTAGCTCTGAAGTTTGCTAATCGTAAATCAGCATCTAGAGCCCCATCACTCTAGTGCTTCTCTGCTGCTATCTTCAACTGTCTAGTGCTTCTCTGCTGCTGTCTTCAACTGTGTTTGTGCTTCATCTTTCATGCTGCCAGTTTTCTACAGCTCATCATTGCCATAGCTGTCCGTCTATTGTTGCTACAGCTGTTTTGCCACCATCAACTCCTCTACTGATGGCGCTTGCAGTTTACCAAGACTGCAAGCTTGCATGTACTTTTCTCAAAGCTTCCCATTGGAAGCTTGCTTCAATTTTCCTAATAGCCTGCGTAACTTTTCATCAAGCTGGATTCTGCCACCTTTCTTCCTCGTTCGTCTTCGCATTTTCTTCATGCTACCTTTCTCTTTGTCGGCGGCTAGTTGTTCATGTTGTGCTTCTTTATTTGCTAGCACTCACCTCACTGAGGTTTCTTTGCTGCTCCCATTGCTGTTTCTTTGAGACTTGGCTATGCTTGGTCTCTACCACTCTGTGCCCAAGTTCTCCAAATATGTAGCTTGTTTTACTTGCTACTCTTTGCCTCAGAGAACCTCCTATTGGCAGGCCATTAACATGGCCTTGCAAGCTCCCAAATGAACTTGCAACTCTCTATGCTTTTCCTTGCAGACAAACTTCAAGGGTGCTTCTTCACATGGTCTCTCAAATGAAACCATAGGTGCATAAACATGTGGAAACTACCAAGGTTTCCATCCCCTTCTTTGCTCTCCTTCATTGAGCAAACATT